>NC_139688.1:39669491-40189872 GCF_964106915.1 Podarcis gaigeae
GTGTGTGTGGGGGGGAGGTGGGACCTAAACAGCTAAGTGGCCTTTCTTTACTAAGGTCATATGTATTAAGCACACAGATCTCTGGGTATGCAGAAAGGACTAAAATGTATTTTGTATGTGTACCAAAGCTGTATGCATTTCCTCAGCTGAGACATAATGTATATGTGTGCTAGTGTTTGTGAATATGGATCTGTAAGGCACAACGTGTACCAGTAGAATTTTGTTAAAAGGTTTGAGGATGGAATGGAAGGAAATACTGGAAAATCAACTTCTCTCGTTTGTCTGCCAGATGCTAAGTTCATGAATCTGTGCTTTCTGTACTGTAGCTGATGACATCATAAATGCTCAGAGCTGTGCTGGGAGCAATACTGAAAAACCGCAGTTCACCTTCATTAGCCCACCAGGAATCCAGGAAACAGAGGAGATAGGGTACAGTATTGTCAACCCTAAACATTCAAAAATGATCAGTTAGGCTCCAGTAAGTCCTCTGGCTCAGAAAAGTGCTTCTGTTTAAGCAATTAAGGTGTTTTCCTGGGCTCATTTTGGAGGAATCATGCCTTCTGTTAAATTACTATAATTATGAGGTGCTAAAAGAAAATGTTTGTAAATGATCCCTGTGTTCAAAAACTGTCTCTCCAACCTTGTACAAAACTTTGTATATGAGCTCTGGAATTTATGTTTTGAGGTCACTGGAAGTTCACTAAAGACTGCATTATCAGATATTAACTTCTTTGGATACAATGCAATTTAGACTGATAAAGGAGAGGCTCGTCTGACTGGTTTTGCATGCGGTAGGTTCTTTCTCAACCTTCTTCATAGATTCTTTATATGGTATAATCGTTGGAACTGGGTTGATTCAAAGGACACATTTCTTATAGTTGCAATCTTTGCATTGCTAACCATGTGAATCTGCTAGTGCAGGGTTTCCCAAACTCGGGTCTCCAGCTGTTTTGGGACTACAACTCCCATCATTCTTAGCTAGCAGGACCAGTAGTCAGGGATGATCAGAACTGTAGTCCAAAAACAGCTGGAGACCCAATTTTGGGAAACCCTGGGCTCGTGCAATGGATCAGGATGACCATGCCAACCAAATTGCTAGATCAAGATAGAATATGAGTTTCATGTATTAACTGCTCTTGGAAGAGCTGATGTTGTGAAATTTATTTTTTGCATTTATATCCCACCTTTTCCCCAAGGAACTCAAGGTGGTGTACATGGTTCCCCCCTTCTCATTTAAATCTCCACAACAACCTTGTGAGGTAGGCCAGGCTAAGAGGCTGAATGGGGATTTGAATCCTCTCAGGCCGTAGTCTGACACTTCAACAACTATTGACAGCTCATTCAGCAGTGCTGCACTTGAAACAGATGTATAACGACTAGCCACAAATCATCTGTGATGTGAACTTCAACCAGTGCAGCTTCTCACAAGGAACTGTGGGACCTGGGAGGGTGAGAAATGGCTGCTTGATATCCTTTTACTTCACCAAACATTATAATTCCAGGAAGAGGGCAAATTGTACAGTTAAGATGGTTTGTGATGCAGACAGGAGTCTAGATGAGCCTTCTACAGCCCAGAATCCTTCAGACATTTTTGATTACAACTTCCACCAGCTCCACCCACCACAGAGATCATAGTTAAGAATGCTCAGAGGGCACCAGGCTGGGGCAACCCAGTCATATGGACAGGATATTATTATTATTATTATTATTATTATTATTATTATTATTATATAGGAGCTCCCTATTTTAACCTGAGAAATGTTGGAATGTTCTTGGTAGTAAATGTTTGTCTGTGTGTATAAAAAGCCAATGGCATTTTTGAATTCACACAGTTGCTTTCTGTAGGCCTATATTATAGCTATAGGTGACAAACTAAAGAAGTTTGAGTAGGCTTACCAGCTGCTACCAGAAGTAAGTATTTAGTAGCAAGTGTGAACAGAACACTGAAATAAAAGCAGCATACTCTTGTAAAACTGTTGGTTTTTTGATATAATTTGCTTACATGTGTCAAAGAGGGGCTTTTTTTTGTTCAGGAGGGGAATGTGAAGGTTATTGTATACTAAACACATTATTGATGATGATGATAACATTTATTGTGACTAAATTACATATATTTATAGAATAGATTTTTTTGTTATTACTTGAATTGTTTTTTTTGTTTTTTAAACAAAACAAAACAAAAATCTATTTGCTAATTTCATTTTGCTGATTGCCTCATAAAAATTGAAGCCTTTTCTTCCCCATTTCTAACTTCCTGTTGAATCTCTACTCAGTCATGAAGCTCACTGGGTCACTCACAAGGAGAACCCTGTACATCACCTTGAATTCCTTGGAAGATAAAGGTGGTATATTTAAACAGATAGACAGACAGACAGATGATAGATAAAATTGCTGACCAGAACAGTGGTAGATTACGCAATGCAATGAGATGGACTGTGACCTCCAGGGCACCCCTAATTTGTTCAACATTCCATTCCAAGAGAGGTGGCTGGTTGCATTATTGAAGTGTAAGTTCAATTGAGGACACTGCTGAATGGGAACAGGACCCGGCACTGATATCTGCTTGGCTGGAAATGTCCATTTATGATTTATCTTGCCTACATGGAGAACTACACAGTGGAATGGATATAATAAAAATACAATCTATTAGATTTATTTTACCCCAGATTTGTTCCTGGGATCAGACTTTCCCACTACTCATATTGTGTAATGCTGGAAAAGTTTATAAGACCCCCCCTTTACATCCTTAATCAAGGGGTGTGACATTTAGTCATGTAACTTAAAAAAAATATTACTAGGTGCAATAGTTTCATTTGTTATGCTGTATTCATATATTAAAAAGATTGCTTGAGTTATGTTGTCTTGGGTTGTTTTTGTTTTACTTTATCTTGCGTCCAAATGTCAAATCATGGAACCACTCTTTGTCACTTCAGACTCTGAGAAGGTTAGACTCATTGGCATCAGGGATCCAGAGTCAGAGCCCCTTCCTTCAAAGCATTAGATGAAGGGCTCTGAACCAAAAGTGGAGCACCTGGAGCCATCCCCAAAAGCTCTTTCACCAGACGATGCTGTGGAGTGGGCTGCCCATCTGGCCCAAGGATGTGGTCCATCATCCTTTTCAAAGCACTGCATTATAGAAGATGCAGGTGCTCCCCTGCCCTGTCATAGGAGGAGGCAGCTGGAGCAGGCTGGGCCACTTGAACCGAAGAAGCACCTTCTAGTGCAGGTGGGGCTAACAATTGGGATGCAGCTGCTCTCACAGTATAGGACCCAGTCTCAATTTGTTTCATGTTGAAGCAATAGCAGAGCCATAGCGCAGACCAAGCCTTTGCCCTGCCTCCAGCCTTAGTCTCCCCTAGTCTTGTACCCAGACTGCACTTTGCCTCACACAGAGCAGGGCAGCTGGAAGCTCATCAGAGACAATGTGGACTTCTTTGAACGCAACACTTTTTAGAGGTCAGACAATGGAGAGGGTCACACAGACCTAGTGAGGGTGGGATAGTTGTGGTCAGATTTCTCACATCTGGTGCATATACAGTGGTGCCTCGCAAGACGAAATTAATCCGTTCCGTGATTCTCTTCGTCTAGCGGTTTTTTCGTCTTGCGAAGCAAGCCCATTGACAGCTTAGCGGATTAGCGCTATTAGCGGTCTAGCAGCTTTTAGCGATCAGCTGAGAAGCGGCTTATCAGCGGAACAGCTGATAAGCGGCTTAGCGCTTAGGGAAAGGGCAGAAAAAAGCGAGAAAAAAACGCAGGAACTCGCAAGATTTTTTCGTCTTGCGAAGCAACCCCATAGAGAAATTTGTTTAGCGAAGTGCCTCCAAAAACGGAAAACCCTTTCGTCTAGCGGGTTTTTCGTCTTGCGAGGCGTTCGTCTTGCGGGGCACCACTGTAGTAGCAGAAATGCAGCGCGCTCCCTGTGCATTTGGACAGCGTGGGAAAGGGCGCTCACTGGGTACTGATGTGAATGAAGATAACTCCTCCAGTCAGTGTCCTTCCTTCCAGGCATGGAAGAACTCTCCCCTCATACATCACTGCCAGGGGACAGCTGTTCCCTACACTGTCTGAATATATGACTAGTGAGACACACATTTTTGCCGTGTGTGCCAGGACATATGGCCATGGTGCACACCAGTTGTGGGGGGCAGGGATAGTCTACATCAGGCATCCCCAACCTACAGCCCTCCAGATGTTTTGGCCTACAACTCCCATGATCCCTAGCTAACAGGACCAGTGGTCAGGGATGATGGGAATTGTAGTCCAAAACATCTGGAGGGCTGAAGTTTGGGGATGCCTGGTCTACATAGCTCAGTGGTCCTCTCATTTAATATTTCACTATATTTGGGTGGGGTGTTAGTGGTGTCTTGCCAAAGGCAAGGTGGTTCTTGTAGAATGAGATTCAGAAGCAATACAAAATACACAAGTGAGTGAGAAGATTAAAGATTTTATTCTAAAATGGCAAGAAATATATGCATGCCAAGCAAGCACTTCAACCTGCCACTTGGAAGCCCTCAAGAAGTGGCAAAGCAACTCCCCGAGGTAGCCTCAGTTTGCACGGCCCTGCGGCTGGTCAGTCCGTAAATGGCCTTCAAAGAAATTTTATAGATAGCCTATGTGGCTTCCAAGACTGGCTACATGCAGATCACCCACTAGCCACCCCCTCCCAATGCCTCACGTTCTCAAAACTGTTCAACATCAAAGAAGGTACCCAGCATTGTCCTCCACAACTGGTTAAGGCAGCTGTGTGTGGGGCTTCATCTCCTCCCAACCCTCTCAGGACATTAAAGACTGTTCTCAAACCATAAAAAAACTTTAACAAGAGTGGGGGAGGGGGGAGGGAACAGAGGCAGGAAGTGCTCCATGTCAGATCACTAACTCCTCAATACATTTTGTCTTCCGGGTGCATTTCCTGTACAAGTGGACTTCCCTTCTAGATGGACAATATTCTTCTGCCACCAAAGTCAAGAAGTGGAGGTACAGTGGTACCTTTGGTTACGTACTTAATTCGTTCCAGAGGTCTGTTCTTAGCCTGAAACTGTTCTTAACCTGAAGCACCACTTTAGCTAATGGGGCCTCCCGCTGCTGCCGCGCCACTGGAGCATGATTTCTGTTCTCATCCTGAAGCAAAGTTCTTAACCCGAGGTACTATTTCTGGGTTAGCGGAGTCTGTAACCTAAAGTGTATGTAACCTGCAGCATATGTAACCCGAGGTACCACTGTATAGAAAATGTGTCCAAGATAAAGGAATGCTCTTTTTTTTTTTTTTTTTAAAAGAGCATTCATTACGGCAAGCACAGGACCAGCAGAAAAATAGGAGCCACTAAAAATACACACAAGCTTAGCCTTGTGCCCTGGGGAGGACACTTTGGTGCTGTTAATGCAGTGGTTTGACTTCACCCCCAGAAGTGCACTCCATTGTCCTTCAAGACAAATGCACACAACAATATTTATTTGTAAACAGCTTTGAGGTTTTTTCCTACAATCAAGCGGTGTATAAATAAATAATACAGGGCATTTCTCCCAAACTGCCTCTTGTTGGAAGGAGATGCTCCTTATGCTGTGAGCCAGGTCATTGTTCTGTCTATTTTTATTTAATGACGAAGTATGCTATGGGAGGGATATTTTGATGGTAGATGGTGAGGAGGATGCACTTCTGGGCTTCAGGCCTGCTTGTTCCTACACAAGTATCTGTTCATAAAACTTAATGCTTTGTATATCAGTGGCGTGTGGTCATTGGACTAGGGCAGGGGTCTGCAACCCGCGGCTCCGGAGCCGCATGTGGCTCTTTTACACCTTTGCCGCGGCTCCGGGGCGGATACTAGCGAGGGGAGGAGGCGCATTGTGCACCCTGACACTCCCCACTGTGACGGGCGCTGTACTGGCTGTGATGTCGCATGGGGGCGGTGCGTGCGTTAGTCACGCACTGTCCCGACGTCACCTTCCCACCCGCTGTCAGATCGCGGCTCTGGAGATATATTTGTTTTAAATGTCGCAATGGTTTTGCGGCTCCCAGTTTTTTTTCTTCTTCGGAAATGGGTCCAAGTGGCTCTTTTTGTCTTAAAGGTTGCAGACCCCTGGACTAGGGACTAGTCCCCGCTGTTCTGCTACCTCGTTCCCAAAGCCTGGGAAGCTTCTGCCCAGCTTAGAGAGGGAGGTGTGAGGTTCTGATGGGTCATGGATCCATCCTGCCATCTTCCCAAAGCCCATCTGGCTTTTGGAAGGAGGCAGGAGGGTTCCAGCTTCCTGTCAGAGCCTGGCACCTCTGGGAAGCATCTGCCCGGCTTAGGGAGGGAGGCGCAATGCTCATTGTCAGGGTGTCACAATGTCACATACATAACATCGTGCCCCCACCACAAGCTGGCGCATCTGGCCCTAAGAGTTCCCCTATGAAAAATTTCACCGCATGCCACCGCCCCACATACCCTCCAACATTTCTCCGATGAAAATTGGGACATCCTATTCCATGGGTAGGCAAACTAAGGTCTGGGGGCCGGATCCGGCCCAATCACCTTCTAAATCTGGCCCGTGGACGGTCCGGGAATCAGCGTGTTTTTACATGAGTAGAATGCATCTCTGGGTTATTTGTGGGGCATAGGAATTCTTTCACCCCCCCCCTTCAAAATATAGCCCAGCAAGGTCTGAGGGACAGTGAACCGACCCCCTGCTGAAAAAGGTGGCTGACCCCTGCACCTATTCCATACCCCCCAACATTTCTCTAATAAAAATAGGGACATCCTAAGGAAAAGTGGGACATTCCGGGATGAAATCAGAAACTGAGATGGCTTCTGCAAATCTAGGACTGTTCCTGGAAAATAAGGACACTTGGAGGGTCTGCCCCACCTCAATAGCTAGACATATTTTTTAAAAAAATCATTATATTGTGAATAAATGACAATGAAAATTGAAACTGCAAAATGCTTTCTTTCTAGTCTTATAGCATCATAAATCTTCCCAGTCTTTTCTAACACAACCCTATAAAGGTTTACTCTGAAACAATCTGTGGGTCTTAATCTCAGGTAAGTGTACATACACTAACAGTCTCCGGCAAGGTCTTTTAGCATTTTGTCCTCCTTCTCCTCTTGCTCCTCTCATCTCACTGCCCATAACATTGTTTTATGATCAAAGAAAGGAAGAGGAAAAAGTGGAGCAAGGCTAATAGGCTCTCTCCTGTAGTCTCTGCGGAAACGGTCTCTTCATAAGTGTCTTGAACTTGACCTCTTTTGAAAGGCACAGAGGTCCAACACACATTTTAAAAGTTATATTTAAATTTTAATATATATATTTTTTAAATTCTGCAAAGCCATTTAACAGAGGGCCCTCAAAACACAAAGCATAAATCTTTCAGGATGGTCACAGGACAGAAATGGACGGATGAAGCAAAGAAGTTCAGCAAACGCTCCAAAGAAACTCTCTCTTTCTCTCTCCTTTCTCAATAGATACATTTTTGATAAAGAGTGCTCTCCTGATTTTTAAAAAGCTTTATTATGATTTCATCACCATGGCACCGACTATAGAAATACAATTTAGTAAAGAATGGAGTCTATTTTCTTATGCCCCACCCCTCATTATAAAAGTGTTCTTGGTAGCGAAGCATTGGGGGCGTTAGAAAGATTTACAGTAACAATATAAGTGGCTATAATGAACTTGGGAGCAAGGGAACATGGTTATGATAGAGGTCTTCAGGCAGTTCTATCAGCATAAATATTTAGGGTACACAATCTTTTTTCTGTGACCCTGTACACTAATATTAACACAAGCAGTAATTACAGCCACTCCAGCCTACTTTGTTTATTTTTATTTATGAGAATACAATACTTATTAAAGGTGTCAACAACACTAGAGATTAAAGTCATCAGTCCGAGGAAATAAGGTCATCATCGGGCACATCGGCAGTTACGTTTCCACAATCCTTCCATTAATATATATTCAGGGTATATGGGAATACTTCCATTAATATCAATTTCCCAATTTTATTCCACCTCCTAATATATAATTGGGGCTTGGCTTTCATTAAATGCCAGGGCTGATTGGGCTGGTGATAAAACTTCTCTCAATCTTGTGGGGGACTTCAGCATATATATTTCCCCCGCTTAAAACTATTTTGGCCTGAAGAGAGGCAAACCTACATTGAATCTTGCCATATTAGCCACATGGAAGTGGGTGCCTGGCCAATGTAGCTTTGTTTTGTCTGCATCGTATTTTCACTATGATTTGGGGAATTTTCTGCAGCTACAGTGTTGGCCTGCATGCTACCTCGCACTGAATTTGACGTCGTCTTGCTTTCTCCATGATAAAGCAAGCTTTTGGGGCCCACACTTTCTAATGGATGACTGCAGCAACTGGGCTCCTGCAAAATACCATATTTTTCACTCTATAAGATGCACCAGACCACAAGACGCAGCTAGTTTTTGGAGGAGGAAAACAGGAAAAAAAATATTCTGAATCTCAGAAGCCAGAATAGCAAGAGGGATCGCTGCGCAGTGAAAGCAGCAATCCCTCTTGCTGTTCTGGCTTCTGTGATAGCTGTGCAGCCTGCATTCGCTCCATAAGATGCACACACATTTCCCCTTACTTTTTAGGAGGGAAAAAGTGAGTCTTATAGAGCAAAAAATACGGTAACCCACACCTGATTAGCCCAGCAACATTGACAATTTACAATGAGACATGCCAGAGTGACCCTGAGAGGTTTTGTGAGATTGAGATGGCAGAAAGATTCTGCACTTTTACTTAGATTTCCTTCAGCATTCACCCAGAATTTGGAATTTGGAGAGATTACGACTGAATTCACTGTTACTCCTTCAATTTTTTTTTAAAGGTTTGTAACAGTACATATCAGAGCCTATGGCAAAAGCTCACACACCTATTTTATCATGGCTAAACACAACCAATAGGTGCTTCAAGGTGGTTTTTTTTTGGAGGGGGATTAAGTAGTGAAAATTGGCAATAAGAACTGGCCAAAATGTTCAGTCGTTTCAACTCAAAGACAATTGAGAAGTCCTTAAGTTTGAGAAGAATCACATAATTATTATTCTATTTTGTAAAAGCTTGTTGAAAAGAACAATTGACATATATTTTCTTGTGACATGATTTTATTGGTATTTCTACTGGTATTAGATAATAAACCAAAGCTATCAAAATATTGCTATGAGATGTAATTATACTACTCCTACTACTAGGGTTGCCATATTTCAAAAAGTAAAATTCCTGACACCTGCAAAATTGTTCAGCTTTTTTTTTTTTTTAGGAAACCACAAAAAATGTTGAGCTATTTTATAGAAACCCACCAAAATTGTTAAGATTTTTTTTTTTTGGGGGGGGGGGGAGAGAAAGCATCTATCCATGGTATCCTTCTGGAGTAGCTGCCCAGATTAGGGTGTGATGGTTCCATTGTGATGGTTCCAGTCCTACTTAGATGGACATTTCCAGGTGCTTAGGGAGTGTTATTCAGCTCTGTAGAGCCTTCAGTGTGGGTTCAACTGCTGAGTGGGGTTATCCAGAGGCTTGGAGCATGTTGTCAGCATGTTGTCTACTGAGGTACTGTTAGTGGGTGGTCCCCTAGATTGGATGGTTGGGATGGTTGGGAGGTTGCCTGCTCCAGAGGGTTCTATTCCCTCTGGAGGAGCTTGGTGGTACTTCTGCATCCTTTGCTGTTGCTTGAGGCTCAGGTGGCCTCAGTGGTGCAGAGTGCCTTCCATCATCTTTGGCTGGTGGCTCAGCTGCACCCCTATCTGGACAGGGATAGCCTACATTCTGATAACCTCTAGGTTAGATAACTGCAATGCGTTATACATAGGGCTGTCTCTGAAGACGGTTCGGAAGCTCCAGCTACTGCAGAATTGGGTGGCCATTGGGGCAAGATGGTTTGAGCATATTACACCAATCCTGGCTCGACTGCACTGGCTGCCAGTTAGTTTCCAGGCATAATTCAAAGTGCTGGTTTTGACCTATAAAGCCTTAAACGGCTCAGGACCACAATACCTCAAGGATTGTCTCTCTACCCAAACCCTGCAATCATCATCTGAGGCCCTTCTTGGTGCGCCTCCTCCATGAGAGGTCCAGAGGGTGGCAACAAGAGAACAGGCCTTTCCTGCAGTGGCTCCCTATTTGTGGAAAGCTCTTCCCAGAGAGGATTGGATGGTGCCTTCATTATATATTTTTAGGTGCCAGGTGAAAATGTTCCTCTTCAAACAGGCCTTTGGCTAATTAACATCTGATACCCTTTTAAATGTGTTGTGGTAGAGGGGATTATTGGTTTGTTTTGTTCTTATTTTTCTTACGAATGTTGTGGTTTTTATATTGTATTTCTATGTTGTGAACCGCCCTGAGATCTACAGATGAAGGATGGTATAATTAATTAATTAATTAATTAATTAATGAATTAATGTGGGGCATGGAAAACCTATTGATGATGGGAGATGTTTCCCCCCACCCCCACTGGCAAGGAAATGCTGCTGGCAGCCTGTAAACTTGTGGGTGGTTAGTAATCTTGGCTTGTATAAATTTGTTTGTTTATGGTGAGTCCCCATTCCCTATTGGATTAATCCCGTGTTGCAAGATATTTCTCTTGGTATTTGAATATTCTCCCCTCTTTTGGTTGTGGAAGCATATTTATTTTTTTCCGAGAGCTAAAATGTGATAGTGAAAGCTTTTCAGATGTTTGGACTCAATTTGAGAACTGGTTGATGATTCACATATGCTGTGGTGAAGTTAATCCTTGTGTTTCGATATTACAGCAATGTGTTGTTTACTAGAGTCCAGGGTATGTGTATATTTTAATGGCTAAACTTTCGTTCACTACACCGAGTTCAAATAAAACTCTAATAACCCACCTGCTGATATGTCCATTTTCATCATAATGTCCAGTTTGCTAATACATAAACAGTTTGGATCAGAATATTGTTTGAGGATTTCACAAATAAATGTCCCAATCTGGTGATGAATACCAGACATGCATTCTAGATTTCTGGAAATTAGTGACTCCAGATCAACAAATAAAAGAAAACCCAGTTGAACTGTAGGAGCTCATTGGGGCTAAGTTTGTTCAACTCCAAATACTCTGGATTGACGCTGTTGTTAATTTTTAAAGTTATGAAGTCATTAATTCTGAATGTTTACCTTGACTTAATATTCCCTTTGCTGTCTCTAAATTTCTGTGTAAGGTAGCAATATATTTTTGCTTATGGGCTTACTTTAAAGCATCTCTCCTCAGGGTTATGGCTATTGTGGCATTATATTCTGTGATAACACAATTTCTAAAGAGGCGAGAAAAGAAGGTGTGCTCCTAAATTAGCCTAGAGTTCTCTCCTTATGTAATTTACTTCAGCCTCCAATTTGCTTCTTGAACATATAAGCACGTCTGACCTGAAAAAGATACCCATTTCTCCTCCTTCCCAATATCCAGCCCCCTGGATATTGCTGATTCAGTCAAAGAAAGTATGGCACAACTGTGAACACTTGAATAAAAACATGAATGAAATGTGAATGTAAATAAGCTTCTCTTATCCATTATTCCAGTTTATTATGTGCCACAAAATCACTTATGTACATTTTACGATTGGCCCCAATTACTTATTTCTCCTTGGTGAGCCAATGTCTAATGGAAACTATCGCAATCAAAGCTAATCTTTATAGGTGTTCTGTCGACATACCATCTTTTCATTTAGGTATGCATTTCACTGAGTTTCAGATGATGTCACTTTAGATATTGTTAGACTGTGGATTACTAGGGTTAAAACTGGAATTTTAGGAGGCAAAGGAATGTTATTTGTATTTTATGGTGAGGCATAATGGGTTAGATCCAGACTGCCTCTTACTAATGGGAGAGATCCTTCTATCAATGGGAGGCTTCTGATTCATTGGAGGAATCCCATGGGTAGAACAGAGAGGAAACAGAGGGGAAGTAGTTTGATCTATCCGTCCCGCCGCTGTTCCCTAAGTCCACAAAAAACCTGCTCCAGAATGTTGGGGGGCTGTCTGGAACAGCATGGGGGGGGTTGCCTTAAAAATGCCTCAACCACACTTTCTACTGAATATTCTAAACTAGACCTCCACTCAGGGGATACTAGCGTTGGCTCTTAATGTTTAATAGCTTATTGTATTTTAGTGTTTTGTTGGAAGCTGCCCAGAGTGGCTGGGGGGACCCAACCAGATGGGCGGGGTATAAATAAATTATTATTATTATTATTATTATTATTATTATTATTATTATTATTATTGTATTAGCAAATTCTGGATCCAACTATTTAATTTTATACGGGACTTTAAAATTTAATAACATTGATTAACACTATTTTTCTCAGACACATCCTTTCAGATATTTGTATGTAGAATTTTGCAAATTTGGCTCTGGAATAATTCCAGGTCTCAAACTGCTGTGGATTTTCTTGCAGGCTGTGCAAAGCAGAATGGATTCCATTCAGTGCCTTGTGGTTATTTACAGAAGTGCAATTCTCATGATACAATACACGGAGTTTGCTTTATCTATAATGAATCCTGATGTTTCACCTTTGATATTGAGGTGTGTAAGAGAATAAAAATAAGCTGTCTTTGAGTTTAAAAGAATGGAGAGGGAAAAAATCAATTGCTGTGTCGTCGTCGTCCCCTCCAGGCTGAAGAAAAAGCCACTTAAGGTATTCTGTCTGCCCCCCCCACCTTGCTTTTGAATGTGTGAAGATGACCTCCCTCTATACAGAAGCTGTTCTGTTTCTACATGAACACAAGCTCTTATACGCATGAGCAGAATTTGGAAAGGGGTTGAAATGGTCAGAAGTAATAATGAGACACATTTTCTTGAGCCACCGAAGTACAAGGTCAGCATTTATAATATAATATAAAGCATAATAATGTGCACATTATTAATACTTCAACTGCCAAGTAAACCCATCCCGTAGCTCACGTATTCATTTGCTATCAGCCTTAACTGTGCAACAGAGTTCAGCCAGCATGTTGCTGATTTTATATTTTAAAAGGTTTTCATTTTTTAAAAAAATTTTTTTTTAAGGGAGCTTTTGTGGGGTTTTTTCTGTTTTCATGTGGGGCTGGTCAGCATTTGTAATGAAAACCTCTAGCTTCAAAACAACACTGGGAAATTTTCAAACGCAGAGATGACAGTAACGAATCAGTTGACGTCAGTGAGAGCTCAGGCACGTGGATCTTTTACCAGATATCTGTGGCCGCGATGGGCAACAACAGAGCATGGATTGTAACCACAATACTTATGGGATGGGAATACCAAATGTATGCTTATCAAGATCATACAGCTGGTACAAAATGTGGCAGCTTAACCGTCAATGGGACACGATATTGCTACCATGTTATGCTGCTGCTACAATAATGCACCCCAGTTGCTAGAAGAGGTTCAAGGTGCTGTTTTTGCAGCATAAAGCCCTATACAGAGGCATACCTAGGCTCTCTTGCGCCCTTGGCAAGGAGCTGTATTGGCACCTATGAAGCCAGGAGAGACTGTGGACTCAAAAAGATTACTTCTCATTGCCTTAGGCGCTTTGCCAGTGAGTTCCTCCGCTGTCATTGGGACTGGGCTGGGTCTAGTCTGCCTCCCCTCTTAATTAAAAGTGGTCAGTTCCCAAAAAGTGTGTTGGAATATCAAGCTTTCCACCTGCTGGAGGAAGGACAATAAGAGAGCCATTAGGAGTAATTTGGTATGACGTTTCCTGCTTGGTGTATTCTTATTTACCAGCTGTAAACAGCACTGGAAGTTAATAACTAGTAGTTTCATAAATGGAAAATATAAATTATTGTGACATTGAATAGTAGTTTTAATCTGCGGGCAATCAGGGTTCTTCAAATAATCTTTGCTTTGCCATTTTTGTTTAGCAGATTGGACTGGGCTTTATTTATTTATTTATTGCACATAAAAATTCTCCTTTCACAAAATAAGTGTTAGTAAATTCATCTCTAGTGGGTCCATGAATACAATCCTTCTAAGTGTTAGTTTACGATCCTTCTGACTTTTGGGGTTTTAAGCAGCAGGTGTCAGAAAAGTGGCCTGTGGTGGCCAATCATTCATAGCAACATCACATTTTGATCCTTCAGTGTTGGCACTTCCCATCCACAGCCACTTCACAAAGAAAGCCTTTTGGTCAAAGAGCTATTGCTGATAACTATAATCAGTGGCAACCTTCCCCAACCTTTGGACTACAGCTTCAATCATACTTGACCATTTGCCATGCTGGCTTTGGCTGATGAGAGCTGGAATATCAGCATCATCTGCAGGGAAGCTGGTTGAGGGGAAGGCTGGTCCACGAAATAAAAAATTGATGTCCATCCGGTGCCATTATACTGGAAAGTAGACAGGGAAAGTGAGACGTGGGTGGCGCTATGGGTTAAACCACAGAGCCTAGGACTTGCCGATCGGAAGGTCGGTGGTTTGAATCCCCGCGATGGGGTGAGCTCCCGTTGTTCAGTCCCTGCTCCTGCCAACCTAGCAGTTTGAAAGCATGTCAAAGTGCAAGTAGATAAATAGGTACCGCTATGGCGGGAAGGTAAACGGCATTTCTGTGCGCTGCTCTGCTTCGCCGGAAGCGGCTTAGTCCTACTGGCCACATGACCCAGAAGCTGTATGCCGGCTCCCTTGGCCAATAAAGCGAGATGAGCGCCACAACTCCAGAGTCGGTCACGACTGGACCTAATGGTCAGGGGTCCCTTTACCTAAACAGCGACAAAGGAGTCCCCTCTGAGCCACAGTGTATTCAGTGAGGACTGTACAGTGAAAGTGCTTCTATGTGTTTCACCAGGCTCAAGGAATTTCTCCGAACAGTGGGTAGAGTGGAAGGGTATTCTTTGCAAGCACAAGCTCCACAGCTGTTAAAACTACAACATCTCTTTTGGACAAATTTGTGGAGGGCAAAGCTATCAGTGACCACCAGCCATGTTGGTTATGCATTGCCTCCAGTTAGAGGCAGATGTGCTTCTGAATACTTACTGCTGGAATCCACAGGAGGGGAGAATGGTCTTGTGGTTGGGTCCCTGCTTGGGGATTTCCCACAGGCATCTGGCTGACCACTGTGAAAACAGGATGCTGGACTTGATGGGTCATTGGCCTGATCCAGCAGGATCTTTTTATGTTCTTGTGTATTCAGTGACAAATGTGGATACAGAGATACCTTGGTTCTCAAACTTAATCTGTTCTGGAAGTCCGTTCCAAAACCAAAGCGTTTCAAAACCAAGGCGTGCTTTCCCACAGAAAGTAATGCAAAATGGATTAATCCATTCCAGTCTTTTAAAAACAACCCCTAAAACAGCAATGTAACATGAATTTTACTATCTAACGAGATAATTGATCCATAAAATGAAAGCAATGAACAATGCACTGCAGTCACACAATCTATCAATCAGTAGCTGAACTGGGTTCCACACAGTCACAAAAAAAGAGCCACAAAAACAGAAATGGAAAATAAATAGTAAAAATAGACAGACCTCGGCATAACACTCAAAACAGAAATGCAGCACTCAAATCGGAAGCATAACACTCAAAACAGAGCACGTTCGGATTCCGAAAAATTCGCAAACTGGAACACTTACCTCCGGGTTTGCAGTGTTTGGGTTCCAATTTGTTTGAGTATCAAGGCATTTGAGAACCAAGGTACCACTGTATAGTGAAGTCCCCTCCTCCATTTTTTAAAAAAGAATGTTGAATAGATCATACTTTGAGACTGGTTATTATTACTATTGTTATGAGTGTACCATTGATAACAACCCAAGGGAGAAATGGGAACCCAGAGAAGGGGCTGGCCACTGATGTAAGAACAGTTATGCACAAGAAGATAGAGATGGTGCCAAATTTCATAATTGTGTATCTCATAGCCTACCTGAGAAGGGGGAGGGGAAATATTCTATTCATATACTGGTACAGTTTGTACGAACTTAGAAGTATAGGCTTGTGTCCATGGAACCTCTAGGTATAATTTTAACAGCACCTGCTACAAAACCTTCTGTTGCCAAAGGGGGAATTTATATTAAATCGCTTTGTGAACATGCAATTGCCCAGGCAGACACATACTGTGGCCCTGTGAGAGCGGTGAAATAATGAAAACAGGACCCAGGTGTGGGGTGAAATCAGGTGAACTCTTTCTTGACTACAGTGTGTTTGGCAGGGCAGTGAGGCAGTGATCAGTGCCTCTTTGGTGCAAGCCAAGCATTCAGGGGCAACCACAGTGGGGATTCCAGTCAGACAGAGGCCCAAACTCAAGCTTAGGGTGTGCCTTGGCCAATCCAATCCATAAACTGTGACTTTACTGGACTGGCCACTGCAGCTATTATGAAACATGGATTGATCCAAGATCCAAATATCTTCTCAGCTAATAACGTCTTTTATCTGAGGATCTTGGTATCTGCCTGCTGTTCACAAGTTGGTAAGAGAGGAGCAGAGAGTCCTTGTATTTATAAGATTATTATTGCAGCAAGAGCTACCAGTATCAACGAACTGTTTTGCAAATGTTAGAACAACCTGCCCACACCCTCAGCTGCTGGAGATCCTCCTTGCTCTGCCACATCCTTCTGCTCAAACAAATATGGAAGAGTAAACTACTATGGGCTCATCCAGGCTTCCTGTTGTGCTGCACTTCCAGGCCCAGGGTGCATGCTTTAAAGCTCCATGTCCGAGTGGTTTTGTTTTGCCCTGGAGAAACCTCTCATTTTACCACTGATTCAGAGCAAATGGCAATCTACAGAAAACAGCCATCACTGTTTGCTCCGATTTGGTGGTAAAACACAGGTTTTCCCAGAGAAAGTGCTGGGACAAAAGACAACAATCCTGGACTTGTGCCTAGAAACATAACAAAAAAATCAGGCTGGATGAGCCTTCTGTGCATACCTCCTTCCATGCATGGGGTTGGCCTTGCTCTATCTATAGTGGTGTTGATTTGGATGTTAGAAGCAGCAGTTTTATTCATTTCACTCTGTAGAAAATGGCAAAGTGTTCTATCCCCCATCTAGAGTTCATCATCCATAGTAAGTATGTGTGGCCTAAGTGGCTGACACTGTATTTCATTCTGATATTTTCAAAGTAAATTCTGTTAATATATTTGTTGAATTTTTTTTTTAAAAGTTACTTGGTGGCGGGAAAAATATGGTTGGTGCAACTTAGTTTGGCGAGTAATACTGCTTGCAATTTTATTCTTCAGGCATCCTAATCTCCTTTCACTTAAAGGCATCTCTCTAAAACCAATCCATTTGCACAGTAAGTAGTGTAATATGCATTCTTTTGAAAGTGGCAGAATTGCAATAGACTGCATATTATGCAAACACTTTAGCAACAGACATGCCATTGCCCAAGTGTATTTTATGGAAGGGGTAGTCACATGACCTTTTTTTTATTCTCCTGGATAGCATTGGGAACTGACTTTGACAGCTATCCGTTGCAAAGCATTTAAATAGATATTTATGTCTAAGTAATCTGCTTCCTTCACAATGTTGCTTTTCTCTCATATCTGATGTGCATGCTGTCATTTCTTTCTTTTTAGTTGTCTTTAAGTTGTATTTTTAACTATGTACAGATAATTCCAGCAAGTGGTAATAATGCATAATCATAACAACAATATCTTTGGGAAGTCTTTTCTGCATCTCAGCTATTTCCATATTTAAGCTATCCCCCCTCAGTCCTGGGTTTCCTCTCCCTCTAACACATCCTAACTATATATTTCATTTCAAATCATTAAATTAAACACGGCAACAATCACACAATTACCAATTGTGTGTTTTTGTTTTAAATAAAACCAAATGAATGCAGGAACCTGATCCAGGTCAGGACTCTAGTGGAGAAGATGGAAACTTTAACATAATGACAGCCAACCCTTTTGGACCAGTAGACACATTTCAAATTTTGAGAGTTATGGGCGCCAGCCACAAAATGGCCACCACGCGGGGGGCATGTCATTAATGCTTTCCCTACTCTGGTGATCCCAGACTGGATTGCTGAATATGCCCCCCTCTCTGGTGCCTGCTATTTGTGTTTGAAGGAAAGCTTCCATGGATAGGAATGGCAGCTTTCCTTCCATTGCATATAGCAAGTACAGGGCCTAATCTGGATCAGGACTCAAGCAGGGCATGGGATAGTGGGAAAACTTTGAGCCCTCCTAGCTCCCCATCACGATCCTTATATAGATTGGCCCACCTGTATCTGCAATTAGCTTTTTTAAGAAACCCAACGTAGTCATAAATGGTGACTCATCCAATCTATCTATATAATTTATTTAGATATGGTTGATAAACTTGGAATAATTGCAAGCCTGCCTGCCATAAAATCACTTGCTGAAGAAATCTGGCATCAGTAAATGGATGCTCCAAGCCAGCTGGGATGATCACTTCCAACACAATTAGTAAGTTAAATTTGAGGAATGCCTATAATTCTAGAAACTATAGGGTTGTGTGGTCCTAGCAATTCTCAGTTCCCAATATTCTTGTCAGGAAGCCATGACTAGCTAAGGTGATGTGATACTGCTGTAAAGGTAATGGGAAGATGTGGCCTATGTATTTTTTAAGATTGCATCCTTAAATGCACCGTGGGTACATTACTGTTGTCTTATCTGCAAGTGTTTTGGCTCATTTGATTGAATCATTTTCTGGAGCTATATATTTCACAAAACCTTTCTACAGTAAACTTGCTGTCCATTTGTAGTGCCCATTGTATTCTAGATTTGTATAACCAACTGCTGGAAACTGAGGGATTGACAGTTCTGCTTCAAACCTATCTAGATTCCAACTTTGTGATTCTGTAGTAGTATTTTATTGATTGATTGATTTCTTAAATTTGTATCCCACCCTTCCTCCCAAAGGAGCCCAGCATGACAAACAGCAAAACGTTATAACAATACAACTTAAAATCAAATAAAACTTGATCAAATAAAATAAAACTTAAATCAAATATTTTTTAAATTTTTTTTAAAATTTTTCAAAACAATTTAAAATCACATAAAGAATTGAAAAACTTCTAAAAATATTTGAAAGCAATCACATACACCCACAGCTATTAATTCCATGGCCAGTATCTCAGGAATGTTTTTTAATATCTCCTGAATATCAGTAATGAGGGAGACAGACACAGCTCAACAAGGAGGGCATTTCACAAATGGGGAACCACCACAGAGAAGGCCCTGTTTTGGGTGAACGCCAGAGCTGGCACCACCAGGAGGACCTCCTCTGCCTATTGGAGGATTAAGAAGGGTGATATTGGGGGAGTCTCTCATTTACACTCTTGGGTCCCAAGCTCTTTAGGGCTTTGTGAACTAGTACTAACGCCTTGTACTGGGTTTGGTAGCTCACTGGCAGCCAGTGCAGGGCTCTCGGTATCTGTATTTCTTTCCGGTTATAAATATATTTGAAAGCTGCATCCAAGATATCAGAGAACGCAGGGGTAAATAAGAACTATTAAAACTCTGGAACTAAAAATATTTTGAAAAACTCTTTGATAATCTGAATATGCTGTGGGTTTTAGGTATAGGGACAGGCTTTGGCCAGTGTCCTTGATCATACCAAACATACACACAAAGCAACGTTTGCTCAAGTGATCACTGCCCCAAGCAGGGGTGCTCCCTCTAGAACTTCTGCCACCTGAGGCGGCTGCTTCATCCCACTTCACGCCTCTGTTCCCAAACACTCCCAGTTAAAATATGGTGCATTGCCATCACTAATCACATTGCCTACCAGAAGTCTAATAAAAGATTAACACCTAGCAGCTGAAAGACTTGCACCTGCAACAGCAGGGTAACAGAGATAAATGCCAAAAATTTGGAGCTGCCATTAGTGACTTCACATTTATGCTTGAAGATGTACAAATTTCAACAAGATTTTTATTTATTAACTTGTGCATTCATATTTGGGGCAATATAAGCATCTGACTTTAATTTCCCCCTTTTAAAAACATAGTCAGTTTTTGTTTTGTTTTGATAGTATGAATCCTATTATATTGTATCCAAAGATTCTACTCTCTGTTTAGAAGCTGGTTAGTTTGCAGCCATTAAAGGAATTATAAAGTCTCATCTTGCTTTGCCACCTATTAAAATAATTTTTATGGCTTTCATTTAAATGTCAACAAGTTTGTTATTTTTATTAAAGAAGGTAGAAATATTTTATAGTTCAGCTATAAGAAAATGAATATTCAGAAATAAATCCTACTTCCCCAGAATATTAATTTTCATGCAGTATGATTAGAAGGCTAGTAATAATCTCCCGAGTTTGAGGCAAAATTTGGAAATCTCTTTAAGAAAATGGGGTAAAAATCTACGAAATGCAGGGAATTCTTGTATATGTACATTGATTCTATAGAAATATATGCAGGGGAAGGTTTGGGCTGCCACCATGCAAAGCTATCTGTGCAGGGAAGATATTAAAGCGAAATCTCAAAGTTTCTGAGATTTCGATGGCATGTCCTCACACGGCTCACAGTCATTCTGACTTTCAGTTTAAAGTCTTGCCTATTTAGCTGAGCAAGCGACAGCAATAGAACTTCAAAGCCATCTCCAGTTGTGGTTGCAGTTCTCCTCGCCATGTGTACATAACTTGCCAGGATTGCTGCTTTTGACAGCCAAGATGAGGCATGTGAAAGAATTCCAATTGCCTCCACATTGCAAAAAAAAATGGGGGGGGGGGGGATGAAAAAAGACCAGAGTTATAGAAGAATGGCCTGGCCTTATTTCAAGCACAGAACAAGAGGATATATATTGGCTATATGTTCTAGGGGTGCACCAACCATACGATTTGGTCTGGAACCTATTTGACAATTTCAGAAGACAGCTCAATTTGGTTCGAAGCACTTTGGAGGCTGCCCAAGTTGGTTCAGGCATGACTCCAAGACCTGATTAGGAAAAATGAAGTTTTGTGCTTCCTCCACTCACTATTATGGGTTGCTTTTTAAAAAAAGCTTTCTTATTTGGACATAATGGTAAGAAATATGCAGACACAATAGTTCTTCCTATGTGTATAAAGCTGGCCAAATTGCACACTAACAGGTCTAGAAGGTTTAGAGAATTAAAAAAAATAATAAAAATAAACTTTATAATGGGCAGAAGTTGATGAAATTGTACTTCTGGGAGGATGAACCCTGAACACAATTCAGAAGGATAGCTGCAGTTGTTTTCCTGTAGGGGGGATTTGTATGAAAATTAGAAACATCACAGAGGTACCCCAGGTAAGAATCCAGGTAAGATACATAAACACCAGTGGACAAAATTGGGAGAAGTTATTAAGGATGAAGCAGCTCCTTGGATATATTAGTTCTACTCAGTGCTCACCATGAAGTTGTTATGGTAGGTGCCACACTTCTAATAGTTTTTTGGAGAAAGGTGCCGGTACCTTTAGTAGACATCTGAAAGCAGCCCTATATAGTGAAACTTTTTAAGGTTTAATATTTCATTATGTTTTTATATATGTTGGAAGCTGCCCAGAGTGGCTGGGGCAACCCAGTCAGATGGGCGGGGTACAAATAAATAATAATACAGTCATACCTCGGATTACAGCCGCTTCAGGTTGTGTTTATTCGGGTTACGGACTGCTGAAACCCGGAAGTACTGGAACTGGTTACTTCTGGGTTTCGGTGGTCGCGCATGCACAGAAGTGCTAAATCGCACTTTGCGCATGTGCAGAAGCGCCAAATCGCAACCCGCGTGTGCACAGACACGCCGCTGTGGGTTGCGAACACTGTGGGTTGCGAATGTGCATCACACATGGGTCACGTTCGCAACGCAAGTGTCCACTGTAGTAGTAGTTGTTGTTACTGTATACCCAGAAGAAAAGCACTGGTCCACCACTTGCCTTATTTCATTTCTAGAAATATTAAAGACATTTTCACTTTCTCACCTCATAAATTAGTCATTTTTTGTTATGACTTTATCAAGCAGCACCGGTTCTTTTGATATAATTCATTAACCGTTCATGATTTTGGAAAAGGACACTTACAACAGGCTTCATTTTGCATTTCTTAAAATAAAATAGTTAATGCAAACTACACCTTGGATAATGTCTAATTTCAGGTATCTCAGGTGATGAAACCAATTGAATCCAGCACAGATGCTGCCTGAGATTTTAAACAGGCAGCACAGTGGATGCCAGGTGTGCTACCTTCCGTGCGTCCATCACACCTCTTTAAAAAGAAAAGGGAACAGCAACTGTTACAGCTCAAAGGAGGTTTGCAGAAAGGTTTACACCAAAAGACGTGTTTTTCCTTTTCTTGACATGCTAATTTTCTTTTCACATATATAAACAGTGACTGGTATACGCTTTGGCAGGATTGTGCTTCTGGGCTTATTTGCATTGTTAATGCAACTTAAGTGAAGTTTTCCCAAGAAGTTCAGATGCATTTGCAGTTACATACCATTAATGAAAAGGCTGAAGCGGTTTCAGTACTCTAAGATTTCTTTTTCCCCATCACTAACAGGAATAACAATACAATTTCCATTGAATAAAAGAAAGTCTCTAGATACAAAGCCTTCAATGATATCATACGACTCATTCTGCCATTTGATCACATCTACATTAGCTTAGATATTAAATAAACAGTGCAAAACCTAGCATCTGTACATGGTAAACATCTTGTTGTTTTTTAAGGTAAAACATAATATTGGGGGTGGCTCATTACAGATGTGATATTGAAATGTATTTTGGATATTTCTTGGTCTGGAAAACAGTTGTGTGTGTGGTTCAACAGGTATTTAAACTTCAGACAAAGGGTTATGTTGGAGACGTACATACCCATTTACACTTTGATATTTCAGTTCTCAACGGAGATAACAGATTATAGCCTATTTCACTTCATTGCTGGCCTTCTTGAAAATGTTCTGCATCCCAGGGACGGGAAACTAACTAGAGCCACTATAAGTGGTTTGAAGTGTCTCCTGTCCCATCCTTGGCTTGAATATACTTTGGGAATGTAGTTGTGAGAAACGCTGTTTCTTGGTGAGTAAGAAAAATGTTTTTAAGATAAGCAGTTCAAGACACTTTATTTGTGTGTTCAGACCCAGAAACCTCCCTCCTAAATAAATTCACACATGACTCAAATTTTGGTTTTGGTTTTGGCAGAATTTAGGCCACAACTTTATTGATTACAGAAAGTGACTGGTTGCATAGGCTCTGGTTCGACTAACTCCCCGCCATGCGGGTAGCACTGACCCAGCGTTCCAGCATAGGTCAGCCAAGGGTGAACACCTGGATAAGCGGAAAGCCGGGAACGGGCTAACTCCGCCACCCAAATGTATGCCTGGACTCAGGCACGGGCACAACCTCCTCTCAGGGGTTGACCAAACCATTGAGTCCCTTGATTCCTTTAACAGAATACCCTTCACATAGGGATGGCGAGAGCGTTCTCCCATCCCTATCACCTGAACCAGAGCCTATCTGCAACCTTACAAGTTGTGACTATTTGCTACACAGCAGGCGAAACCCAAATGGCAACAGCCAATCAGCCAAGTGGGGAAAACTCTTGCTGTGCCCCTGTCCCAACGACAGACGACACACGACGGCATAGCAAGGTCAAGCGCAAAGCCCTAAAAGTAGGGA
Organism: Podarcis gaigeae; assembly: GCF_964106915.1. Taxonomy (NCBI): domain Eukaryota; kingdom Metazoa; phylum Chordata; class Lepidosauria; order Squamata; family Lacertidae; genus Podarcis; species Podarcis gaigeae. Next base: position 39,692,997 of record NC_139688.1, read on the forward strand.
GAGGTGGACGGGTGTTCCGAATGCACGCGCCAAAAGAGGAAGCTCTGGGTCATGTGCATGGGTAGAAATAGGTCCCTTGAACTGTTTGGATTGCGTCCCATTGGCCAGATTGCACCCAGCTTCGAGGGACCTACCAGTTGGGTGTTGTGGCTGACCAATCATACCCACCCACAAGACAGAGTGTCGGTTTTCCAGGTCTTACTGCAATACGTGCCCTCTTTAAGGGAGGACCCAATTTCACAGGGAATATTTCACACTCTGTCTCTCTCATGTCAACTTACACCTTCTTCTAAAGTTACCCTGTAGATGAATATGTATAGCATCAAATATACATGTATCCTGGGTTCTTAAATTTTTACACATTGTTGGCATTGTTATTTGCTTAGAAAAAAAATAAACCAAACATTTTAACTCTGAGAATATGCACCACAGAAAAAGAATAAATTGCATATGATGAGTTGGAACTTCTCTCTGACATTAGTAATAGCAGTTAATAGTGCAGAAAGTGGAACGAAAAAGAAAAAGCAGAAAAATTAAAATAAAACCCTTTTGTATTTGCACCCTGTATACAGTATAATATGTATTCTTTAGTGAGTAAACTAAGGAGGCTTTTCCAGGCTAAATACATAACTTAACTTCTTTTTCTTTGGAAAAGTAACGCTGTAGAAAATTGGCTTAGGAATAAATAAGTAATGGATAGTCTTTTTGTAAGTGACCCTTGCTGCATCATATGCTTCTTCCAAAATATTTCATGCAGGCAGATATTTGAAAACAAAATAAAAATTAGACTATGGGCATAGATGGATTAGTTTCCAGATCATATATCACACTCTCCAAGTGTTCCTATTTTCCAGGGACACTCCCAGATTTACAGAAGTCATTCCGGTTTCTGATTTGTTCCTGGAGTGTCCCACTTTCCCTTAGGATGTCCCTATTTTCATTGGAGAAACGTTGGAGGGTATGGGCTTATGCAGCCCCCAAGTGAAGACGATAAGTAACAATACAACCTTTAGAAGGCATCTGAAGGCAGCTCTGTATAGAGACTTTTTTTAATGTTAAATGTTTATAGTGGTAACTCTGGTTGCTAATGGGATCTGTTCCAGAAGCCCGTTCACAACCTGAAAAGAACGCAACCGGCGTCTGCATGTCTGCACACACGCGGGTCACAATTCACTGCTTCTGCACATGCGCGTGATGTCATTTTTCGCGTTTGCGCATGCGCGAGCAGCCAAACCTGGAAGTAACCCTTTCCGGTGCATCCAGGTCACCACGGGACGCAACCTGAAAATGCGCAACCTGAAGAAAATGTAACATGAGGTATGACTGTATTATGTTTTTATATATGTTGGAAGCCACCCAGAGTGGCTGGGGCAACCCAGTCAGATGGGCGGGGTATAAATAATAAAATTATAATTGTAATTATAATTATTATAATTATGGAATAGGACGTCCCTTTTTTCATTAGAGAAATGTTGGGTTGTATGATATCATAGTTTTATATACTTATGCAAGATCTGCAAGGAACCATACTGTACCGATGTCTCTCACTGTGAGTACCCACATGGGCAGATGAGCTCCAAGCGTAGCCCACAGATGATTTAACAACCATCTCCCTACTATCAGGCTTTGAGGAAACGGCTTCCTTCCCCTCTTTGGCCGTGCATCAGCAGAACAAAGCAATTAGAGTGCCTTACCAGTTTAAGAGTGTTTAATGACCAGAGCAAAAGAACAACGCAGCTATTCTCGGAGTAAAGGTGCTCCCAATTAAGCTTCCCTCCTACTTCCCCCTGAATTATCTTCGTCACTTCGTCCCCCTTCTTGCAACCTGATCTCGCAACCACTGAGCCTTCTGTGTAGCGACCTAATCAGCTCTCCTTGCCCTTGGAGATATAGGCTGGACACTTTCTAGTGAAGGGGAGTCAGTTATCTCTCTTGCTTCCTGTTCTTCTCCTAGCTGTTCACCACTCAGTTCTGCCCAGCTGTTGTTTTCCGAACTGTGTCCCTCTGCAAACCAATTCTCTAAATCTATACTGCTCTACTGTTCCTGGGCAGCTTCGGGATGCTGGTCAGGAACAGAAAAAGGGGGAGGTTCCTACCATTCCTCATCAGAGCTGTGACCAAACAAATAACAAAGCAAAACAAAACACCAAGCCGCATCTTCTTCTTTTTGACATTTGCTGCTCTAAGCTGAAAGACTGTGCATATTCCGATGGGCATCAAAACAAGTTGTAAAATGCCACAACATTAAGAAGTGTCTAAATCTGAGGCCTCCTTTGAGCCTGAGATCTAGGTCAGAGGCCCTCCTTTCCCCCTTCTCCATTGACCCTGTTTACAGATTGTAAGATTTTACAGTCTCTAAAAAGTTTGCAGGGGAGGCGGTTTCCCCCTCTTCTTTAATGCCCCCCTTTTACTGCCATACAAACTTACAAGCCTTTTTTCTTGTGAAATTGCATCTGCATCTTCTTACAGGTTTTATCCAAAGATTATTGCTGTGGCAATTTTAGTAAACATAAAGAATGTGGACCTTAAAAATCAAGGTATGAATTAAAAGACAAGCCACCATTAGATAACTGACTGTGGATTCAGTTCCTCTAAAACAATCACTTCTCTAATTTGAAGGAGTCACTGATTATCCTGTGTTTCCTAATCATCTTCCTTTCTATCACATACTTTACCTGTTTTGAGTACAGGCAATTTGTACTGCCGATTGAGGTGCAGTTCAGGTTCGACACACTGAAGTATGGCATCACTCTCTAGCAACTACAGATGCATCAGTGGATGAAACAATATTTACTCAGTCTGAAATAATTCCTTATGATCTGGTTAGATAACTTTTTACAATGCTCTGAAATTTGGCACGGTAAAGGAAAATGGTGGCACACAAAATTGTTAACAGGTTTCGGTGTGCGGAATCAAGCAAGGAGACACATATTCTGGAAGATACGTTTTGTTAGGAGATGCCCTATTCATCCCACGGAGCTACAATTTATAAAGATTGGTTTTTAAACTACTCTGAGAATTGTAGCTCTGTGAGGGGAACAGGGCCTCTCCTAACATCTCTCAGCACTGTTAGCGAACTAAAATTCACACAGTTCTTTAGGGGAAGCCCTGACTGTTCAAAGTGGTATTATATCATAGTGTTTCAAATTTATGGTGTGATTGTGGCCTGCGTCCTACTAAGGAGCTGCATTGAAACTAATGGACTTACTTTAGTCACACTCTTTGATTGTGATGTGTCTATGTGAATACAACCCAGATTTTCTTTTCCCGCCTTTTTGCCTTCAACCCTAGCATAGAAGAAAGAATCCAAATAGCATAACATTGATGCAGATAGTACTAAGGGTCTTGGGAGATTCCTGGTGGTACTCTTAAATCAGTGCTAGGTTCATAGCCTGGAGTGAATGAGGACTAAAGAACCATCAGGATCAGAGGATAATCTCTGGAGCAAGACTAGAATAAGACGCACCAGGGCTAAGGCAGAATATGTTGTGCATGCAAAGTTCTGTTGAGATGGGAAGCCATCTTTTACTCTCTCTGGCCTAGGAGGAGTTAGTGGCAGGCATGAATCCATACCCTCCAACATTCCTCAGATGAAAAAAATAGGGACATTTCTCACTCCCTCACCCAACTGACCCTCCTTGACCCCCCATTTCCCCCCTCCCCTGAGCATTTCCTATCAGACGGGCAAGTGCTGCCACCACTACACCAATGGGATACAGCACATACGGCCTCCACCACCCTGAGAAAACCCTTAATCCTGATTTTATTTTATTTTATTCTTTGGTAGATTTACAAAAAGAAAAAACACACACCGGTCAATAAACTTTAGGAAGGGGCACGATTAGACGCAGACATGGAAAGCATTTTTTTAAATAATAATAAAAAAAAGACTCCTTGCACTTTGCTCTTCTCCTCCTTTCCTCCCGCCTGGAGAACACACATCCGTTGGCAGCAAGCGACCAAAATTCTGGGATCAAATAAAAAGCCGGGGTGGCTTTCGTAATTCCGGGACTGTCCCTGGAAAATCGGGACACTTGGAGGTTATGTGAATGGAGTCATTCTGGAAGGTTCTAGCAGGAAATGGCCATCACTTCCCAGAATTTCTCTGAGAAGTTTGCAGTTACACAGCTCGCCACACGAGGCACTGGTCAGCAGATCCTGACACCCAATGGTTACAAGATGGGCTTCTGAGAGCAACCCAACTTGATGTAGGGCAAGGTATAAATATAGCTTAGACTACAGACTAATCCGCCATAATGTTTTGCTTTGTTCTGAGGATTAATCAAGAGCTTAGGCTATGTGTGTGACTTTTTACTTATGTTCTTCATTAGGCCTTTTTAAAAATAACCTAGATGTTTCCAACTAATTGCTCTTGTGCTTCCAACAAACATGCCAGGTACAGAGACACCTCACTCACAGAGCCTGTGTAGCTAAATTGCCTCAGGTGAACACTGGCAAGTGAATGGTGGTGGAAAGTTTGCCCAGCCCATGAAAACAGTCAGAGTCACTGTCTATTAATAGTGGCTAAAATATAGCAGGAGCTCCTGGTTTTGCTGATCCCTCAATCCTGCTGCATACTTCCATTGAGCCATGACTTCGCTGCTGCTGAAACCATTGCTGCGTAGGAGGAACTAGAGCTGCTTCAACTGTACCAGGACAGAAGCTTATGCCGTAAAAGCAATATGGGACAGCACCATATAACATCGGTCCTAAAGGATCTACATTGGCTCCCAGGACATTTCCAAGCACAATTCAAAGTGTTGGTGCTGACCTTTAAAGCCCCAAAATGGCAATGGCCCTGTATATCTGAAGGAACATAATCCACCCCCATTGTTCAACCTGGATATTGAGGTCCAGTTCTGAGGGCCTTCTGGCGGTTCCCTCCCTGTGAGAAGTGACAGGGAACCATGCAGAGGACCTTCTCGGTGGTGGCACCCACTCTGTGGAACACCCTCCCATCAGATGTCAAGGAGATAAAGAACTACTCAACTTTTAGAAAACATCTGAAGCCAGACCTGTTTTTAGTTTTTGATTTTTTATTAAGCTTTTATATTTGTTGCAAGCCGCCAAGAGTGGCTAGGGCAACCCGTTCAGATGGACGGGGTACAGATAATAAAATTGTTGTTACAGTGGTACCTCGAGTTACAGACGCTTCAGGTTCCAGACTCCACTAACCCAGAAATAGTACCTTGGGTTAAGAACTTTGCTTCAGGATGAGAACAGAAATCACACAGTGGCGGTGCAGCGGCAGCGGGAGGCCCCATTAGTTAAAATGGTACCTCAGGTTAAGAACAGTTTCAGGTTAAGAACGGATCTCCGGATCGAATTAAGTTCTTAACCCGAGGTACCACTGTATTATTATTAGATTCTCTCTCTAGCAGTGGGAAACCTCATCCCAAGAGGACCCTCCAGTCCTCTCTATATAGCCTGTGGGACTTTCCCCAGACCATACACCCTCCTGAACCAAACACCTCAATAGATGGAGGACAGAGAGGGATTTAAGAGCATTAGTAGAAAAGCAAACTCACATTTGTAATAACTCGGCCCACTTTTGGCTCTGGCTCCACCTTCCAGTAGCATGTGGCCCTTGAAAGGTCGCTGAACAGGCAATGTAGCCCTCAGCCTGGAGAAGGTTCCTCATCCCTGTTCTAGCAACAGGATAGACATTATGACTTAATGATATTAGTTTCCTCAGAAAGCTACCTCCTGTGTTACACTGTGTGTGAAACCTACACGCTGCAGCTGCGTGTGAACCAGACTTCAGTTGATTATAATTCCTTTAGCAAGCAGAGCAGGTGCTTGAAAGGCATATGGCACTGTTCAAGAGAGAGATCTGAACTATTCTGTCCCAGGGTTTAGCTACAATATCATGCGGCCTAAATACACAGCGATTTTATCTCATGCCATCTGGAGAGTAGCTTTCCTTGGCTTCCCTTCTGTGTGGAGTTGTGCAATATTACAGTGAGTTACGTATGTCTGACTTCCTCAGAAGCACCTCCAAACGTGACAGTATTAAATGGGATGTTTATGGTGCCTCAAAGAGAAAGATTTAACGACTGAAAAGGGGCGTGGAGAGGCAGAGAGAGAAAGAAAAATGGAATAAAGTTTCACCGGAAACTAACTGAAGCAACTTAGTTCAGGCAATGATGTTGCTGGAAGTAGGAAAGGCAAAGCGAATAAAGAATTTGTGTGTGTGTGTGTTTTTGCAAAAGCCTTTCCTTTCAATTACATTCAATTCCAGAACAAAAAAATTCCTTCCAGTAGCACCTTAAAGACCAACTAAGTCAGTTCTTGGTATGAGCTTTCGTGTGCATGCACACTTCTTCAGATTCAATTCCAGGTTGTCTTTCCTTTCAAATGCCAGCAGATGGCTCTGCATAGAATTGCCTAAACAACAGAAACTGAATTCCCAGAGGCTAAGTGAGGTGTGAAAACAAATTGGTGTTTCTTGTTCTGTCACATTTTATAGGAGCTTACTCATTCCTTCTTGTTGCAGGAGCAGGGACACTCCCTCACAACATGTGTTGTGGTGTACTTTGAAAATACATCTGCGGTTGTGCTGAGAGGAACCGGGGCTTGGAATCGGGCCCCACCCTTCAGTCTTATGAGGCCTGATAATCATTTGGCAGCTCTGTATTTACATGTTTATAATTTATTCTCAGAAGTTAATGGATGAATTCTAGGCAAAAAATTTTTTTTTGTGGCTTAGCTCTAAGGTATCATTAGCAAGCAACAGAAAATAGGTGGAGCTACCGATAGTTAAGTAAAAAAGAAATTGCAAAGTCTTGAGGCTTTTAAAAAAAGTTGGGCTGGTGGTATTTTTCTCAGCCCTTTGAGACAGAATATTTGTCTAAAGATCATTCTGGTCAGGCTATGGAATGGCGGGGTATCTTGGGGTTTGAGCATCACTGAAGTTGAAATGAACTTTATCACCTTGTTTAAATATTTAAAAACCTGCCAAGTCTCCTGACAATGGGGGAATATGCTGTGAAGTGCTAACTTTTTATTTTATTTTAATACAATTGCCTTACAGGATAGTCTCTTGTCTGTTTGCTTTATCTGAGTAGTGTATGAACAGGACAAGCACAAATTCAGGGTCAGGATTTCATAAGAGGAACTGACTCTAAATTACTAGCCTTGATAAAATACTGGGCCAACCATCTAAACCTGAATTGTCTGTTTGAAATAATGACAACACTATAATTCTCCAGAACCTGTTAGGGCTATTCATTTTGGCAGCTTCGTCAGATCGACTGGTTCATGTGCCTTGCACACTTTAGAAACGTAAACTCAGAATACCAACTTGATAATTTTCTTAAAGTCTACATTTAGAGCTTCTCAGAGTCATAGATTTGGGAATCATTTACGAGCCCGAGCACAGAACTACTTTTTATAATGCTGTGCTCCTGGAATATGGAATGTATGTATGTAGAAAAGACAGGCATCTTTTCCAGGACAACAAGTTGTGTTTAAAGCAAATGAGATAGTTGGCGCAGTTTATGCTTGTCACGGGACGCGGGTGGCGCTGTGGGTAAAACCTCAGCGCCTAGGGCTTGCCGATCGTATGGTCGGCGGTTCGAATCCCCGCGACGGGGTGAGCTCCCGTCTTTCGGTCCCAGCTCCTGCCCACCTAGCAGTTCAAAAGCACCCCTAAGTGCAAGTAGATAAATAGGTACCGCTTTACAGCGGGAAGGTAAACAGCGTTTCCGTGTGCTGCGCTGGTGCCGGCTCGCCAGAGCAGCTTCGTCACGCTGGCCACGTGACCCCGAAGTGTCTCCGGACAGTGCTGGCCCCCGGCCTCTTAAGTGAGATGGGCGCACAACCCTAGAGTCGGACACGACTGGCCCGTACGGGCAGGGGTACCTTTATGCTTGTCACAGGGTGGGTGATGAATGCCTTGAAGCAGCCTAAGTAAGTGTATACAAACACTGCAAATATGATCAGCATGTGAGATTCCCTAAATAAGAGTTGTATGGACGTGCCCGAAGAAACTGAATGGATCTTTTCACTTTCACGCATCGCCTCTTTCTGAGGCTGGGACTTTGACTTCTTGCTCTCCCTAGACTTTGTAGACTGGGGTGGGGTAACATGAGAAGAGAGAGGACAGAAAAGGGCCCAGCTAGACACAATGTCAATTGTCTGAATGCAGATACCATGCACTTTTTTACTGTTACATAAATAGAAGCCAGATAGGGACGCGATCGGAAGGTCGGCGGTTCAAATCCCCGCGACGGGGTGAGATCCCGTTGCTCGGTCCCTGCTCCTGCCAACCTAGCAGTTTGAAAGCATGTCAAAAGTGCAAGTAGATAAATAGGTACTGCTCTGGCAGGAACGTAAACGGTGTTTCTGTGCACTGCTCTGGTTCACCAGAAGCTGCTTAGTCATGCTGGCCACATGACCTGAAAGCTGTACGCCGGCTCCCTCGGCCTATAGAGTGAGATGAGTGCCGCAACCCCAGAGTCAGCCACGACTGGGCCTAATGGTCAGGGGTCCCTTTACCTTTAAATAGAAGCCAGAAGGTTCAGCAGGGTAGGGTGCGGGATTTAAATACATTTGACTTCTGCTGTAATCCTGGTAAAAATTGTCTGGCATCAGTGGACTTTTGCACTAAAATACAAATGGCAGCTTCAGAGAGAGGATTGTGGTCTGGACTGTGGAGGGAGAGAAAGAGTTAAGGTCCCCTCTGTCTTCCTAAGGCTGTTCAGACTCTCCTGGGGCTGCTAGTTACCTAAGATTTTTTTCGTTTGGCATGTTAATTGCAGGCACACAGCTAACTCTGTATCTAGTTTGGCCCCAAGGAAAAGGCAACATTTGTCTTTAGTCCATATCAGTAAAACTAATGATTAGGGCATTCCAGTTTTTGTAGTTTATCATCTTTAGTGGGCCTGTATTTTCCCAGCCCATTTAACATAGGTTTTTCAAGTTCTACAATACTAAAAACAACTCTAAACCTGTTTAAGCAATATACCTGAGCAGTATTAAGGAGCACCCTGTGGCAAGGTAAGTGAAACAGTGTCCTTGCATTCAAGAGGTTACCAGCCTCTCCAATAGATTCTTGGGTGGAAGGATAACCCCAGCTGTCTTGAGATGTTTAGTTCAGAAATTGGGAGGGTGGGTGTCTATGTATAGTAGAAAAGATCAAACGCCTAGTCAATAGAGAGAGATTACATCCTCATAAGGTGACAGCCCTGTTACAATTCAGTTAATGACCATATATTGTGTGTGCAGTACCTGGATTGTGTCATTCACCCCCATTGTTCTGCCCAGACACTGAGGTCCAGCGCCGAAGGCCTTCTGGCGGTTCCCTCCCTCCGAGAAGTGAGCTTACAGGGAACCAGGCAGAGGGCCTTCTCAGTAGTGGCACCCGTCCTGTGGATCGCCCTCCCATCAGATGTCAAGGAAATAAACAACTATCTGACATTTATAAGGTTACCAGATTTTTTTCAATGAATCTGGGGACACTTTTCAACTTAAATTGATTTGTGTATGGGGACTGATTTGTAAATCCGGGGACTGTCCCCGGGAAACGGGGATGTCTGGTAACCTTACTTTAGAAGACATCTGGAGGCAACCCTGTTTAGGGAAGTTTTTAATGTCTGATGTTTTAGTGTGTTTTTAATATTCAGTTGGGAGCCACCCAGAGTGGCTGGGTTGTGTGCGTGTCTCTCTCTCTCTGTGTGTGTGTATGTGTGTGTGTGTGTGTGACATATACGTGTGTGTGTGTGTGTGTGTGTGTGTGTGTATAACCCATCATCATCATCCACCTTGCTAAGAGAGTCCAGCAGCTAACAGTAGCAACAGGAGCTCAGAAAATGCCAGAAATATCATTGCAAAGTGAGTAAAAGGCTGAAGCTGGGAGGGGGTGGGGTCCATATAAAAATCTAACCACGAAAAGTGGTTCAATATAGCCTTAAAAAGTCAGGAAAAGTTCCAATTTGCACATAATTTTTAAGGTTTACCAAGTGGTACCCAACTGTACGCTATGGAGGATCAAATGTAATATTCCTTCCTGAAGAGCACAAAGCGGAGTGTAATGAATTGGCAGGTGCCTTTTCAGGCCATTTCATTGGGGGAGGGGAATTACTCATGCGTGGGCCCACCTTTCAACCCTGCTCCTGCATTGCTGTGCTCTTGCTGCACCCCAACCTCCCTGAACTGAGCAGAAGGTCTCCAGGTGGCTTCTATGTGCTCTTGGCTGAACATGCTTAGGAGCCTCCTCATGGTAGCGCAAGATTCTCAATTAGCTGGGCACACGTAGAAGCCCCCTTCAGACCTTCCCATTCAATGCAGGAAAGTTGGGTAGGGCAGGAGATGAGCAGTGATGTTGGTGTGCCCACCCCCACGCCCTCTAAACGAGTCAACATGCCCTCCACAGGGATGATACCTCAAGAGGGCTGTTGTGGATGAATGCACAAAAAAATGAAATGATACTGCTTGGGCTTGGATAAGAGAACTAGCCTTTATTAACAAATAAAAAGACATGTCTTTCACCAAGGTAATCAGAGCTTCTCAGTGCTTAGACAGCTAAAATCTCTCAACAGGGGTGGCTGGGTTGTCTAATGCAAGAAACCTTGATCACATAGGTGGAGCCTGGGAATTTTTAGAAGGAAACCGCCCCCCCCACCAAATACTATATTTTCACAGATTGACTCCCATGTTTAGAGAAATAAATAAAAAAAAGAACCCTCTGAGGGTGCGTTTTAAGACATTAGTCTTTCAACCCACCAGGGGAGTTAGGAAAAATTCATCTGAGTAATGGGATTTAGGACCATGGTTTCCAGAGGAAACAAATGGAGGCTTGAGACTTGTTAAGCTACCTGAAATATTATCACAAGATTATTATTCACAAGATAAGCCGCCGAGTGGGAAGGATCCCAGGAGAGCAAAGAAAGCAGACAAAAATGGCGACATCCTCTCCAGTTCGTCCTGGGCTTCCCCCTACCTGAACCCTATGGGGAGGACCCTGATGAATGTTCAATAGGTGATCTTTCCGTGATTTTTAAAAATATATTTTAATGCTCTTTGCAAGCCATCTCGAAAGGATGGGTGTCCCAAATGGCCGGGTTTAGAATATATCAGCTTGCAAATTGCATCAAAGCTTGTCTCGCTTACTACATTCACACAACTCCTTCTCTCCAGGGACCTCACAACCCACCACCTTCTCCTGTGCTGCCCCCATCTCTGTTCCTCTATGTTGGGTGGGGGTGGGACCTCAGGCAGCCCTCCATGCCTCTCTGATTTACCCAGGCTGCTCCCTTCACTGGCTCTGCTTCACACCCAGGTGTTTCTGCTTAAATAATAATAATAATAATAATAATAATAATAATAATAATAATTTATTTATACCCCATCTGGCTGGGCTTCCCCAGCCCCTCTGGGCGGCTTCCAACCAAACATTAAAAACACAGTACAGCATTAAAAACTTCCCTAAACAGGGCTGCCTTCAGATGTCTTTTAAAAGTAAGATAGTTGCTTATTGCCTTGACATCTGATGGGAGGGCATTCCACAGGGCAGGTGTCACTACTGAGAAGGCCCTCTGTCTTGTTCCCTATAACCTCACTTCTCACAGGGAGGGAACCACCAGAAGGCCCTCGGAGCTGGACCTCAGTGTCCAGGCAGAATGATGGGGGTGGAGATGCTCCTTCAGGTATACTGGGCAGAGACCGTTTAGGGCTTTAAAGGTCAGCACCAACACTTTGAATTGTGCTCTGAAACGTACTGGGAGCCAATGTAGGTCTTTCAGGACTGATGTTATATGGTCTCAGGGGGTACTCCCAGTCACCAGTCTAGCTGCCGCATTCTGGCTTAATTTCAGTTTCTGAGTCACCTTCAAAGGTAGACCCACATAAAGCGCATTGCAGTGCTCAGGCTTGTCTGGATGAAGACTAGAGAGGGATGTGTGAGTAGAAACAAGCCTATTGTACAAAGATGAAATTTGCATTCACTGCCTTGCCCACTCTTGCCTCTGGCCATGCCCACTACTGGCATGTGGCCCTCAAAAGGTTGCCCAGGAGGAAAAGTGGCCCTCAAGCTGGAAAGGTTTCAGTACTGTCACCCTGTGGCAGCTTTTTCCAATGAAAAAGAAGTTTTATAATGAATCCACATTCTCTCCAGGTGGAGTGTGGGCACTTATATACAGCGGTACCTCGGGTTAAGAACTTAATTCGTTCTAGAGGTCCATTCTTAACCTGAAACTGTTCTTAATCTGAGGTACCACTTTAGCTAATGGGGCCTCCCGCTGCCGCCACACAATTTTTGTTCTCATTCTGAGGTAAAGTTATTAACCCAAGGTACTATTTCTGGGTTAGTGGAGTCTGTAATCTGAAGCGTCTGTAATGTGAAGCTTCTGTAACCCGAGGTACCACTGTATTTCTCAGACTCCAGTATGCAGATTCTCTTATTTGAAACAGTAGGTGGTAGCCAGTGTAGGTTCCCCACCTTCCATGACAGGACATGCTTTCTGCTAAGGCTGTCTGCTTGTGACTGTTGTTATTTACTGTTTTATCTGCTTTCTGGGCTTAATGGAATTAATTGTTTTAAATGTGTTATTGCACACCACCCTGAGATAAATTTGATATAAGGCAGCGTTAATAAAACAGAGAGGTGAAAGCTACCCTCTATTGGCTCCAACCTGTTTGCTACTTGCTCCAGGGGAGTAACAAATTTCACAACCATAACATGGGTCTTTTCCACTTTCTGTATATCATTTTACATCTGGTTGTTCCTGTGTGATGTTGCTGGGCTTCCTAAGCTAGGGGAATGTCAAAAACATAATTATGGATTTCTGCAGTTTGATAGAATGCTACATGTTGTCATAAAACAGCACATTAATTGGCCTTGTTACTTATACATATTAAAATGGTACAGCTCAATTAAAGTTTTCAGATTAAATCATAGTAAAGAGTGTGGGAAATGTTCAGAAGGGAGGCAGCAAGGGGCCTCTTTGGAAGTTTTCACAGATATATCCTGCTGATACTATCTTTAAGGTGGAGGAACTGAAGCTGTTACTCAAGGATAGGAATAATTGGGTGGGTGTGAGTTATTATGAGCAAACATGCACTTATTTATTATAAATGTTTAATTGCTTTTTGCCCTTCTTGAAAATTTACACCTAAGCTATTTCAGTGCCAACCCCCCCCCCAAACAATTTAAACTGCAGAATTTTGAAGAGCCTCGTGTCATGCAAACCCTTGAGGAAGGTGACATATACCCGTTCCTCAACTCCACATCGATAGCAAAAGAAAGTTGCCATCCATTCTGGTAATATGCACCGCAAACCTACACACATTTAGCCAGAGGTGTTTTGCTGTTTCCAATGAGTCTTAGGTCACTTCCACACCATACATTTGAAGCGCAAGGCTTTCCCCAAACTGCTGTTTGCTAAGGGAGCTAGGACTTGGGAACTACAGTTCCCAAGGTTCGGGGGGGGGGGGGGAGTCGTGCACTTTAAATGTGCTTTAGATTTATGGTGTGGATGTGACCTTACCTCCAGGTAAGAGCATGTGCATGGCATTGCACTCATTATTATTATTATTTTTTTTCTGTAAGTTCGATCTTGCAAAGAATCCATTGGGTTTCCACCTCTTACCCCAGAGGTTGCCCTCTAAATTTCCTGAAGAATTGAGAGAAAAGAAGAAGATGAAAAAGAGTTTGGATTTGATATCCCGCTGTATCACTACCCAAAGGAGTCTCAAAGCGGCTAACATTCTCCTTTCCCTTCCTCCCCCACAACGAACACTCTGCGAGGTGAGTGGGGCTGAGAGACTTCAGAGAAGTGTGACTAGCCCAAGGTCACCCAGCAGCTGCATGTGGAGGAGCGGAGAGGCGAACCCGGTTCCCCAGATTACGAATCTCTTAACCGCTCTTAACCACTACACCACACTGGCTCACCAGTGTGTCTAGCTCTACAGTTCTATGATTCTACAACCCCCTCCATGCAGAGTTCTGATATCTGCATCTCCATCCTCCTCTCCTGCTGTGGCAAGCAGGTCTCCAGCTGTCCTACTGGTGCAGCAAGCACAAGTGGTCAAGGGGCAGGATGGTGGAAGTAACTGGTGGAAGGAGCTATGGGACCTTTTTCTCCTGCTTCACCTGGAGTTGTAAAGGACAACCGTAGCTTGTAAAGTTGTAAAGTTGTAAAGTGGCAACCGTAGCAAGTACAAACTTCAATCCTCTTTTCATGCCTGGAGGCTGAAGAATTATTAATCTACTTTTTGTGTTCTTATATGCAAGAGCTTTGGCAGCATGATACCTGCTCAGGCAATCTTTTTGCCAAGGAGTTTCACCCTCTTCATTTCAGAGGAGCCTCACATGGCCTTGGAATACCCTGCCAACCTCTGTCCCCAAGCCTGTTTGAAGGCCTTACCCCAGGGACCAAGATTAGATGTCTCCACCAAAGAACCAGCCAATTAAGTTAGTTCTCAGAAAGGAGTCCCCCTCCTCCCGCACTCAAAGTTTTCCTAGTTCAGCTTTGTTCACAGACACCTCCCAAAGGCGCTTCACCTGACTTGCCTTCTCAAGTCCAAAGACTATATGACTGGTCACATGACGCTTCTGGAATTCACCTGGTCGTGTGGCTGCCTCGCAGGCTGGAACAGAATTTTTCTGGAATGCCAAATGACATTTTTCAAAAGCTATGGAAGAAAACAAAAACCATACACTTCGTTTCAGCCAAAATTGAAACTGATGTTATAAGAATTCCCACAGGCATTAGTCTCTCGCAGCAAAAACACCCCCAAACGCCTTAAAGACATTCAAATTTGTCATGGCATAAGCTGCTTAATTCATTCTGGAGGTCTGTTCTTAAGCTGAAACTGTTCTTAACCTGAAGCACCACTTTAGCTAATGGGGCCTCCCACTGCTGCTGCGCTGCCGCTGCACAATTTCTGTTCTCATCCTGAAGCAAAGTTCTTAACCCGAGGTACTATTTCTGGGTTAGAGGAGTCTGTAACCTGAAGTGTATGTAACCTGAAGCATATGTAACCCGAGGTACCACTGTATGTATCTTTTACATTGGGATGGGAGGTTGTGGTCCTCCATAGGTTGTTGGACCCCAAAACTCATCAGCCTTAGTCAGTATGCCCAAGAGAAAGGGATGATGGAAGCTGTAGTCAAGACCAGAAGTCCCACATTCTTGATTGACACATAGCTGCCAAAAACACTGCAGAGACATGTAGATCGCTCGTTTCCCGCTAAAGATAAAATAAGTATGCAAAACATAGGGTATTATTATAGGGGTTTTTTTCAGAAGGGTGAACACAAAGCAACTTAAAAGAATAAACTTTAAAAAGAAATATTTATTTTGCAAAATTGGGTCAGATTAAAATGCTGCAGAAGCGCTGCAAATCTCTGTATGTGAAAACAACTGTGGTTCCAAAGTTTGCATGCTGAGATCAGCAGGGAAAGGTGTTACCTCAATTTTATGATATTACCAATCAGTTACTCAGTGTCCAAACATATATTAGCTATGCTTCTCATTATATTTATGCATTAGCACATTTTAATACAGGTTATTAAACGTGAGGCAACACTGTAGACAACGTGTGCATGTTGGTACAACCATCGTTCTAGGGGAGATAGTGATCTGTTGCATGTAATGTACATCTTTATACTAGAGCTGTGGCATAAATGACCCCATTAAATCCTGTTATTTTCCTAATCCAATAAGCACTTAATCTCATTGCAAGTGTTGGAAATAATTATTCATTTATACACTTGTTTTTGCTGCACATTTGATGTCAACAAGAGTGTGCTTTTGACTAATCAGTTAAAACAGCTGGTGGATAAGGTAGTGAATGAGGATCAAGAATTTGCTATTCATAGGCAGGGAGTTTGTTGATGGATTTATTTCATCTGAGGTGCAGCTATAGACTTGAACACATTCAGAGATATTAATCTGGCCATCTCTGATTATGAAACCTCTCCTCTGACTGCGGTCTTACCTGGGGGTAAGTCCCTGCAAACTCAATGGGAAGTTTTTCGGACATGCATAAATTTGGGCTCTGCAGTTCTGGGAGTCTTTCTTCCCCATTTAGGACAACAAGGTCTCTAATAATATAACCCCTAGAATCTGCCATTTTAAAAAGAAACAAACCACATTTTTTTCCCTTTAAATGTTTTCCTGTTCAGCAAGTGCCTTAAGAAGTTTTTCTCAACGGTGCCCTTGTGACTACAGGTAACTGCCAAAGGAGACTTCTGTAACAATGGCATGAATCAGTAGTTAAGAATCTGGGAGTGTTCCAGGAACATTAATTAAAACAGCTGGGTACAGGAATGGACAGATCAGGATTTTCTGATCCATATGAGTTTCACCTGTGTTTATAAGTCTGTCCTGTGCATCTGTAGGTTTCAGGCACGCACACACACACACACACACACACACACACACTTTCTATATGTATTTTTCACAAAAATGCATCTTGTCCTACATTTATTTTATGCTCATTCTAGTACATTTTTAGAGCCAAGCTCTTAAAAAGTGGAGAACTGTGAAAATCGGAGGGTACTCTCAGAGGATGTAGATTGGGTTGTGATTTATGTATTAGTCTGGGAAGTGTGATTCAGGTTTGCTTGTTTTAAACAAGGAGACTGAATGAATCCTTCAGCATCTATAGAAGATTGTGAAACTCAGTAGCTGTGCATTTCAGGGATAGGGCAGTCATAGAATTCACTTGGGAGATACCATGAGAAGGGATAAGCCACGAACCTGCAGTAGTTCCACAGATCTCATAAGGGCCTTTGGAGCAGCGTTGCTAAACGAATGCATTTGTCCATGAGGAATTCATGCTAAATGATAGCAACTGGTAAGTGGCTTCTGGTTACTGTCTCTCTCCCATAGGGAGGAGGAGGAGAGGGAGGAAACATCAACTATAGCTCATCTGCATGTGCAATCACACATTTAAATAAATGCTTTTTAAAAATTGACCATTGCCTAACTGCTGAGCTTTAGGGTTATGCATTTTAAAACCAGGTGGAGAAGAAAATAGAAATACAAATGGTTTCAAACCGGGCAAGTAGCCTGCCTGCCCATAGTTCCTTCAGCTGTCTTCAGCTGCACTTTGTTTTCAACTGATACTAATAATGGATGTCTGATTTCTCAAGAGCCCCTCTGCAACCATTTACAGCTTTTCCTGACTGCTAAATCTATCGCAGTCTAGCGCAGAATTTCCTTACAGGCATGATCTCACGGACCAGGAGCAGAGACACTAGCCTTTTCTTTTCTGACAGGGCTCCTGCAGCATTCACAATGAAGTGGTAGCAGGAATATATTAATTGTAGGGAGGGGAGGACCAATGTGTCAATTTCAGTTTCTAATTTTTACCAATCTTAAACCCACTTCCCCACAGCAAATTGCAAGAAAAACCTCATGAAACTTTGTCAGCATTTTAGGGGTCACTTCTCCCAATAACCACATTTTGATACGCAATTTTGACCAATGTACACATTTTTTGCAAGCCGTTTCTCCCTAATGTGGTGCTGGATCAAGCCCTGAACCCAATCAGAGAGTGCCAGCCCAGCCCGAATAAAAATAACTGTTGATTAAAAAAATCATAACAATTAAAACACAGTTATCACTTGCAGCTGATGGGCATAAATGAAACTTACCTCATTGTTAGAGAACTAAGGGATCATGGTCATTTTAGTATTGTCTAAGGTCACCTTCAGTCTGTTCAGTTATGTTGTGGAATGGATTCAAGTCCGTACTGGAAATTTAGGTTTGCACAACTAAAGTGCATTAAAGCACTCTCTTGTCCTGGTGCAACAAATCCACTTTTTAAAGTGGACTTCTTTGCAGTGACATGAAAATGCATGGAAAAGTGTGGGAATGCTACCTATTCATATACGATGGATGACTATTTGTATTCGAGCTTGGAATGGATTTATAATTGACCTGCTATGACTCTGTTTCCCAAAAAGATTGGACTCCATGCTTTGCTTTCAAAACTCCAAATAAGATTAAAATAATGCAACTGATCACGGGCTAAATTAGTGTGTGCCACATTCTCGGAACAGGAGAGATCGTGGGATGCCAATTCCTGGTTTCTCTTGCAATAGCAGGATATTAATTTCCATGCTAATCTGGCTCACTTTGAAATGTGTTAACTACAAAGGCCCAGGCAAGTATGTGGCTGTGAAATAAAAGGACTTGCTTCCTAGGAAAATGAATTCTCTTTTACTGCCACTTCTATCCTTTGGGATTTTAAAAAAAGAAAGAAAGAGGAAAGTAAACAAACAAACAAATGCACCATTAAATCAGCTTCAGGTAAAGTCACAGACCATTTAAAAAACTCACAGTGCAATCCTATATGTGCCTGAACAACACTTCATAGGGGATCAGCACGAGGGTATTTTTAGCAGAAGTGTTTTTGTAATGATGGTATCCAGTATCAGAAAACTTCACAGTTCTCAGTGGCAAACCATGTTCTAAATTACACCTGTGCAGAGTGACTGCTTAGTGTTACTAACTTGGGCTGTAATAAAGACATATAGGAATACTGGCAAGCTTTCCACTGCTAAAGAGATGTTCCTCTACCGTCTGTGCTGTTATGCACCAGTGTTTTAACAATCTACACGCGTACGCCTAATTCTGCATGCAGTCTTTGCAGAGCACATCACCCAAATTCTGGATTTAGGAATCAGACAGTGGCATTTCCTCATAATAGCAGCATTTACCATTCGTTTAGCGCTGTGCGCACTATAAATATATCCTAATGTTCAACTGTTTTCCTTGTATTTCAGTGAGGTTTCACTACCTTACTTCATGTTCAGTTTCTAATCCTGCATAAAAGCTCCAAAGAGTCCCAAGGCTTAGTCTGAAGGCACAGGATGTGTCACCTCACCTTTGAGTTGCTCTGCTCTTAAAAAAGCAGGTACACAGTCCTGGAGTGCTTCTGGATTCAGTCTGTCGCTAGAGACACAGATAGTCTCAATGGCTAGAAGCACCTTTCATCAGTTGTGTTTGGTACCACAGCTTTGACTATTCCTGGTGTTATGTACTGAGTTGAATAGGATCCAAAATGGAGCAGCCTGATTGGTCCTCGAACAATAGGATTCAGAATGCAGCAGTCGGATTGGTCCTAGAACAATAGGATCCAGAATGCAGCAGTCTGATTGGTCCACAGGAGCCACCCAATCCAGCTCCAGGTGGAAGTGAATCCGCAACCTGATTGGTCTACAGGAGAATCCCAGAATTAGCCAATCACGTGGGGCCCATTGTGAAATAATGTATATAAAGCAGACATTCTGGGGGAACTTCCATTCCTCCTCACCACTATGAGCTGAATAAAGAGCATGAAATCCACTCTTGACTCCGAGTATATTTCACCTGGACTGGGAGAAGTTGATCACAACAGTTCGGCATCGGCGCCCTCAAGATTGGATTACTGCAACCAGGGGGTGCTGGTTCCTAGAGGCCAAGTGCTCTTGGGCTCCTCTATATTTTTGGCCAGGCCCCCCTGATGTCCCAAAAGTTGGGAGCTGAGTGTGGCATGTGGCATGCATTTGCTCCAACATTCTACCATTAAAAATTGGGACAGGGGCCTCACATCTTTTCCCTAAAGCCCAGGAAGCTTCTGCCCAGCTTAAGCTGTGAGGAGTGATGCTCACATGTGTGACGTTGGCCCCCACAATCACCCTCGCAAGCCGGTGCATCTGACTGCAATGCGCTGTCAGAAGGCAGAGAGGAGCAAAGTTGCTATACTCCTTGTCCCCCCTGTTATGTACTAAAGTTCTCACTCTGGGCCAGCAAGGGGATACTGTAGATAGTTATGCAAATAAGGGATCGAAAGTGACGTTCAGTGATTGGATAGTTTTAGAAAATTGTTACAGTTATGTTGTACTGGAGCTCTATATAAGCAGGCTGACTGAACCCTTCAGTTCAGTTCTGTCCTGGCCTGAGAATAAACAAGGAATCGCTGTGTCGTCTGATATGTTCACCCACAACTTAACACCCCCTCCTTTTTTCCCCTTCAAAGGGAGGTCATTATGTTCCACCAGCCATAAGGGTCTTTAATGTGAAATCTGTTCTCCAACTCCTCTCTGCCCATTTGTCACCAGGCAAAGTTCAAGGTGTTACTATTAGTATATAAAGGCCTTCTTGGCTTAGGGCCAGTTTACTGGCAGGCTCACCTTGCCCCATTCAACCACTTCAGTTTGTGGAACTGGTCCTGCTACAGGTGCCCCATGATACTTGTTCTGCAGTTCTGAGAAATCAACCTTACAGTGTGGCACTCCCTGCCTATTGACACCAAGCAGATGCCTTTGCTATACTCTTTTTGGCACGGGCTGAAAACATATTTGTCTAGGCAGGCCTCTCCAGACATGTACACGTTTTAATCTTTTTTTGCTGTTAATTGTAATTTTAAAAAAAATGCTTTAAATTGTTTTTAACCATTTTTTTTACTGATAATTTTAATATTTCTTGTAAACTGCTTAGAGGTTTTATTAAAATTGAGGAGGAAATAAATCATAAGTAAAACATAAGACAGGCACATTTTCTTCTGTATCTGTAACCAAGGCAGAGCAGGCATTATGTGAATGCAGATGCTGACTGTTTTATGGGATGAAACACCTCCATTGATGTTTAGACTTGCTACGCCGCTGATTTCACAATTCTGTTTCTCATGGAACCATTCATATAATTCGAGCCTTAGAATACCTTTTCCAGCTGTTCTCTAGGGAAGAGGCATGGCTCAGTGCTAGGTGATCTGCTTTGCTTGTAGAAAATCCTAGGTTCCATTCCTGACATCTCCAAGTAGATCTGGTAGAGAATCCTGTCTGAAATCCTGGAGAGACGCTGCCCGTTAGTGTAGACAATACAAATTGAGATGGACAAATGGTCTGACTTGGTCAAAAGCAGCTTCCTCTCACTCCTGTCTTGCATTGCTTGTAACCAGCTGAATAATGCTGGGTGCTCAGCTAGGTGTGTCTTTGATTCGCTCCACTAGGGTATTTTTTTTTGTATTACTGTTATTATATTCTGAGCTATTGTGTGGAAGCTACTTTGGAATATGCCCTGACCAGAGCTAATTTAATAGGCCACAACATCTGTAAACATAAGGCAAGAGAGCAGTGATGTGTCAATCGCTGCCCAGCTAGATGCCATCTTGATTCCACGTGTATCTACAAAAATTACATGCCATGAAATGACCCCAAATTACCCCTGTGTTGCACCGATTTGGACTACTTTCAGGGCATCGGAGAGAACCACTATCCGAATTAATTACACTTAAGGTCGGCCTTCTTCTACAAATCAAGTACATGACAGCATTGCAAATGATGTGATAAATTATCATGTAATGAAGAGTCCATCTGCTCTAAGGATCTGAATGAGCAACCTTTGAATTCAAGGAGAGTCTTAGTTTATCTCCGTGGACTTTGGGTAAAGAAAAAAAACAACACTAAGTTAAAAGCTCAGCCACAAGCCACTCATTAATTTACCATGTGCCTATCCCAATGACTTGGGGTGGGAAAATATATAATTAAACTAATCAGGAACCACAAGCACTGAAATGCCAAACTTGGTCTGGCAAAATTCAGTGCTAAGGTTGTAAACTTTCTTCTGTGGTCCATTTAGCAGCTGCATGAGAAAGAAAACCTATCCCTTGTCTAGTGTGAAGAAGAGATGATAAAATATTCACCAGTTGGATTTTGGTCTGCTACAGCTGGTGTTAAAGAGAGAGGAACATCCAGAGAAATGTTGGCAACAGTGCTAGAGATATTTTTTTTAAAAGCAGATTAAGAGATCTCAGAAGCCTTTCAGTTTGTCAAGCTCCTGATAGCAATGGGCAGACTATCCCAGACCACCAGAAATGGGCCAACTCTCTGTAACAAAGATGTCTGCAAACGGGATATGAAGGCTACACTTGGGATTCCTACTCCAGTTATTTTATTTGATGAGAGTTTTCTTAGTACTTCTTTCTGCAGGCTTGCTTGGAATCCCACCCCAAACCAGATATTTTAATACATGTTCCCCATGCAGCCAAAGTCAATGTTTTTAAAAGGTCAATACACCTTCCACTTTTTTAGACCCACCTACAGATCAGTTAAGGGATGCGGGTGGCACTGTGGTCTAAACCACAGAGCCTAGGGCTTGCCGATCAGAAGGCCAGTGGTTTGAATCCCTGTGACGGGATGAGCTCCCGTTGCTCGGTCCCTGCTCCTGCCAACCTAGCAGTTCGAAAGCACGTCAAAGTGCAAGTAGATAAATAGCGGGAAGGTAAACGTCATTTCCGTGCGATGCTCTGGTTTGCCAGAAGCGGCTTAGTCATGCTGGCCCCATGATCCGGAAGCTGTCTGCAGACAAACGCCGGCTCCCTCGGCCAGTAAAGCGAGATGAGGGCCGCAAACCCAGAGTTGTCTGCAACTGGACCTAATGGTCAGGGATCCCTTTACCTTTTTACAGATCAGTTAAGTCTGTACAGTCGTCTGCTCAGTTAAGCTCTTTGTGCATGAAAGATAATGTGGAGCTCCATAGTTATCTGATATCTACACAAGAAGTCTGCATGAACAGACAGTCCTGGTCTAAGGTATGATGGAAAATGACTCTAACCCTAGAGTAGAAAATCCCCATTGTTCATGGAGATCATGTCTAACCCCAGAGAAGATATTCGTCTGCATGCATTGCTTTGCACTAGGTATAAAAATCTCTCTGTGAATGGCTTCAATGGAACCAAATCAACCTAGGTGGAAACTACACACATAAAAAAGTCCTGAAAATGCTTCTTTTTGAAACATTTCTTAAAATACATTGACTTTTCCATAAAGCTCACCATCGCCATCTAGTGCCACATTGTATATTGCACTTAAAACACACTTAAAACATTTTATTTGCAGCTATATAACCGAGTCCCTAGATCCAAATGCTCCATTGTGATGTTCTGTGGACTGGAAGAGCAGCCCTGAGCTTCCCATTGCTCTCACACAAGTGAGAGTCCCATATAAATCTGAATCCTTCTCATTCATGCTGGAAACAGAGGCTTTGAGAGCCCCGAAATCTGGCACTGCAAGGTATTTTATTATTAAGTATTACCGTATGTATTAAGGATTTTGATCCCCTCCGTATTAAAGAAGATTTGCAGGATTCTAGAAGCAGTGTGCTAGATATATTTGAAAGCAAGTCTGCAGATTTTTATTTTGTTGCGGTCCCAGTCTCAGCGCCACCCTCCCCTAGGCAGGGTCTAAAGTACTGTGTGATAAAGCAAACTCAAGCAGGATTAAAAAGGGCCAAAACTTTATTGATTACAAATGTAGGTGGAATTTTGGCACAGGCATTGGGTGTACATCCGTTTCAGCTTCCTGCTGGAGGGCTGAAACCTTTTTGGGGATGTGCCAACCATTATGGCCTTCCTAAGATGCCAATCTACTAAGGCTGCCATTCTGGCTGCCAATGGAAGCTCTACGGCCTGTCTGCTCCATGTTTGGCTCCTGGACAGAGACTTCCACTGAGACCCCTCTAATGGGGGACGCTGAATAGGCCACCAGTTCTGGACAGGGTGATAAACTACTTCACCCCAAAGCTTGAAGACTAGGATTCCACCCAATGCCTTAACTGCCAAATTTGTGACATTTTGCTTTTGAGGAAGGCAAAACCTCTAGACTGGCAAATTTGTCTACAGGCAAATTCCTTCCCAGCTCCTTCCCTGGCAACCATTGGCAACCATAGCAAGGTCACAAAACCTTAAGGTGACCAGATTTTTTTCCAATGAATCCGGGGACACTTTTCAACTTCAATGGATTTTGTATGGGGACTGATTTGTAAATCCGGGGACTGTCCCTGGGAAACTGGGACGTCTGGTAACCTTACATTAAGTTATTCTGGCAAACATTTTCTCCTAGGAAATTGTGTCCACCCCTTTAATAAAAGAAACAAATGGTACTGGATGGAACAGATCCCCACACACCTGGTGAGTGGGTCATGGACTTACCGACATCTGAAGAGGCAGACCAGTGATAAGACAGTCCTATAGGATTGTGCTAATAAGGTTTCCATTAATTATGCTAATGAATGGTAATTTAAACTAAGGAATGTTGAACTATTAGAACCAAAAGGAAGTAGTGGCCACTTGGCAGGATTACACAGAGAAAATTACATTCTTGTAGTTTTCAGGTCTATCCAGTTTGGCTAGCTGGCAAGTTTTGTTGACTTTAAACATGGAGTTAATAGGTTTTTAAAAATGGAAGCGAAAATGTCCAGCAGGCTAGTATAATTCAGTCCTCTGCAGATGGTCCTTCTGTGGAAATACTTTCCCCAGTAATTTACTTTGGTACCTTCTGGTCTAAAGTCTTCACTATAAGCTAAGGCTTTTAAGTAAGTGAGAGGAAAGGTTTGGGGGCAGAAGTACTATAAGGTAATCACCCACTGATTCACAACTCGGGCTTGTCTGTTGACAGCAGATTAGACAATTATGTCTTGTTCAATACATTTGAATTGCAAACTTCTGTCTCAGTCACCAGAGCACAGAAAGATCAATAGATGCAATTCTGCATATGACTATTAGTTAGATGCATATCACCCCAGCCTGACAGAGGTTTTCCACCCAGTATTAAGGGAAGGGAGTCTCCCTGTGGCACAGCTTGAAAAGGTAAGCATTTAAACTTGTTTCCACTTCTCTTTGCATATGCTGTTCTACCTTTTCACCCTTACAAAATTGGTTGGGAAACATGAACTCTTTGTAAGTGCTTCCTGCCTGGCAAGAATTCAGCAGTAAAAAAAAAAAATTAAAAATAGTAGCAGCACATACATTTCAGCAGGAGGTTTGTTTTCCCTTCATTGTTTTTTCTTCTTCTTTAATACAAATGTGCTTGAAGGAAGGAATGTAACTCCAGCCTGTGTGAAATATACTCAGAGTCGCAAAGTGATTTCATGCTCTTTATTCAGCTCATAGTGGTGAGGAGGAATGAATGAATGTCCCCTCAAAGTATCTGCTTTATATACATTATTTACACAATGGGCTGCGCATGATTGGCTAATTCCGGAATTCTACTGTAAGCCAATCAGGTTGTGGATTCACTTCTATCTGGAGCATGATTGGGTGGTTCCTGCGAACCAATCATACTGCTGCATTGTTCTAGGACCAATCAGACTGATGCATTCTGAATCCTATTGTTCTAGGACCAATCAGACTGCTGCAGTTTGGATCCTATTCAACTCAGTACATAACACTGTGCTTTTTCTTAAATTTGAAGGACTACTAGATTCTGCAAACAGCTAGTGCTATTGTGAAGTTATAGATCGCTATGGAATTTTTGATCCTGAAAGTCCTAAGAATGGGAAGGAATTGGAAAGTCAATCACTTGTGTTTGCTAGGAAATCTTTCCCCCCTCTTAGCATATTACGTTCAGAAAGCATTCCTTTAAATTTTGTATTTCCACAGTGTGAGTTCTGACAACATACTAGTTGGCAATCAGTTAGTATACAGAATTGCTAAAAGAAGAGGGGTGACTTTTAGCATTTAACAAACATGACTGTCACTGTCTGGGATGTGAGAGGCAAGAGTCCAGCACCGACACATAGGGACCAGGGTATGGGCGGTGGCACTAGTAGCAGTCCAACTGGCAAATCCACAGTCAGGAGCCAGTCCAACAGAGGTCAGGGACCAGAGGAGGATGGGATGCAGGATAACTGGAACACAGCAGCTGCTGGAACTGGAACCGGCTACAGCATGGCATGAAACCACATTGCTGTGGCAGGCCTTATATAGTCGTCCTGAGCTTGCCTCTCTTAAAATATGAGATTCTTCTGTTTTTGTTTGATAACAGCAAGATCTAGGTAAAAGGTAAAAGGGACCCCTGACCATTAGGTCCAGTCGTGACCGACTCTGGGGTTGCGGTGCTCATCTCGCTTTATTGGCCGAAGAAGCTGGCGTACAGCTTCCGGGTCATGTGGCCAGCATGACTAAGTGCCTTCTGGCAAACCAGAGCAGCGCACGGAAACACTGTTTACCTTCCCGCTGGAGTGGTACCTATTTATCTACTTGCACTTTGACGTGATTTCAAAGTGCTAGGTTGGCAGGAGCAGGGACTGAGCAACGGGAGCTCACGCCGTCATGGGGATTCGAATCGCTGACCTTCTGATCGGCAAGTCCTAGGGTCTGTGGTTTAACCCACAGCGCCACCCGCGTCCCTCTAACAGCAAGATCTACATACTGTTTAAAAATAAAACCATTCATTTACTATGTTGGAGGTTCTTGTTCTCAATTTTCATTTTATTTCCCCAATAAGAAAAAACAACAACACCTAAAATTTCCTTAGGGTGCAACCACATACCTGAAATCTGTTGGATGAGACACCTTTGGAAGTACTGCTAAACCATCAGGGACAGACCTACAGTGGTCAAATGGGATAACCATGTTGGAACTCACCTCAAACACTGGCAGTAGGCTGGAGGGCTCCAATTGACAGCAGAGTGACCCAAAACAGGGCATGGTGTGGTAGGAGCATGGACAAAACATAGGACGAATATGCCAGTGTCGATTCCAGACCCACTTCATTGCAGGGACACACCCATGAACATGACAGAAATCTGTGTTTCAGCAGGGCCTTCCATTGACTCTGGTCAGATGGAGGAGGACAAAATGATGATTGCTCCCCGTTCGTCTCATCACACTTATTCTGTGTTTTCCCTTTCACTTCCTGAACTGGAGATGGGTTTGAAACATGTTTCTGAAGTTGTTTGGTACTCCCAGTTTCAGGGTTCCTGGACACATGCAGAAAGGCTTTGTGTTGTGAGTATAAACATACACACTGTGCTCTGGTCAGCAAAGCACAGACTGGACTCTGGAGTCTTTAGAAAAGTGGTATTTTTGTAATTGAACGTATGATTTTGGCCTACAAATGCACTTAGGTCCCAATTGGATGAGTCAGTTGCAAAGAACTGGCAGGATGAGACCTTTGATGCATGCAGTGCGGTGTTGTGGTTAGAATGTTGGACCAGAATAGGAGGCAACTAAGCTTAAATCCTGAGCCAGCCATGAATGTCACTGTCACTGGGTGACTCTGTACCAGCCATGATCTGTCAATCTAAATTACTTCACAGTGTGGCAGTAAGGGTTTGGAAGAAGGGTAGACACGTCGTCAATAATAAACCTTCAGGCATTTAAAAATAATAATCGTTTTATTAGTTGTGTGTCTTTGTTTCTCAACTTGATCCTTTTACATGGATTTGTGTGTATTGTGGTATTTTATGCACTGTGACTTGCAGTTGTTTTTATTGACCGTAGTTTAATAATTATTCATTGTAATTGTTAAGAATGAATTTCTGTTTAATTATTTGCTGATGTTTTGAGAGTTAATTTTTATTGTGTACCATTATATTCTAATAGAATATTACTTTATTTGATATAAGTCGTTTCATTTTAAAGTTATGTTTTATCATGACTTCTTCTATTGGATCAGACTATCATAAGGTGTGTGTTCTTTGTTGTATATTTTGTTGCTGTAAACTGCCCTGTGTATAGTAATACAGAAAGGCAGAACAGTGGTACCTCGGGTTACATACGCTTCAGGTTACATACGCTTCAGGTTACAAACTCTGCTAACCTCAAATACCTTGAGTTAAGAACTTTGCTTCAGGATAAGAACAGAAATTGTGGTCCGGTGGAACAGCAGTAGCGGGAGGCCCCATTAGCTAAAGTGGTGCTTCAGGTTAAGAACAGTTTCAGGTTAAGAACGGACCTCCGGAACGAATTAAGTACTTAACCCGAGGTACCACTGTATACAAATTAAAAGTGAAATGAAATGAAAATTTGTAGCAGAAAGCACATAAGTGATTGGTGACCTTTGTTCAACTTAACACACTATAAGTTGTACACACCTTAATCGCACCAAGATAATAGATATAATTCTGGACTGTGGTTTTGAAATAAAAACTTGTCAGCTCTGTACCCTAGAGCAAAATATAGGAGCATACAGAATACAGGAAGAGTATTCAGCAGGTGTGCATAAGTGTCTCTCACTCCTTCAGAACAGTCATAAGCAATGATCAGGAAAGCATTAGGTTCCCACTTGCAAACATTTGGGAGAAAAAAGCTGGAAATTATGTATGTACAGTCTTCATAAGTACTTTGTACTCTGGCAGAAGGAGAGCTCAGCACAAAATTTAGCAGAAAAAGTGGTCCAAAGATACATTGCAATTTTGAAAATGCCACCTACACTCTCTGAAAGATTTTAAAGTCATCAGGCATGTGCTGTTAATACATGCAGCAGTTTATAAATTTACAGGCTGGGATAATAAAATGTCATTTCAAAAACGTGCAAACTTCGTAGCTGCACATTTGCAGTGCAGAACGCAAGGAGCAATACCTTTCATTCTGTGCAGTTTCTTTCTTCGTCTTTTTTTCTTTCTAATCCAGAGTATTCTTTAAAGTGTCATGATAGAAAATTGACTGCATTAAAAGCATACCTATTAATCTTCTTTCTTAGGAATAAAAAAAAAATTTCAAGCTCTTTTTAATACTATCAGCTGTTTATGGCTTTGACAAACAATGGAGAGATTTCAAACCAGCACAAAACATACTTAAGAGCTGCACTGTTGTAGATTAATGCATTTGTAGCAGATTTATTTCTGCTCCTACGGTATGCTGTGTATCTCTCTGCCCCCCCCCCTTCCGCAAACAATAATACAAATAAAAGTGGAGCGATTATAGCTTCTGTTAAAGTGGTTGTGCACAGATAAGGATTTCTTGCTATGAAGAACAAAAGCAACCAAGACAAAAAAGCTTGGAAGGGAAAAGGCTCATCCACAGTGGACTGGATAACCTTCAGAAGGGAGGGGTGGGGGGCTGTGGGAATCCAGATGTTGTGGGACCAGAGTCTTCTCTGACCACTGGCCATGCTGACTAGAGCTCATGGGATCTGGAGTCCACTAACATCTGGAGGGCCACATCTTGGGGGTCCAGCAACATCCAGAGGGCCACATTTTCCCCACGCTTGACCTACGGTAAAGAATAGCCATCACATACAACTGTATGGCTTTGCAAAGTATATATTATTTCTCAGTACAAATGTATCAATGGATGTAACAAAGGCCGTAATGGTTGCATTGTCCAGGGTTACCAGTCTCCCTTTTTATAGAAAGTGCTCCATAGGTATACATTTTTGTAGGAAATGCAGCTTCATATAACTAGCATGCATAGCTCTAGTTAAATGCATGAAAGTGTTAAGAACCCAGAGGAAGCTGTAGCTAGACTTGACCCAGGACACGCCCCCTCTCGTCCTGTGAAGGGCAGTTAGGAAAGTTCTTTTGTTCACCTTCTTTGTGCTATTAGTGCTCTTCCACCATGTAAATAAGAAGAGGAAGAAGAAGAGTTTGGATTTGATATCCCGCCTTTCACTCCCCTTCAGGAGTCTCAAAGCGGCTAACAATCTCCTTTCCCTTCCTCCCCCACAACAAACACTATGTGAGGTGAGTGGGGCTGAGAGACTTCAAAGAAGTGTGACTGGCCCAAGGTCACCCAGCAGCTGCATATGGAGGAGCGGAGACGCGAACCCGGTTCCCCAGATTACGTGACTACCGCTCTTAACCACTACACCACACTGGCTCTAAATAAAATAATAATAATAATAATAATAATAATAATAATAATAATAATAATAATAATAATAATTTATACCCCACTCATTTGGCTGGGTTTCTCTAGCCACTCTGGGTGGCTTCCAACAAAATATTTAAAATATAATAAAATCTGACTAGGCAGGACATGTAGGCTGATCGCTCCAAGCCTTGACTGTGTGTTCAGAAATGTTTACCAAGTTCTGTAACTAAGTCTTTCTATCTGCATTTTTCTTGCTGCTGCATGGAAAAGCACATGAACCTGACCTTTGAAGTTTGTAAGTAAACAATTCTTTTAAACTTACTGAACTGTATAGTCTTTGCTGTGCTAAAGAGGTAGAAAGAGGGTTAGGATGGGATATTTAAAAGGTCTAACAGTCTATATTCCTAGGCTTCACTTTGCTGCATGTTTTCAAAACCATTGCTGGGACTCTCTCTTACCGGTGAGTATTCTGCCTCGCATTTGGATCTACAGATCCATCTGCATCCTTTTGTTCATATTATTATTAATACTACAAATTGCCCACTACAATTTCCTTGAAGGTTTGTGGCCAGAAAGCCCCTTAGCAGCTGAAGATCTGGATCAAGTACAATCCACCTGAAAGTACATTGCCAGCTGTCCCTTCTTTTAGTTTAGCTCATTTTTAAAGACAATTTTACTTGCTAGAGAAGGCAATAGTTATGCAGGAAGTGGAGGTGTTGCTAGGTCCTTAAAGAGCTTGGGACACAGGCCCATGATGCAAATTTGCATAAATTTGCACATGCTAATTTCTATGTATAGATGTAAATCAGAGGAAAGGGACACAATTTAAATGTCTTTTGTTCCAGGTTTGGGTTTTGGATTTAGTTTGCACTGGGTAGAGATGTTCCTCCCCACAACTGTACCAGCCTGCATTTCCATCACTCTCCTGACATGGAGCTTCCTGTTCCATCTTCTGAAACAGGAAGTCCTGAAATGGGGCATTCCAGGAGCAGGGACTAGGAATGGCTGAGCTGGCTCTGGAATCCGTTTGATCTCAAGAGGGCTTCTTTTCTGTCACTCTGTAAGCAACCACCTTTCATTGTTGAAAAATTGGAGCTCAGATAAGGTATTTTGGGCTTACATGACTGGTTGCTCTCAATTAAAAAGGAACCTATCACTTTTTCTCAGAGGTGGTGTGGCCAATGTCAAGCCCTAGGTCTTTTGTACCAGGTCTCCTGCCACTCGTAAAAAAAAAACAACCCCCCCAAAAAACTTTAGAAAAAAGTACCTCAGATTTGAAATTTTGATTTAGAAAACCCAGGCAATATTGAATGTGGTGCTGGCACTATCACCCTGCGATTCACTACTGGCTGCAAAATTAAAATGAGTACATCTCTCAAACCCAGGAGACACTTTATGTTATGTACTGAAGTTCTCACCCTGGGCCAGCAGGGGGATACTGTAGATAGTTCAGGTCCACATATGCAAATAAGGGATCAAAAGTGATGCTCAGTGATTGGATAGTTACCAAAAGTTGTTATAGTTGCGTTGTACTGGAGCTCTATATAAGCAGGCTGGCTGAACCCTTCAGTTCAGTTCTGTTCTGACCTGTGAATAAACAAGAGCTGTTTGGAGAATCGCTGTGTCGTCTGATATGTTCACCCACAACTTAACACTTTACTAGCTTGCCCATGCTCAAACGTGGATGCTCTATTAGCAGAAAGGCTTGGGGAAAGATTGTGAATGGTTAGGTAAACATGCCGGTCTCATGGTGAGACCCGACTCCCTGCAAAAAGTGAAAAGAGGGGAAATGAAGCTCTCCCATGATGTCCTCTCAGCCTTTTCCCTGGAAACACAAGGCCTGAATTCTTCTGCAAGTCCCACTGATTTATTGATAAAATCCACAACACTGCAGAATAAAGAAACCAAAAAAACGACCGCAACAAGTTTGACTTTGATTTATATGTAACTGTATTAAATGTGCAAGAGACAAAGTAGGTAAGGTAGTACTCTTTATTGAACCAACTTCTTTGCAAGACGTTGCACAGGATTTCAAGTTTTAAAAATGAGAAGACTAACATCTAACATAGAATCAATCAGGGTGAATTTCCTGCACCGTTCCCTGAACTCTCGGCTAAATTCTACTATCAGAGTCATGTCTAACCCCACAGAAAGCCAGGTGGTTCACCATCGAAAGGCAAACTAGGATAAATATTTGCATTTGCAGGATCAATGTTTCATGATGAAGTGATTCTGCTGAGATCTGGCTCCTGACCTGCTGACTTGGGTTAATGAATGGCCATTCCATTATGCTCCATAGAGCAAGATCCTCCTGCCTATTCCTTCCAGATGTTTCTGAAGAAGAAGAAGAAGAGTTTGGATTTGATATCCCGCCTTTCACTCCCTTTAAGGAGTCTCAAAGCGGCTAACATTCTCCTTTCCCTTTCTCCCCCACAACAAACACTCTGTGAGGTGAGTGTGGCTGACAGACTTCAGAGAAGTGTGACTGGCCCAAGGTCACCCAGCAGCTTCATGTGGAGGAGCGGAGACGCGAACCCGGTTCCCCAGATTACGATACTACCGCTCTTAACCACTACACCACACTGTGGCTGGTGAGAATCGTAGTCCAAGACATCTGGAGGGGAAGGACCAGGTTGGGTGAAGGCTGCCCTAGAGTAAAGGATAACTTTTCAAAATAAGGGACACTGCATAAGTACGACTCTGAGTCTCAGAGATGTGCTATACAGGTAGGATTGCCAGATACGTTATAATTTAAATAGCAAAATTTACTCAAGATACTTGACATATTCAGCCTTGGATTTCAGACCTGTACATTTCACTTCACTATATTAGTAGAAAACATCACCAACACGAAAATGATGAGAACGGAATTCTGCCGATAGATGTGATGAATACAGTTCTGCTTTACAATCATACGAAAATTAGCAACAGACCATAACCTTGGGGCTGTAGCCAACTAAGTTCTACTCTGAATGGACACATTGAAATTAATGGGCCTAAGTTTGTTATAGCTATTATTTCCAATAGGTCTACTCTTAGTATATGACTCTTATAATAGGAGTCATTATTTTCTCCGTATTTTCACACATGAGGGTATGGGGGCAGACTAGGCAGAAAGAGATGAAAATGGAGGTACTGCTTAATTTATTAAGTGATTAAATTATATTTATAATTTAATATTATTATATGCTGCCTGCCCACAGTGATGGGTGCCCAAAAGTGATGAGATATTTGTGGCTGTGCCAAAATGTAATATTTTTTGCTCTGTATTTTATTTACTAACTTTTCACATACCCTTTCCTGCTCTTCTTGCTCCTCAAGATGGCAAAGCCTCAATTGTGGTGAATTGCTTAGAATTCTTGAAGTCACTCCTTCCTTCCAATCACTTCTCACGTTGAGCCAAAGCCCAGACTCTGAGCAACCTTTATTTGCTGTAGGCTTTGAACAAACTGCCTCTTCCTCTTTCTGCAGAGGACTAGTACTTTGTGAGGTGCTTCATTCTTTGTGTGGGAATGGATGATGGCATGGGTGGAACCAAAGGGAAATGTATTCCTCGGTTATTTCAGCAGATCACTACCTGCCTCCAAGTTCCTAAAAGCACAGCTCTGCTAGGCTCACTTAGCTCAGCACTTTCCGTTCTGTAGCCCCAGGGAATTTCTGCAACACAGGTGTCTCTTCCATAATGAGTTGCATTACCTGTTTCTCCCCAGGCCAGGATTTTAGATATTACAAGGATTAGAAGTATATATTTTGCCTTTAATATAAGCACAGAACATGACAGGATATGGTCCTGGCCTCTTGTAATCCTTCTGTCAAAGAGGATGGTGATTCCTTCAGATTGAGAGGACAGAGTAGTGCCCAGAGGGGAAAAAAAAGACAACCATTTTTGAGGAGAAACAACAACAACAACTGTACCCAGGGAGTGTGTCCATTTCTCTCTGTCACACCCTGGCCCTCCGTGGGAATGGGGGAAAGCAACTGACTAAATGCTTCAAATCTCACACAAACAGAAGACAAAGCAGATTTGCATAACATTTGCATATGGTAATTGTTATGTAGAGATGCACATTTAGAAATTATTATTATTATTCAAATCAATATATAATACGACTCCCCATAGATGGGAAGTCTGTGACAAGCTCACCTATGTGTTATGTTCAGGTCTCCATCGTTAATGTACTGCTTCATAGCTCCTGCTCCCCCTGCTTTAAACCAGTCCTGGACGGGGCTCCTGTGTGAGTCGTGTGACCCACATGAGATCACAGAACCCAAAATACGTGCTTTATTCAGGGCCGTGCTCTCACGGTGCCCCAAAACATGCATTTGGGGGCACTGTGTGAGATCGTGGCCCCCTCAAAGAGCGTTTTTTTTCCAGGCGAGATCTCATGTGAAATTACGCAATACCACAGTGTCTAAAATGGTTGCCCTGCTCTCGCGGGGGAAAATGAGACGTCCCAGTTTTTCAAGGATACTTTGGGGGGTATGCAATACTGAGCTAGAAGGGCCAATGGTCTGACTCAGTTTAAGATAGCTTCCCATATTTACCTCTCCTTGTACCCCAGTGTTAAGCATTTCCCTTTGTAACTTTATAAAATTTAAAGAATGCATTTTAAAGAGAGTGTCACCTTAGATGTGAGGTGGGCCCTGCAAGGCTGCAATGGGTTTCGGTTTGAGTAGCCTATACAATAATGCTGTTTGCTACTTACACGCAATGGGGCCAGGCTGGGGACATCACGTAAGGGCAGAAGGCTTGAACGGCCCAATTCACCACCACACAAGGACAGCAAATGAGTTTTTCAAAAATTAATTTTTGATTCATTAAGTAGGATTTAGGATTCAGTGTAGGCTGCTTCAATTAGGCTTGTGCAGATATGTTAAATGAATGGGTCAAATAAGTAATTAATGGTGTTAATATATCAATCAGATTTCTAATGTAGGTGTCTAAATTGAGTCAGTAGAAGATCTAAGAATTAATTTTAAACATGCTCTAAGGCTTCAGTTCATTTAGATCAGAAATAAGAGAACAATTAAGAACCAGAAGGCACACCACAGAAGTACTGTATGCTGGGAAAAGAAAAACCTGTGATGTTAAAAATAGTGTTACAAAGTCATGACCAGTATTTTGGAATTTAGTGAAATGCAAAGTCAGTTTTGCACCTGCCTGCCATTAAGTTAACATGAAAATCTTTCTTCTAGCTTCCTCTTTTTCAACACGCAGGGAATTTCACATTTCCCCACCTCTTGGTGAGATGTGCCTTTTCTGACAGCTACTCCCTCTCATCTGCTACTGTCAGCAATTTGCATTGAATTCCCGTATTGGCAAAAAACCAACCAACCCTGGAATGATTTGATTGGCTAAGAGTCCAGTCCATAAGAGAATCTTTAGAGCTTTGCAGCCTCCCCCACAGAACAAGGTTCTTAATTTCTCCTTGCATAAGCCCTTTTCAGGTAAGTGCTGGGGAGGACAGACAAAAATGGCCAATTTCACCTTCTTTCTGTTTATCATTTTTTTTTCTTCAGTTCTCCACCTTTCTGCACCCATGTGCAAATTTTTTAAAGTCCTCACTGGCCTTCTGATGTGCATTTTTCCTGATAAACAGGTTTTGTGTGCTATTTTGCCTAAAATGCACATTTTCTGCAAGCAATTTCCCTTAAATTAATTCGTTTTTGTATTACTTAATGCATTTCCCCTAACGTACACATTTTTGCATGCATTATTTTGTTGGAGTGCTGCATCGTAAAAATCATAGTGGTGTGAATTGCAAAGGTTGGATGTTTTTCAGTTCTCGTATGGGAAGTACATATTAGGTATGTGAATCAAACTGAATTTCTTCTCCATGCCTGAGTTGCCAGAACGTGGCAAGTCCCATCCCCTTGAGAAAGCTGTATGACCTAGACACACTTCCCAGCTAACATGTGACGAGTTTGTTGTTTCTTTCTAGCATCAAGTCTTCCCAACCCTTTGTCTACGCTTTCCCGCTGCCTCTGACTTTTCATGTCTTTCAGAAGTAGACATCCTTTTAGGTCTCCCTATCCACTACCGCTGCAAAATGAAGGAACATAGTAGGTCTAAGCAACTGTATTTGCTAAGCTCAAAGATGCAACAAATGTATTTTTATTCATTATCGTAGACAGCCCTGAAAATTTTGAAGAGAAAAATGTTTAACTTTTCTTTTTTTAGCTTTGCTGTTCCACAGTAGATGTTTTATATGTCCTATTAATAAAGAGCGAGCCCTATTAAACTTAGGGCTTACTTCTGAGTAAACATGGCTAGGATTACACTGTATGTTTGTTTTAAGCTATAGTTCAAGGTGTATTTGTTACTTAACCATCTGGCATCTTTTGTTCTAGGTATTTATTCAGCTCATTTAGTAAGTAATTTCCTCAAAATATGTAGATTCCTTTTTTTTTTACAACAGTAACAGCAATGCTGCCATATTTCCTCACCCATAGCTGCTACCAAACATCTTTGTACACTGAATCATGCTTTTATTTTTATTTTTAGTTGATGGTGGTGAACAAACAGAGGTGGTTGGGCATGTTAATGCACTTTGCAAGTTGAATTCCTAGCTGTTAAACAAAAGCAGTCATGTTGATTTCAACTCCATTTAACATACATGGGAGGAAATCAATGCGACAAGGGAAAAAGATTTTAAAGCCTCTAAGTCCAGTTGTTAACAATAAAAACAAAAGGACTAAAAGATCCTGTGACTTGATGGTGTCCTTTTGGAATAAAGAAGGCTGTTGCCTAAGCAGCGCTTGCCTTCATCTTTTTATGAACCTTTTCAGTGCAGCAGATTGACTCATTATTAAAGGTCCACGATGTAACAAACCACAATAGGTCATCGAACAATGACTATAATGTAATCTCGGATGTTTTCATGTATCCCTTTTAAACAGAGAATGGTAAGTTAAAGAAATACATGTAGGTTTAAATTATAGCTACCAAATGGCTATGTCCCTCTTAGTGATGTGTGAAGTTCCTTCTGTTCTAATCCCATCTAGGCTGCAGTACTCCTTCATTTTAGTCTTATTATTTGTATTGATTAATTGCTTTTTTTTAAAAAAAAAGATGAACTCAAAGCGACATTGAAAAACAATGGGCTGATTGGCTGTTGGAACATGGAAGCACCCAGTCTTCCTTCCATGGTGGAAGCATGACCTGATGCTGATAAGTGGCATCATGGTTTTCCAGTAGATACAGGAATTGCCCCTCCTATATCCAATTATTCAACAAACAATCGCTTATATGTAATGGGGCTGAGCAAATGTGAACAAGTGTTGACAAGTGCTGGTCATACAAATTATCCAGTTACCACCATTATATGTTCCTGGGTGCCATAGAAGCTCTCCCCAATGTGTGCTATTCATGATTTGTACTAGAAGTTGGATCAAGATATCTGACAACTTATTGTCGGTGGCTGTTGACATTTTGGAGTAGCTAGAATGTAGAAATATGTGGATGTTACCAAGGCACTTGGTTTGTCTGATGGGTTCAGGCTCAGGCCAGCTTTGGTGTGGGTCCTATCTCAGGCTCTGCACACCAGTGGCCTGTGGTGAATTTTTTAGTAGGGGATCAGTTAAGGCCAGAGGTGCCAGCTTGTGAGGGCAATGGGTGGGGGTGGGGTGGGGGGATGCGATGTTGCATACCTGACATCGTGTGCGTGAGCATTGGGCCTCCTTCCCTAAGCTGGGCAGAAGCTTCCTGAGCTTTAGGAAGGAGGCACCAAGGATTTTGCTAGCACAAAGATGGAAAAGCGATGAAATACCAACAAAAGAACAATGGCAAGAAAAATTGATGGAATTGTCGGGATACTGCCAGGGAGATATGGCCCATCATGGCCCCCACATCGCCTCCGGATGATCCATCGACCTCCCATAGATACAGTATCAGCAATTAGCGACACGAGCTCCAGAAAATATCTTGTGCCACATTCCAGAACTGATGCACGCTCTATCAGCAGAATTCGCACAGCGAAAGATGCACGCAGGAGAGTATTATTTAGAAGTTTATTCAGCGTTGGTCAGAACAAAGAAAAGACATGACTGCCTGCTTCAGTCTGCTCAGGCAGAGAGAGAAACGAAAGCATAGACACAACAGAAACATCCTGTGAACAGGAAATACGCAGACTCTGTGACTCACAAAGCCTGCTCCCTTTTAAGGTGGAACGGAAATATCCTAACAAGAATATGCTGAAATGGTGAAGCTAACAGAAGGACTCAAAGACAAGGACAATAGAGACTTTTAAAAAATACTGGGAACCTTTCATATTGTACTTATGGAAACAACGTAAGGAAATGGACTCACTAGCAGCATTTGATTAAACACTTACAACTAACAAAACAAAGATAGAAAATATGAAGAGGAGGCTAAAATGATATGAATATAATAAGGATTAATTTAAAGATTACAATATTAAGATATATGACAGCAAACAGGAGAAGTTATTATATTAAAAACCAGAAAGGGAAGTTGACAAAAGTTATGGGGGTGGGGGGAAGAAGCGGGAATTTATTTTGTGATTATATTGTTTGATGTGATCTTGATAAAAATGTAAAACCTAATAAAAAATTTACCCCCCCCCCAAAAAAGGAAGGAAGGAGTCACCAAGGGAACATTTAGGAGACTAACCTTGTCCCCCAGTACACTGGCCACACACCACTGCTGCACACTCTGGCCAACAGTGTGTGTGCTCAAAACCACAAAGCTTGGCATGTTGGTCTAATTTCATACCTGGTGGGGAGCACCCCAAAGTTGGCCAGGGCCCCCACTCCAGCTCTGAGCTCAGTGCTGGAGCCATGGCACATGTAATACCAAAACTCACATACCCAGCAGGTCTTAGTCCCCTGGCCAATGGAGGAGGCCATCATATGTCTCCAGCTCTGCAGTCCCAGAATAACTGGCAGGGAGGAGGAGACGTAGCAAATGCCCTGCAGTCCCTCCTTCTTTAGCTGACGGAAAGCTATATAAATATTTTGTCACCAGATCCCCACAATTATCCTGTGTTCTCAATAAGCCCTTTGATGTTCTTCTTGTTGTCCCCCGCCATTTGATGTGGCGAATTACTTAACTACCCATAATTTACCAGATGAAAAAGTGACAAACCTACCTTTAAGAGATCATACAGGGCCAAGCCTAGGGCCACACATAGGATCACAGAGATGGACAGCTGGGGCAAAGGAGTCAATATTGCAGTGGGAGATGGGATTGTGTAGGGCCCTAGAGCCCCACCTACTGATTGCAGCAAGTTCTGCCTGATATTACTTTGGTCTATGGGGCTGCTAGTGCATTCCACCGCAACTTAGAAAGTTACTAACAAGGGATGGGGGAATTTGTCAATTTCGGGCTCTCTCGGTTCCTCATTTTTCCAACCTTAAGTTCACATTAGTCTCTGGTGGCTTTTTCCTTGTTTTTTTTTTTAAAGGCCACCAGCATTTTAGTGAAATTTCTTCAAATATATACAGTTCTTGCACGCAATTTTGCATAATATGTACATTTTTGCAAAGCAACATTCTTTAACACAAATGATTTTTGTATGTGATTTTGAAAAATAAAAATACATGCATGCTAATGCACACTTTACCCTAGTAAAAAATGCCCTGTGAATTTTTGTACACATGGCTTGGCATGAAAACTGTCTGTGCGAATTTGGAAAAATGGTTGTGATTTGGTTTAAATATCATTTCATAAAGTGTGGATTTTGTAGGTCCACCTTTAAATGTAATTTATCCCTTTCCCCAACTAGAAATCCAGCTCTTTAGAAACTGGTAGTTGAAATGTTGATGATGAAGAACTGTGAAACCCGATTTCTTGCTTGGGTGGTGGATGCCGTAATTCTGGCACAGAATACCTGAAATAGTGGGTAAATAAGGAAGAAGGTGGGACGCGGGTGGCACTGTGGGTCAAACCACAGAGCCTAGGACTTGCCGATCAGAAGGTCAGCGGTTTGAATCCCCACGACGGGGTGAGCTCCCGTTGTTTGGTCCCAGCTCCTGCCAACCTAGCAGTTCGAAAGCATGAAGTGCAAGCCGATAAATAGGCACCGCTCTGGCAGGAAGGTAAACAGCGTTTCCGTGCACTGCTCTGGTTCGCCAGAAGCAGTTCAGTCATGCTGGCCACATGACCCAGAAGCTGTCTGCAGACAAACGCCGGCTCCCTCGGCCTGTAAAGTGAGATGAGCGCCGCAACCCCTGAGTCGGTCACGACTGGACGTAATGGTCAGGAGTCCCTTTACCTTTAAGGAAGAAGGTTGCCAGTGCACTGTAGCTATTGGTGAGATTCTGGGCAGTTCATGAACCTGGACCCTAATAAGGTTATAGACTCCTAGTGGCAGTGGCAGGAATTGCAGTCAGGGGCAGGTGAGACTGTTCAATTACCACTCAAGCCCACTTCCCCTCAAGGCAAAAGCAGGCTTCTTGAGTCTCCTGCTTCTCAGCTGACAGCCAGTAGGTGGACCAGCTCTGTATTCATAACGAATCTGCTTTAACAGTGGAATAAATTTCATTATTGTTTGTGTGCGTGTGTGTGCAGTTGGATGGTTTTCTGTAGTCTACAGTGCATCAAAATGATTTATACAAGTTTCCAGGTGGATTATGACTTTCAGACAAGCTGCAAACACAAAACAGCTGTTTCTTTTCTTCTCCTTATTTTCGGATTTTTACGAGCTCCCTATCCCCACTCTGGCACCAGCAATAATACCTGAAAAGAGACTCGGTTAATGGCCTCGTCTCCCACCCCCCCTTTCTTATTTTGCCTAGAGTGAGGAGAGCAACTCTAGTGTGTTTCTTGTTGGCTGTCATTTATTCTGTAATTACATCTAATCTACTCTTGGACCCTGCCTTCCCAGGAAAGCAGCAATCTTATGAGTGACATTTCCAGAGCGCACCTCAAACCGGTAATTTATTAGGGTAATACATCATCAGAGCAAGGTGCTTTAATGATGCCTCCCTCAAAAGATGGCACCATCTAAAGAGTGGCTGCATAATTGCGTTGCAAAAGATTTGCCAGGAAGCGAGGTGCTCTGGAACGCTGAACAGGTTTGCCTCCAGGTATAACTGGCATCTTTGCCCCTACTTTTCACAAATCTTTTAGTGCCTCTGCCTAGGCCGCCATACCTGATCGTCAAACTGTTGTCTCCTTGACAACTAAACTTTTCAAAGATTACAGGCAAAAAATGTTTCCTTCAGCCCTGGAGCTGTTTAATGCTTTAAAATGTCAGGGAAAATATCCTTCGGTCCCACGAGTGGGAAAGATAAGGTGGTGAGGGACTGGAAAGGGATATTTAAAAACATGTTTACAAAATAATTCGGCGCCACAAGGCAGCTCAGCAGAGGGCTTTTTAAAATATAAAGCCAGCTAAAAAGGGCTTCTGGTATGAAATATGTTAATAAAAATTACACTTTCCTTTAGCTTGGGATGCAGGCTTGGCTTGGATGTCAGGAACACAAAACAGCCTTTTTAATTCAGCCCTGAATCAGGAAATGGATATTTGGGGCAGACATTCCCCTCCCCCTTTAACTCTTTTGTAGCCAGGTAGCAACACTTAATATTTTGTTCTTAAGGCGACCTAGGTTCAAAGTTTGCCACTGCTTGATAAACTTCATCTACATTGTGTGTATATATATCAAAATTTTTTAAATAAGAACCTTCTAAGTGGTTTCCATAAAATAGTATAAAATTCATTTTCAAAACAAATATATGCAATAAAATTACGTGTCTGGGTAGATTTGTTAACAACAACAACACAAGTTGTTGTTGTTTTTAAGCAGGCACTAAAAACAGTGTGATGATGGTACCTGTCTAATATTAAGAGGTGCTGCTAGAGAAGAGGTCTTGCCATACATAGGGAGCAATCCTATGCTCAATTAATAAGCTGGTGTAAATTAAGCCAGCGTAAAATTACGGCAGATCCAAATCCGATTCAACAACGGGGCTGCTGCTGTTGTTCTGCCTATGCCTGGCAGAGGGAAAGCAAGCCTTTAAAATTGCGTTCTGTGGGACTTCCAGAGGCGGCGCGAAACAGCAATGGCGGTCCTCTTCGCGCTGTGAAGAGGGGCTCCGCGAAAAAGGGTCGTCCGCTGCGGCAAAGTGGAGACCCATCAAGAAAAACCGCAGGCAGAGCGAGCCTGCGGCCGTGGGACTCGGCGGGCGCCTGGAGCCCCCCCAGAAGCGGAGAAGGAGCCTCGTAAGAGGCTCCGGAACGTGAAAGGGGGAGCGGCGCTGTGAGTTCATCGCTCTTTTCGTGGAAGCAAAGCCGCGCTGCTGCTGCTGATGAGCGCTGACCTTTCTTCTTGAAAATATTGGAATTGGAGCAACATACCCGTGAGTAAGGGGCTTAAATTCTTAATTTAAATTGAAGAAATTCGGCTGGAAACGGGAGGCGAGTAACAGGAAGTCCGCCTCCCGACTCTGCTAATTAGATCAAAGCAAGGGCTCTGAAACGAGCTGAAGTATTTAAAAGGGACTGTAAAAGTGGAAGAAAGAGTGCATTGATAGACTTTGCATTTTGAGGATAAAAGGGAAAGAATTGTGAAACTTATGGATTTTTATTCTTTGGAACTGTCCCCCTATCTTTGAGCTAAACGGAGTTGAAAGGGATAACCCCGTCATCGGGCTGCCAGTGTATAGAAGAGAACTGTCAAACTGCTGTCAAATTGACGACATTGTTGCAGAAATTGAAACTGTTGCATAGACTGAGACATTAATGTTTAACATTGTTGCTTGGACCTCTCTTGACACCTTGTGGCTGGATTTTAAGAGATTGGAAGCTTTGGAAACCTTCCTTTTGTGTTTGGGAACTACAAAAATTTAACATGGGGAATAGAGGAACTTCAATGGCGGAAAATAGTTCCTTTCTTCTTTGAAACTTTGAAATACTCCCCCTATAGGACTGTGGAAGTATAGTGGCCTGGGAATTGAGCTTTATTGAAACTTTTTGTGGTTTAATTTGTTTATACTTGGGACTTGTCTTTCCCATGGGACAAAAGATCATCTGACCTTGAACAGAGGCAGGTGTGGAATGAGCGGCACAGGGAGAACAAGAGCAGCTAAAGCCAAAGATAAAGAAAAAGAGAAAAAATCTGGGCAACTCTTGCAAACAACTTTAACTCATCAACGCAGATCATCCGTCCCAACTGTGCTGACAGCACAGGAGGTGGAACTTGCACAGCCTGCTGCAGAAGATATGGCAACTGGAGGATCTGAAACAGTTTTGAAACAAATTTTGGAACAATTGGCAGTTTTAAATCAAAAAGTGGACAATCAAACATCAAAAATTGACCAAGCTACATCCTCTATTGGCAAATTAACTGAACAGGTTTCGCAGCACACTCAGGCAATTGAGAAATTGCAAGGAGCTACGGCAGAAAATTACAAATTAGCTGTGGAAGCCAACCAAAAAGCAGAACAGGCGAATTTAAAGGTTGATGAAATTAAAGGAGAAGTAAGACCTCTGAAAAGACAGGTAGGGGAACAACAAGCCTACCTGTCATTGGTTGAACTGAAAAGTAAAGAAAGCAATCTCAGGATAAGGGCTATCCCGGAACTGGAGCAAGACAATTTAGAGGGATTTTTGACACTTTTGTTCTCCAATTTCTGGGGAATTGAGGAAGAAAAGGACTTTAAAATTGTGACAGCCTTTAGACTGGGAAAATCAGTAAAGAAAGACAAGTCCAGAGACTGCTTAGTTGCGCTGAGATCAAGAGAAGAAAGGGATAAGATATTAGGCCTACATTTCAAGAAATCTTTGGAGATAGAAGGCAAAAGGGCCGAAATTTACAGAGATATACCCAAATATATCTTGGAACTTAGGACTACCTATATAGACCTGACTAAATTGTTGAGACACAACGGAATTCCTTATAGGTGGGAGTTTCCACAAGGACTTTCATTTACTTACAAAGGAAG
This sequence comes from Podarcis gaigeae, assembly GCF_964106915.1. Taxonomy (NCBI): domain Eukaryota; kingdom Metazoa; phylum Chordata; class Lepidosauria; order Squamata; family Lacertidae; genus Podarcis; species Podarcis gaigeae. The sequence continues at coordinate 39,736,435 of NC_139688.1, forward strand.
GAAAATAAAAATTAAATCACCTGAAGACCAGCAGAAGTTCCTACACGACCACGAGGAGGACCTGCAAAAAGGAGCTGCAGCTTCTTGGCCTCCACCACCACCGGGACCACCTCCAAGAGTTATACCACCTGGATCTGGACCAGCACTACCTCCTCCGGGATCGGAGGGAAGCTTAGATACCCCATTGTAGAACCCGTCAATTGATTCAGGATGTCTCTGCAGCTTCTTAGTTGGAACATAAATGGCGGAAATTCCCTGGAAAAAAGAAGAAAAGTTTTTCACATTTTGAAAAAGGAACAATTGGACGTTATTTGCCTACAAGAAACACATGTGACAAGGCTCCATAGAAAAGTGTTAATCAATAAAAGACTAGGCCAAGAATTTATTTCTTCGGACAAAGTTAAGAAAAGAGGAGTGGTGATATACGCAAAGGAGAGCCTGTCACCGAAATTCTTATTTAAAGATGAACATGGCCGAATTTTGGCGATTGAAATACAGACACAAGGAGAAAAATTTTTGATATTAGGAATATATGCTCCAAATGAGGGAAAGTCGGAATTTTTCAGGAAGCTGCATGAGACTATGCTGGATTACTTGGACTATAGTAACATCATTATGCTGGGTGATATGAATGGGGTTGTGTCTGTAAATATGGATAAGTCACAAAGTGTCAACATATCGAAAGATGGCAGACTACCTAAAACTTTCTTTGAAATGACAGACAATATGGACTTAGTTGACATTTGGAGGGTTAAGAACCCTCTAGGGAAAGAAGGGACTTTCTTTTCTGAAGCTCATCTGACATGGACACGAATCGACCAAATATGGACAACTAGAGGACTGGCACCTAAGACTAGAAAAGTGGAAATCTGCCCAAAAACCTGCTCCGACCATAATGCTTTGAAAGTGGAATTGAGACTTAATACAACCGGCTCCTTTAGATGGAAAATGAATGACACTTTATTAAGAGATCAGGAGATTGTGAAGAAGGCCCCAAAAACTTTAAAGGACTATTTTGAGATAAATTTGAATACCACCGTGGAAAAAAGAACAATCTGGGACGCAAGTAAGGCAGTTATGAGAGGGTTTCTAATACAACAAAACACGATTAAGAAAAGGCTCTGGAATGAAAAGAAGGAGAAGATATTGGAGAAAATAAGAGAAGGAGAGAAAAAATTAAGATCTAGGCCTAAGTCGAAGGATGTGCTAAGAGAAGTGAAATTTTTCCAGGCGCAATATTCAAAATTGATAAATCAGGAGGTGGAATGGAAAATTAAACAAATGAAACAAAGATCCTTCGAATCGGCGAATAAGTGTGGGAAACTGCTAGCCTGGCAGTTGAAAAAGAGACAAAAGCTTAATACAGTTACAAATCTAGAGATTGAAGGGAGAATGGTTCAGAAGCCCGAGGAAATCAGAAAGTGCTTCCAGAGGTACTTCAAAGAACTCTATTCACAAGGGCCGCAAAAAGCTTCCGAGGTGGATCAATTTCTTAAAACTAATGGATTACAAAAAATACCCCTGGAAATGAGAACAAACCTGAACTGTAACATTACACAGCAAGAAATTGAAAGTGCCATTCAAAATCTTCAACTTGGCAAGTCCCCAGGCCCTGACGGCCTAACCTCCAAATATTATAAAGTTTTAAAGGACTATTTGATACAACCTTTGATGGAGGTTTGTAACCAGATTATGGAGGGAAGGAAGGCACCAGAAACGTGGAAAGAAGCTTTCATCACATTGATACCTAAATTAGAAACTGAAAAGACTCAACTTAAGAATTACCGCCCCATTTCACTCCTAAATGTGGATTATAAAATTTTTGCAGATATTTTGGCAAGTAGACTTAAAAAAGTACTAAATGAAGTGATTCATAAGGACCAGGCTGGCTTTCTCCCTGGTAGGCATTTGTTTGATAACACAAGAAACATTATTGACATTTTGGAACTTCTACAAACAAATCTTAATACCAGAGCGGTTTTGATTTTTGTTGATGCAGAGAAGGCCTTTGATAATATTTCTTGGATGTTTATGAAGAAAAATTTGGAAGGGATGGGAGTGGGGCGGGGGTTCGAAAATGGTATAGAAGCAATCTACACAGAACAAAAAGCTAAATTGATAGTAAACAATGTGGTGACAGAGGAGTTTAAAATTGAAAAAGGGACACGTCAGGGGTGCCCTCTATCCCCCCTATTGTTCATCTCAGTTCTGGAGGTGTTGCTAAACATGATTAGAAAGGACCGGTTGGTTCAGGGAATTGAGGTCGGAGTGAAACAATATAAATTGAAAGCATTTGCAGATGACTTGGTATTAACACTTCAGGAACCAGTCTCCAGTACTAAAAGAGTGTTAGAATTAATTTCTGACTTTGGTCGGGTGGCGGGGTTTAAGTTAAATAAGCAAAAAACCAAGGTTTTAGCAAAAAATTTGACAGTTACAGAAACAGATGAGTTCTCTAAAGAAACGGAGTTGAATGTGGTTAAAAAAGTAAAATACCTAGGGGTGTACCTGACCTCCAAAAATTTGAATTTGTTTAAAGATAACTATGAGAAATGTTGGTCAAAAATCAAAAGAGATTTGGAAACATGGTCAAGATTGAAACTTTCCTTGTTAGGCCGAATAGCTGCTGTAAAGATGAATGTACTGCCGAAAATGTTATTTTTGTTTCAGGCCCTACAGATCGTGGACAAGGTGGAATGTTTTGGAAAGTGGCAGAAGGATATTTCTAAGTTTGTTTGGCAGGGCAAAAAGCCCCGAATAAAGTTTAAAATATTAACTGATGCGAAAGAAAGAGGGGGATTTGCCCTGCCAGACTTGAGGTTATATTATGAATCTGCAGCCTTCTGCTGGTTGAAAGATTGGATTTTATTGGAGAACACTGACGTCCTAGATCTGGAAGGGTTTGACAATGCGTTTGGGTGGCATGCATATTTGTGGTATGACAAGGTTAAAGTGCACAAATTGTTTAAAAACCATATTGTCAGAAGAGCAATTTGGAGGGTCTGGACAAAATATAAAGACTTATTGGAGAGTAAGACTCCGAGGTGGCTCTCACCGGTGGAGGCCAAGGCACGTAAGAGACTTAACATGGAGGCCCATTGGCCTAAATATTGGGAAATAATTGAAAAAATTGGAGACAATTGGAGGTTGCTAAGCTTGGAGAAATTGAAAACTAAGGTACGAGATTGGCTGCACTATGCGCAAATTCAAGAGGTATTTAAAATAGATAAAAAGGTTGGATTCCAGGTGGAAAAATCGAAACTAGAGACTGAATTGTTAGAGCCAAAAAGTAAACTACTTTCGAGAATGTATAACTTGCTGCTTAAGTGGAATACACAGGACGAGACAGTCAAATCCGCTATGATAAAATGGGCTCAGGATGTGGGGCATAACATTATGTTTGTAGACTGGGAAAGGTTATGGAACACCGGTTTGAAATTTACGGCATGCACTGCCTTGAAGGAAAATATTATGAAAATGGTATACCAGTGGTACATGACCCCAGTCAAGTTAGCTAAGATATATCATCTGTCTGACAATAAATGTTGGAAATGTGGCGAGGCGGAAGGGACATTCTTTCATCTCTGGTGGACCTGCCCGAAAGTGAAGGCCTTCTGGGAAATGATCCATAATGAACTAAAAAAGGTACTGAGATTTACCTTACCTAAGAAACCAGAGGCCTTCCTTCTGGGCATGGTGGACCAGAGAGTGCTTAAGAAGGACAGAACCTTTTTCATGTATGTTACCACAGCAGCAAGGATCTTGATTGCAAAATATTGGAAGACACAAGATTTACCCACGCTGGAGGAATGGCAATCGCAGTTGATGGACTATATGGAATTGGCTGAAATGACTGGCAGAATCCGAGACGTGGGAGAAGAAACAATTGAGGAGGACTGGGAAAAGTTTAAGGACTATTTGAAAAAAACACTATAAGCTGTATGAATGTTAAAAAAATGCACCTTTCAGGAAACTCTAGCTTCAGCAAATGTAAGTTAATGAAATGAAAATTAAGACACAAGAATTTAGAGGTAAAATAATGAAACAACTTTATTGTGTTTAATACAAAGCATATAAGAATTGGGTTACAGTAAAATTGAAATTAGGGAACATGATAAAATGGAAGATACAATAAGTTTTGAAATAAGTTAACAAATTGCTGATGCTTTATAAGACAGGGAACGTAGGGTTTGGAGGATGTGGGGAAGTCCTTTAGATTGGATGGAAAAAGAACATGGAAATTTGTTATTCTTCTATTCTATTTTCTTATAACTATTCTTTATTCTTTTTTCTGTATTTCTCAAAAGCAATAAAAATATTTTTAAAAAAATAAAAAATAAAAATAAAATTGCGTTCTGTGTCAGGTCATGTGTCTGAGCTAAACAGGCTTAGACTCCAGCCTGAGCCCTCTTTCTAGTCCTGCCCCTGCCATGCCCCCCCAATGCCCCTTTTGAGGAACTTGCACTACCTTCGGTTTGGCCACATGAGCCCCAGGATGAGCAAGTTTGCTGGCATCACCTTCGGATGAGCCAGGGCAGGGCTGAGCTGAGCTAGGAATCCGCTGCTCGTCCCAGTGGATCTTGCCACCAATTTCCCCCTAGAAAGACTGGTTTTTCGTGAGTCCAGAACAAAGATGGCGCAGCACTTGTAAAAGTGCCAGTTCTGCAGATCAAAGGGGGCACATACGGGGTAAGGTGGTGTGGCGATCACACAGGGTCCCCAGACGTTTCACCATCTATTGATCCCTGTGCCACCACTTTATTTCTCGCTGCCACCACCCAGGCCCTACCTGATAGAATACTGAGTCCAGTCAGGGTTAAATCGGAACATAAACTTTTATAATTATTATTATTATTTATACCCCGCCCATCTGGCTGAGTTTCTCCAGCCACTCTGGGCAGCTCCCAATCAAGTGTTAAAAACAATACAGCGTTAAATATTAAAAACTTCCCTGAACAGGGCTGCCTTCAGATGTCTTTTAAAGATAGACTAGCTGCTTATTTCCTTCACATCTGAAGGGAGGATGTTCCACAGAGTGGGCGCCACTACCAAGAAGGCCCTCTGTCTGGTTCCCTGTAACCTCACTTCTCGCAATGAGGGAACAGCCAGAAGGCCCTCGGTGTTGGATCTCAGTGTCCGGGCTAAATGATGGGGGTGGAGACGCTCCTTCAGGTATATAGGACCGAGGCCGTTTAGGCCATTTTGTTTATTTATTGCAGTTTAACAAGCGTGTGGTTTCATAATGCTATCGGTCAATTACAATCATGGGGTGCCTATCCAGACCTATAACTTCCGCTACCTGCTCTCACTCACTAAACCACCTCTCAGATATTTACTTGCCTTCCAAGCCCCTAACTATTCCTGACTCAGCTTATTTTGCTACACTAACTCAACCCTCCCACAAACTCTATCCCAATTCACTCCCACTCCAACCAACTCCCAACAAACTCCTCTCTTCGCCCATCCCAGAGCTGGTTTTATAGTCCCTCTGACTCCACCCCCTGGGTTCTGATTGGTTAACTTGTTTAACTATTTCACCTCCAGCACTCTCATATGTTAACGTCACAGGTGGTTCTTCAAATAAACCAGTCCCCAGTTGCTGAGAGCTTTGTATGCTAACAGTAACACCTCAAGTTTGACTCAATAACAAATGGGCAGGAAGTACAGATGTTTGATCAGAGGTGTAATATCCTCACAGGGTCTTGGCACTCGTGCTGCAGTCTTCTGCACTAACTGCAGCTTTTGGACAAGGACAGTGCCGGATTTGCATATAAGCTAAACAAGCTATAGCTTATGGCCCCACTCCCTTGCCGCCCCCCCAAAAAAATTAAAGGGAAAAACCAAAAACTAAACTGGATGTGCATTTCCAAAATATAAGATAAAAATAAAATAAAAATAAAACCTACATACAGCAACAGTGTTTTGTGTTGTGTAGGCTCCTATGATGCAAGCAATGGGCCCCGCCTGCTAGCCTGCTCCCTAAAATATCACTGGTTTGCTCATTTCTATATATAGGGTGCCCACATTCTGCACGGACTGGTTGCAGGGCAACATGTGCAAATGGCTTTAGATACCTATTAGGTCCATAAATGACCATATAGCATATATTCACACAGCGACAATTTGTTGTTGACAAAGGACAGCTGGACATATAAAGGGTCCTATTACCTTCAGTAGCTTAGGGCCTCATCAAACCGAAATCCGGCCCTGGACAAGGAGCAAAGGAAGTGTTTATCGCAGCAATCCATTCTTAAAGTTACCAGTGCCTGGTGTACCCTGGCCTAGCTAACCTGGTCACCCACAGTTGCCATACCAACAAAAGCTGATATAGTAGTACCTCGGGTTAAGTACTTAATTCGTACCGGAGGTCCATACTTAACCTGAAACTGTTCTTAACCTGAAGCACCACTTTAGCTAATGGGGCCTCCTACTGCCGCCGCACCGCCGGAGCACAATTTCTGTTCTCATCCTGAAGCAAAGTTCTTAACCTGAAGCACTATTTCTGGGTTAGTGGAGTCTGTAACCTGAAGCGTATGTAACCTGAAGCGTATGTAACCCGAGGTACCACTGTATAAAACACTCCTAGCCACTGAGACAACCTGGGCCTCTATTGACGAAGCTGGAACCAGAAACACCCCCAGACTACTGCAGTGGTGGCAGGGTACCAAATTAAATAAAGTATGGGGGGGAGGTAAGCCCCGCCCTAAATAATTGATCACATGACACAGTGCACACACACCATTTTAATGGCAATGTCTGTCAACTTTGGGAGGCGAGTGGGCCCCCTCAAATATTTTATTGGGGGGGGGGACCCCTTCAGCCCGTAGGAGCTGGCCCCAATGAGTAGTGGAAGCATTATAAAGGAGTTTCATGTGCATGGCCAGAGAGAGTGAGATTTGAATGTGTCTGATATTATACCATCTTTAAAGCTAAGCAGGTCTGAGCCTGCTCAGTGAAAAGATAATAGGTTTATGCAGAAGCGCATGACAGTGCTGTTACTGGCAACACCCTTGCCTGAGCTGAGAGGTCAGTCTCAAGTAAGAGGTGGAGATGTGGCTTTGAGTCAGAAGAGGCATGGGCTCCCCATTGTGAATCATAACTGCTTTCTTAGTTCTGATTTTAACTTGCAGCCTCTTAAAAAGCAGATACTTCAAAACACTGCCGCCAGTAACTGGATGGGAATGCCGGGCATGTTGCCCTGACCTCTGGGGAGATAGGCCCAAATACAGAAACAAGCAGTCGCCTCCAGAAAGCTGTTGGACAAACAGGAAGTATCTGAGACACTTCTTTTAGCAGGCATTTAGCACCACCATGGCCTGGTGGCAGCTCTATCTTCCAAATACCTGCAGACAAGCAGGCATTGGCATGGCATGGCGATCTCCATGAGCAATTGATGTTAATAGCTGGTACTCCGATACAAAGCGCCAGTGACATGGACACACGCCTTCCAGATCTTGTGGACTACAACTCCCATCAGCCACAGCCAGATGAGAGTTGTAGTCAAAACATCTGGAAGGCTCCATGTTGGCTACCCCTTGTCTAGAAGCATTAGACTAGTTAAAAATTGTGGCACAGAGGAGTGCAGACTTGGTAGCAGAAAACCACCCCATTTCTCCCTCTCTCTCCCACCTATCTCTGTTTCCTCCCTGCTTTGTCTTCCATCATCTTCTCCTTGTCCCATTCCATCTTTTCACCTCTCATCCTGTCTCTTGCCCCTTGCTTGGCCCCTACCTTCCCATCATCCTCTTCATCACCTTCCTTGCAAAATACCTTCTGGAGGTCTTCTTTGGGAGATTGCTTAGCAAGGGGAAAGGACCCCTCTGGAAACCACTTCTTCCTAGTGCTTAGCAGTGGAGATGGGGACAAGAAGGAGGCCAAGGGAGGGACATTCTTTGCAAGTGAACCATCTCAGCTTCCTATGTTCATTACCTGGTGTCTCCAGGTAAAGATGAAAGAAACAATAACAACCCATATCTGTAGCCGTGGAGAGTCAGTCTGAACTTCCAGTCAGTGCTGATAATATCGAGCTAAATGTTGGGCCAGTGTCTAAGGCCTATATTCCTAAACTCCCCAGGTAAGATGGTGGGACTGAGGTAACATAGATGTCAAAGGCCACCATCATTCTTATCTGCCCTCTGCCCACTGTATCCTCATTGTGTGGTGCAGTGGTTAAGAGCGGTAGATTCATAATCTGGGGAACCGGGTTCACGTCTCCGCTCCTCCACATGCAGCTGCTGGGTGACCTTGGGCTAGTCACACTTCTTTGAAGTCTCTCAGCCCCACTCACCTCACAGAGTGTTTGTTGTGGGAGAGGAAGGGAAAGAAGAATGTTAGCCACTTTGAGACTCCTGAAGGGGAGTGATAAAGCAGGATATCAAATCCAAACTCTTCTTTTCTTCTTCTTCATCGCCCCATTGTTTGGCTCAGCCAGCTCCTGGTGACCTAGAACAGTGTTTCCCAACCTTTTTTGGGCAAAGGCACACTTGTTTCATGAAAAAAATCTCGAGGCACACCACCATTAGAAAATGTTTAAAAAATTAACTCTGTGCCGCTAGATTAATGTCCCCAAACATCATGGTTTGTGCCAACCTACTGACACTCCACAAAGCTTCTTAACCACGTTCGTATGAAAAAAAAATGGGGTGCTGCGGCTCTCCCAACCCACTAACTACCAGCACGCTTCAACACAATGCCGCGCGCGGCAAGAGCCCAGGCTTTCTGATCCAAGCCGCTTTCCGTAGCACTTCCCGGCAAAGCCGAGCACATGCTACGAAGCGCCCACACGTGTACGAAAAGTCCTGGCTCAGCCGCGAGTTGGCGCAGGCAGATGCCGTCCTGGAGGCAAAAGCTGTCACGTGGGGATTTTCTTCCTCCCTCCTTTAAATTTGGAATTTACGGCGCGCGCTCCCTTCACGCCTAGGGGGATTCCCCCCTCCCCTTCCCGCTCTCTCTCTCTCCCTCCCTCCTTTGGCGCGCGCTCCCTTCACGCCTAGGGGGATTCCCCCCTCCCCTTCCCGCTCTCTCTCTCTCCCTCCCTCCTTTGGCGCGCGCTCCCTTCACGCCTAGGGGGATTCCCCCCTCCCCTTCCCGCTCTCTCTCTCTCCCTCCCTCCTTTGGCGCGCGCTCCCTTCACGCCTAGGGGGATTCCCCCTCCCCTTCCCGCTCTCTCTCTCTCCCTCCCTCCTTTTCTCCACCCACACGCCTCCCTTTACGGCTGCTCTGCGCGTGCGCGTTGCTGCGACGCTCTTCCAGTCTTTCCCTGCACCGTGGGAGGTAAGTGCTGGCTCCTGACGCGGGTGCGTGCGGCGCCCCCTCCCCCCCGACCGCCTTCCTCCCACGGCACACCAGAAAACATCTCGCGGCACACTAGTGTGCCGCGGAACACTGGTTGGGAAACACTGACCTAGAAGACATGGGAATGCACCTCACTTAATCTACTGAGTCTGAGCTTTAGGGAAGTGGGAGGTCATTTGAAGGCCCTGGCACTTTTCTGAGAGAGCCTCTGCAGAATCCGCCCCCTGTTTGTGCCTTCGTGTCTCTACTCAGACATGAGAATTTTGTTATTGTGATATTTATAAAATGGGAGCGAGCCGTTTTAATGTACTTTTTTCATGCAAATTGCAAGCGCAGGAAATGGATTGGTTTAAGTATCACTTTACCAAAAGGCCAGAGAATAAATATTTGACTCTGTCATGCTGAGTCATGGTTGCAGAAGACACAACAAATCATTCAGCCTTCTTCTGTGTGGCATTTCCAGTGCGGGTTTGTATGTGGGTCAAATAGATTACTTGACCCCCCCCCCCGAGCTAAAGCTAGACTGACAGATCATATAAAAGCAAGTCATGCTTAAGAATCCACATTTAAAAGTGTGCTTTTACTAGAAAAATGTGAGTAGCTGAAACTGTGCATTACTTGGATGAATGAAACAATCGCCTTGCTTTCTTCCTGATGTCTATATTCTGTTTTGTCTTACACTGCAGATTAAGATGTGTGGTTTAAAAAAAAAAAAAAAAAACACTGGCCAAACCAGACGTGCTACAGGGTTATTATTAAATCACTTCACAATAAAATGCCTGTCTGAGTAGCACCTAGGCATTAACTCTTTCAATGCCAGAGGCAGTGGCAATTAACCTGGCTGTAGTAATTATTATATCATTGTGTGGCTAAACTATTTCACACCTCTGCAAATGCAAATTTAAATGGTTTGCTTTGGAATCTCCTACCTAGTATTTTTCTTGTTACACCCAAACTCTTGATTAGTTTGGATTCCCCTCCCCTGGCTCTAATAAAATGAAAATGCAATGAAAGATGAGAAGGTGTCGACTTGGGAGAAATGAAAATAGGTGTTCTTGGGGTGGGGGCATCTGCATTAAAGGTAAAGGGACCTCTAACCATAAGGTCCAGTCGCAAATGACTCTGGGGTTGCGTCACTCATCCCTCTTTACTGGCCGAGGGAGCCAGCATACAGCTTCCAGGTCATGTGGCCAGCATGACTAAGCCACTTCTGGTGAACCAGAGCAGTGCAAGGAAACGCGTTTACCTTCCCGCCGGAGTGGTACCTATTTATCTACTTGCACTTTGATGTGCTTTCGAACTGCTAGGTTGGCAGGAGCAGGGACCAAGCAACGGGAGCTCACCCTGTCGCGGGGATTCGAACCACCAACCTTCTGATCCTATCTACTTAGCTGTCTAGATCCACCTCTTTCTCTCTCTCTCTCAGCTATCTATCATCTATCTATCTATCTTCAAATATTAGTGGTAGAAGTGGATATCCTTTCCCAAATTTCACATCCAGCTGTGCACCTAACCCATCTGACAACAGGGACAAGCAAAAATACCTGTCCTTCACTCTAAGGTCTCAGAGTAGGTTGCAACAACAATATATGTGGATCAGCAATGGAAATGGCTTTTAAGGAGTTAGGAATTTCCACTTAAGCTCACATATGATCAGCTAAAGAGAGGGAAATTATAGTTAACATTGTTCCAAGTTCTTATGAATGAACGCTGGTCCCGAAAGTGACATTTCATTTAGTCAAATGCATCATTAAATGAAGGGGTGTGTGTGAGGGCATGTGCAGCCTGCTTTTTACAGCAGCATTGTCTGCATTCTGCTACTTCAGTGCTGGGATAGTTTTATTAGGACAACAACAGGAAACCAGGAGAGTGAGCAAGCAGGATGTTCGCCACCTTGAATGCAATTATTCGTAGAAAAAAAGTCACACGTTTATTTATTTTTTAACACCTGTACATAATAAATGAGGGAGGGGAGAAAGAGGTGGATTCAGATACAATGGCGGCAACCATCCTTTGTGTATGTGAAGCAGCTTTTACAGATGATTTTATTTATTGAATTTATATCTTGCCCAGGGTAGCAACCTTCCTAGGTACGGAAAAATTTAGGTCATCTGACGTCACCTCTAATGCATTGCATTTTGCTGCGTAGGTAGCTAGATAATCGCTGCCTGCTCCATTAGGATTGACTGCTGAACCCAAGGTTGAGAAAAAATCAAGAACAAGACACTGAACCTTGGATGGCAGAGCTCAAAGGAACTCAGATCCTGGGGCCATAAGGCAGGGGTGAGACTGTAATCCTCACAGCCCGGGATCATGCTTCATTCACATAACTCAAAAAAATTTGGCATGACCGAAGGCAGCAATTGAGTCTGGATGCTTCTGATGTATCTAATCCTGACTTCTAGAGCCACAGAACATGACACTTTTCAGGGTTTGGCCTGCCTTCTTCTGGACAAATTTAGCATGCCATCTTCTGGACCCCATGATCAGTTAGGAGTACAGCCTTGGTGGTGATGGGAGGAATCCTGGGGTTCAAACAGTTCTTACAAACATGTCAGGATGAGATAAATCACAGCTAGAGAGAAGGGAACCTAGCTGGAAGAAGAAGAGTTTGGATTTGATATCCTGCTTTATCACTACCTGAAGGAGTCTCAAAGCGGCTAACATTCTCCTTTCCCTTCCTCCCCCACAACAAACACTCTATGAGATGAGTGAGGCTGAGAGACTTCAGAGAAGTGTGACTAGCCCAAGGTCACCCAGCAGCTGCATGTGGAGGAGCGAAGACACGAACCCGGTTCACCAGATTACGAGTCTACCACTCTTAACCACTACACCACACTGGAGGAGTGAGGCAGCCTGATCTGATAGCAATCTCAAACAAATGCCAGTGTTTGGAAAGCAAAGAAATCTGGACTCTGTACTGGAGCTCCTGAAAAACTCTTGGGGCTCGTCCTAAGTCCCATTCTTGTTCCACCATTTCCCTAAAAAAAAAAAAAGTGCATTTTGGCAACAGTATGAATGTAGAATTGGCAGTGCAGAGGAAGAACATTGTCCCATTAAACAGGCTAGTTTGAGGTAAACAATAGAAGGTGCTTAGAACACAATAAGAGTATTGCTGTATCTAGTGCTTTCCCCCCTAAAAAAAATGTTTAGGGGTACTCTCATTTTCCTACTCATATTGAAATACTGCCCCTCAATGAGGCCAAACTTAGATTCACAAAATGTTTAGGGGTATGCGTCCCCCCAGGAAAAAAAAGCACTGGCTGTATCAGACCAATGGCTCATCTAATCTAGCTTCCTACTTCATCCAGTGGTCATCGAGACAGCCCTGGAAAGACTACAAACAGGGCTTAAACACAATAACTAATCTCATTATAATAATTAGGGTAGTGACCACCATATTTTATGGCATATGACTTAATTATGCCCTGGTCACATTATGTGCCAAGGTTTCAGGTGAGGGAGTCCAGTGTGAGTAAGCTCAATTGAACCCAATGAGACTTACTTCTGAGTAGACATGCCTAGAATTGCAATGTAAAACAAGCACATAAAGCAGAGAAAAGATTAAAGTGATTCTTCAACCTTTGAGTGTGATCCAAAAGGTGTCGTATTAATATATCTAAAACCTGTGCACTTATATGAGAACAAGTGCAAACCTGCCTTACAGAAATGATATTAAACAGTGAAAGGAGACAGTCATATTAATAAGGTGCATCTATGTAAATGCACAATTCTTCATTATCTATTTATACCCCTCAGTCACTCAATTTTAGTTTTAATGCTTCATAATTAAGAAGGAGGCAAAGTCAACTCTTTAAAATGATCTGATGCCACAATTTTGTACAAACAATTTCGGATGAATGTAATATTGGCTCCCTTTATTATTGTTCATGGACTGTATGGATTTCTTAACTAGAATATTTTTATGATTTTTGTAGAGATGTCTGTGTTACTTAAGACAGTGAAACAGAGATGGCTAATATAAGCAACTATTGACTTTCCAGCTAAATAATCTTAAAGAACATTTAAGATCCATCACTTGAACCTCTAGCACCCGGATGCTGAATCTGAGAACCTGGGTTTATTACACTCTCCCCATTTTAGTTTAATGGAACTAATAATGTAACCCAATGCTCTGTTTATGATGCCTGGGAAGTTTTATGGTCTCAGTGAAGCAACTCGGACATTTGTGGGGCATCAGCACAGAGGGATATGTTGACTGCCCTGCCCTTTGCTTTAAATGCATATATTTACAATCACAGTGGCATCTTCTATCTGTGTTAGCCCACCTTCAGGCTAATGCAAATTTTGGCTTTGCATATGCATGGTTCTGATATAACTTTGTATTTAACAAGAAGGCTTTGGAAATCACTCCTTTGAATGCATAAGAACATATTGTTATGATAATGTGTCATAAGTTTAAAAGTAATATATACAACTGGCTAAATAAATTTCCATGAACTGGATATTCCAGTACTCCCAGATCCAGCACAAGCTGTTAGGATGATACGTTTCAAAATGTAGTCATCTAGAGGGATCATTACAGAAGCCATCAGCTGGGTGTCATTGAAATTCTACTCAATATTGATCCGGAGTAGATTCCAATGTATAGTTAGCAGAGCAAAATCTTAAACGCGTTGCAGGATTCTGAAACAATAGACCAAAGGCATTTCATTCAGTAGAGCTTTACTGCTACTGAAGGCAAGTGAGCATAATGGTCACAAATCCAATGCATTCAGGATTGGCACTGTCCATAGAAAATCCAGTTGCAGCAGACTTAAACTTACAAACTTATCATAAGTCTAAACCTTAACACTATATATGGAACACCACACCAAAAAGAAGAAGAGACAGAAAGAGAGAGAATGAAGCCCAGGCTCCTTCTGGCTTCACTATTATAGTCAGCATGACCTTGACAGAAAGAGATAACAGAACCAGTTTAAACCAGCTGTACTCAGCTTCTCTGAAGGAATAACCCAAACATCACAAAACCCAAACATCACAAAACATTTCTTTCACACAGAGAGACTTCCAGAACCCTCTTGAATTAATCAGAATATGAAAGATCTCTACACATCTGATCAATGCTTTCTGCACTAAGAAATGCAGTGGGTACAATATTTTAGTTTGGAACTGGCCCTAAGAACAGGCGAATTCCCCACCCCCCTGCAATATAACTCAGGACAATCTAGATTGGAGCCCTGACATGGGATGTGGGGTGGGTAATAGTCTGTGGTCTGTGTCTGGCTGGATTGTGTCACTGAACAGAATCAGCTCATGTCCTGTTTGGGGGCTTCTCACAGCCATCTGGTTATCCCCTGTGAGAACAGAATCCTGGAACAGATAGATAGACCTTCGGTCTGATCCAGCAGGGCTCTCTTTGTGTTCTTATATATGCTATTTGCACTGGAATAAAGCTTGCATTGGTGCAAACGGGATCTGCCACAGCGTGGGTTAACATCCCATTCACCCAAGATACGGATTCAGCTTGCTAATAGCACTAATCAGGTGTGGGGAACTCATGGTCTTCCAGACACTGCTGTTCTCTTCTGGCTAAGCGTTAAAATAGTTGAAAATAATAATAATGGAAAGCCAAACTGAATACCTGTATTTGAGACTTCACATTCATAAATGGCCACGGACAAATGGCTGATATACTCAGTAAGAAGTGCCAGGGCAAAATAAAACATTTACATCCTCAATGGATTTTGCAGAGAGCATCTGTTTCTCTTGTTGTTGTTGTTGTTGTTGTTGTTGATGTTGATGTCACCACTTGAAAGTTATTTGAGCCTCTTTTTGTTTTGCATTGCACTTTTGGCCCTTTCTTACAATGACTTAGTTGGCGGCAGGATAAGGCCCATTGCACTGCTGTGAATTATTAATATTCATCAAATGATAATGAAAATACATAATAATTATGACAAACACACCATCTCATTAAAACGAGAGAGGATGAAATCCTTGTGAATTTTTCATCCGAAAAATAAGGAACGTTACATTAATAAGAGTTAATTGTATCATTAAATATTTACAATTACTTCCCATAGTAGATTTTATTTTTATTTAATATATTTCATTTCTAAATATGTTTAGCACTTTTATGAGAGTTGTCCATAAAAAACACATCAACTTATGGAGCAAAAGAAGTATTAGCTTAATGTATTCATCATGTATATCTTTTGCCACATTTTCTGTTTTATTTATCTTTAAGGGAAGCTAACAATCCTTTTTATTTTATTAAAATTTATATATCTATATTCTCTTGAAATAAATATTTCATACCATTGCTAATGCATCATATACAAAATATTTATTTAATAGAAAGTATGAATCACTTGGTGTGCATTTGGCTTTAATAATTTATACTTACCTTCATGCAATATTTTCACAGGAAATTATGATTAACGTTAAGAATCTGACTTTAACTGACAGTGGCTAGGCAATGAAGAGGGAATGCTAAAAACCAGCAAGCCATTATGTTTTGGTTAAACCCCACAGTGGCCTCCCCATAGAAGGCAGCGCTTCAGTCAGGGGCTCTAGCAGGGTGAGCCTGAGCCCTTTTCCTGCCTGAGGCAAATGACAAAATGGTGCTCTTCTTTCTTGTACAAAAGCCAACTCGACCAGGGAAGCAGGCCCATTTCAGGGGGGTCCAAAGCCATACATATCTCAACCAAAAGAGAGAAATGCCCCCAAGGCTTAGGATGTAACTGTCAAGGGCCCGCTGTCACGGCCTACACCCAAGCACTTGCCGCCTAAGGCAGTTGCCTCATTTTGTGTCATGACAGAGCTGGCCCTGGGTTCTAAATTTCCATGGCAAATACATCAATTTACCTACTAGAGTTGCTGAGGTCACATTCACACCATGCAATTAAAGTACCACGATACCTCTTTAAACAGTCATGGCATCCCTCAAAGAAAACTGGCAGCTGCAGTTTGTTAAGGGTGCTGGGAGTTCCCCTTCCCAGAGCTACCATTCCCAGAGTTCCCTGAGAAGTTAAACCACTCGGAGAATCGTAGCTCTGGGAGCGCAGTAGGGGGTCTCCTAACAACTCTCAGCCCCCACAACAGACTTCACCTGTCCTGTCATAAATTGTTCAGGAAAGCTATGACTGCTGTCATAGTGCTTCAACTATATGGTGTGAATGTGGCCAAAGTCAAGAGGTTAGAATAAACTATGCACAGTTGTATAATTGTGCCTGCATTCCGCAGTTCTTTTCACTTCAAAAAATATCTAGAATATTCAGTTTTCCATTTGTTTAAGGAATTTGCTTAAAAGCCCTGGAATAAGTGATAACAAGATTAGTCAATACAACAGATAAATCTAGGCAGTTGGCTCAGAGGAGGTGCTGGCCTTGGGAGTCAAAACTGACAGCCATCATCATTCCCAGCCATTATCCCTGCATGATCTTCTTGGTCTTGCTTTCCTATGCACTGGCATCACTGTTTGATGACCAAATTACAAGTGACATGCATGACATGTGTGGTTTGTCCCAGAGTGGAAGATAATGGAGCTCCTTCCTGATAGCTACTTTTGATTTCAGCAACAGCAGCCCATGACAGGACAGCACTGTTCCATACCTTCCAACAACATTCCTCATGAAAATAGGGACATTCTAAAGCCCCTATTTTCACATGGTCTTAGTAGCTTGAGGTCTATGCTAGTAATTAGTCCTAGTACTATGCTAGTACCTCGAGTGTTGATGCTCTAGTCTAGATAGATGCCCAGAAACAGAAGCTTGGACTGGACAAGTTGTGAAGAAAACCTACAGTACTGGAATTTACTGAGCAGCAGATCCATTTCAGGCTCCTAGTTCTAGCCATCTACTCCTGAGTAGCAAATCCATTGTTGTTTCCTTCTGTGTTTTCCTACAGATGGATTTCTTGATTACTCTGACCCTCAACTTGGTTTCACCTGATGCTTGGGTCTTCACCTCTCACCAAACACACTTTAGCTCGTGGCTGCTTGGACCTTCTGCTGCACATTCCTCCAGGAAGTCCTGTTCTCAACCAAGGCAGCCCTAAGCATAGCAGTGAGCCAGAGGAGAGCAGTTCAAAGGCGAGTGGGACGATATAGGATTGGACTTGGCAGAAAGGTAAGTTGGAGGTGCAGAAGCAGCTCATGTGGAGCAGAGAAAGGGATGCAGATGTACCAGTAGAGCCACGCAAGCCATCTTGCTGGTGTGTCTGAACAGCCCTGACCTTGCTGCCACTTGTCCCTTCCTATCTCAAGAAGCAGCAGTGATCCCACTAGTGGGAGGCTGTTTGCTGTGGTTCCACCCAATTGTGTGCGCTGCTTCTTAGAGCTGTTGTGAGGAAGGGAAGACATCAGGGCAGAGCCACAGCGGAGGAGCGCCGAGCATAGAGGACACAATCTAGGGTGTAATTAGAGATGCTTGAGACAAATCATTTCAGTTTGCTTGTAAATTGAATTATGAACACTGAAACTACGGTAAGTGGGAGTGGGGATCCCTGAAAGATAAAAGCTCAGGAGGCTTATGGTTGACTTTTAGGAATCACAGATAATCTTCAGCTTGAAGGAAGAAGGCGTCTGGACAGCAAATGAGCTCCAATAACTTAGACCTTATAAGTGTTTAGTTGCTTTTTATACAAGATATGGAGAACACCCAATGCCTGTAAACTAATGATAATTAAAACTGTGTATTGCACCACTATCCATTCTTAAGGAAATCAGCCCTGAGTGCTCACTGGAGGGACAGATGGTGAAGTTGAGGCTCTAATACTTTGGCCACCTCGTGAGAAGAGAAGACTCCCTGGAAAAGACCCTGATGTTGGGAAAGATTGAGGGCACAAGGAGAAGGGGACGACAGAGGACGAGATGGTTGGACAGTGTTCTCGAAGCTACCAGCATGAGTTTGACCAAACTGCGGGAGGCAGTGGAAGACAGGAGTGCCTGGTGTGCTCTGGTCCATGGGGTCACAAAGAGTCGGACACGACTAAACGACTAAACAACAACAACAATTGCACCACCAGATCAGACATTTTATCAGGCTACTGCACAGGTTAAAAATAAAAAAGGTTTTAAAAATATTAACAATTTGGCAATTGGAAATGTGTTTAAACTGTAGGATTTCCTGAAATGTGTGTGTGTGTGTTGCATTCTAAGCTACCCCAGAATGCAGAACTACTTATTGTAGTGAGGAACACAACATGGGTATTGTTAGGTACCAAAGCAAGATGATATTATTGCCCTTTACCCAGATTTTCCCCTGGGCAAATTAAGGTAGTTCGGAGGGGTCATCACACAGGCACCATGCCATGCAGTCTGAATAAATAAGACAGGTCTGGTCCTGGGGAAAAGGAGGGTATTTCACTATGACTATAGCACTGAATCATTAGGATGAAAAAGAATGATTAGATGTGTTATTGCTAAATTAAAATACATTTCACTGAAATGGGTTAACATCCTTCATGTGGTCATGCACCGTACGCAAGGATGGCTTCTTCAGCAAAGGAATGACTAGAAAGGAGGAAATGAGTAATGTGATGATACCCATATTTGGGGGAAATCCTGCACAAACGCTGGCCCCTTTAAACCAGTTTTTTCTATTCCATGCAGTGCCTTAGGTGAGGTTAACAGAATAACAAGAATAATACCAATAAACCCATTCTTGAGAAATAGGGAGGAGGAGAGTTCTCACGACAGAAAACCCACAAACTGGGTTACCAGCTCAATCCTAGAGTGGTTGATAACGGGCACAAAAACGAACAGATTCTGCCTTTCTTGGAAGTTATTCCTATGCAAGTCACTTCCTGTAAAAGTGTGATCTTTCTCAAAAAAAGAAAAAACATTGCAGAGGAAATCCTGCTCTATAATTACACAAAAGAACCTGCAGGCATCTGCAGGAAATGCAACTTGTTTAGCCTGGAACACATCCTTTGACTTTTCAGTGGTGAAAGCTTTTCTCCCCACCTAATTCAGGGGTGGAGAACCTTTTCTATCTGAGGGGCACATTCTTTCATGGGGAACCTTCTGAGACCCATGTTCCAGTAGTGGGCCACGACCTGAGGCAAGAGTGATTGAAGCAATGGATGTGTCTCTTACCTTTGCACAGAGGGCTGCATGATTCCCATACAAAGGTCGGAGGTATCTCCACGCACATTTCTCTCTCTCCATCCTCCCACCAGGCAAGGGAGAACATTGTCACACTTTAAGCGCTCCTTCTATCCAGGCAAAAGCATTCAGGGAAGGTGCAGAGTGGGGGTATGTCCTGAAAATAAGAGTGCCTGGAAAGGAAGTGTATCCTGGGAAGTGTGTGGTTTAAAGGACCACATCCAGCCCTTAACCTGAAGCCCCCAACCTTCATGGCAGGGACGCCAACTTGAATAAAATATTGGGGGGGGGCAGGTAAGCACCACCCCACACGATCAATCACATGACGCAGTGTATGCATGCTATTTGAATGGCAATGCCCATCAACTGGGGGCTGTGATAGGAGGGCTTGCCCCCCTCAAATATTTTATTGTCAAAGGGCCCCTGGCCCCTAGGAGTTGGCTTCTGTGTTTCCTGGTCTTACCCTTTTGTCATTGGGTTCGATTTTTCTGACCTTGGAGCCATACACAAAAATCCAAGGGGAGTCAACAGAGGCAAATTGAACCTTTCTATCTTCAGCATTAAAAGTTCAAGAAAGGAAAGGAAAGCTATCTTGTTTCCTTTGTGTCCTTAACTTCAAATTATGAGGATACGACACGAGGAAGAATGAACTCAGGCGGTCGCATTTTGACCAAGCTCACTATATATGCCATTTTGATTTCGTACTCGTGGCTCGGACTATTGACATGTAATGATTTGGATGTAAATCACATGCTTTGATGGCCAGGGAAGTTATAGGGCATTTTATGCAAAGCAATAATATATAAAAAAAGTCTATTGAACTAATCACCGGTTAATCTGACACTTAATGGAATAAGTAATGCTAAGTATGACATGAGGGCAGCGTTAAGCTTTAATCAATTCTGCTTGGGTCAAAGGTGCTGGTTTTGCTGATGGCAGGAGACAGAAGATGAAGAACCTTTACAGAAGAGTCCCTGCACTTCATTATCCCAGGTGAACAAACGGCTGCTCTCAGGCAAACTGCGAACTTAATGACTAGAGCATGTGAGAGTTTTCTTATTAATTTTGTTATTATTTTGCCGCTGCTGTGTTTTGTGTTTTTTAATGAAGCGGGTGACTCGTGATCTCTTTGAAGACACCTTCACCTGGAGTTGGCAGACTTGATCGGAGTTAAGGATGCAGAAGGAAACTCAGAATCTCACCTGTTGCTGGTCTTTCAGTAAGATCTGCCTCACCTGCTGATCACTAGCCATGCTTATGGGCTCATCTCTAATGCCTCCATACATACGTACTATACATAAGGTAAAGATAAAGGGACCCCTGACCATTAGGTCCAGTCGTGACCGACTATGGGGTTGCATGCTCATCTCACTTTATTGGCCGAGGGAGCCAGCGTACAGCTTCCGGGTCACGTGGCCATAGAAAAAGAGGTGAGGGAGCCGGTGTACAGCTTCCGGGTCACATGGCCACCATGACTAAGCCGCTTCTGGCGAACCAGAGCAGTGCATGGAAACGCGGCACCTATTTATCTACATGCACTTTGACGTGCTTTCAAACTGCTAGGTTGGCAGGAGCAGGGACCAAGTAATGGGAGCTCACCCCGTTGCGGGGATTCGAACCACCGACCTTCGTACATACATACAAGCGAAATGGTCAGAGCAAGAGAGGAGAAATCACAAGGACAAGCTTTTTGGTTGTAAGGCAGGGCAAGTGCCCTGTGTGCAGCTATATGTAGGGCTCATGATTCCAGACAAAATTATTATGATTTTATTATTTATTTTATTGATTTGGCATACCATCCTTCATCCAAAGATCACACAGCAGCTCACAACCTAAATATACAAAATGAGAACATAAAATGCATAAAAAACAAAAGCAGGAACAAACTAAGAACTACCATCCCACACAAACATTTAAAAGACCATAGAATGTTAATCACCCAAAGGCCTAGTTGTACAGAAACTTTTTTGCCTGGCACCTAAATTCATGTAATGATGATGCCAAGTGAGCCTACCTGGGGAGAGTATTCCACAAATGGGGTGCCACCTCAGAAAAGGCCCCTTCTTGTGTTGACACCCTCCAGACCTCTTGGGGAGGAGGCACATCAAGAAGGGCCTGACATGATGATTGCAGAATCCGGGTAGGTTCATGTGGAGAGAGCCATTTAAGGCTTTATAGGTCAAAACCAGCACTTTGAATTGGGCCTGGAAACTAATTGGCAGCCAGTGCGGTCGGACCAGGATCAGAGTAAGACACTCTAATTGTCTTGTCTCAGTGAGCAACCTGGCCGTTGAATTATGCACCAGCTAAAGTTCTGTCCTGAATGTGTGCATAAAAAATAAATGTTAAACCGCACTACAACAACCAACAAATTCCTAGGATGTCAATCCTAAACTGATCTTGGAATGGATGAATCTGTCAATTTCTGCTTTTCTCGGTTTCTCACTTTTTCAATATTAACCTCATTTCTGTACCAGTTTGCTCATTTTAGGTTTTTTAAAAAAATGCATACACATTTTTCATGGTCATTCCTCCTAACACAGAAATACTTGTATGCAATTTTGCAGAATATAAACTTTTTTTTTTTGCAAGCAGATATTCCTCTACAGGATGAACCTTTCGTATGCCCACCCCAACTAATATATATCTCCTCGCCCCATCTTTCCCTAATATGTTTTTTTTTTTTTGGCTGGAGAATTACATTGAATAATTTGCAGAAGTGTGAATTTTGAAGAATAGCTGCAATTCACTTCATGGAATGGTTTGAGAAATGTAAACCAGGTAAGTTCACATTAATTGAACAAACTTCTCTCTGATCCTTCTTAGAGAGCAAGGCCCACTGAATGTAGCGAGACTTCTGAGCAAACATGCCAAGTACTTTGTGCTTTCGAGATCTTATTATAGCTACAGATATGCCAGCTGGCACACTGAACACAAACCTTAGATGAACTCCAAAAGGCATCAACCAGAGCAGTGAGTTAGGGTGTGGTTGGGTTAGAAAACATTTGCTGTGTGTTTATTACTCTTGAATAGATTTTTTCCCCCAGACAGGTGCCTATGAGATGGTTCTAATCATTTGGTTCATAAGAATATGCCACTCATATAAAGTAATAAAGCCTTGGCTGAGGGTATTCTGTCCTAGCATCGAGACATGAATATAATGCAACGCTTTACCTTCATCTAACTAATACATATGGACAGCGCTGCACATTGTACCATTGTAAGCAGCTCCTTCCAGCCCCCGTGGAAAAAAGTAGCGAGAAATGTCAAGAACCAGCCATTAAATGTCTTGATAGATTTAGAAAGTGCAAAGCTCACCTTATTTTTCCATAACTTGTTCTGTCATATTGTAACAAAATGTTATTTTGGGTTTTTAATTTTTTTTAAAGGACTTCATTTTCTGATTTACAAGTTTCAAGATGGTGCTGTGGAACTCACTTTAATTAATCCACTTTGGTGCACTTCCACATTGGCTATAATCACAGAAGGAAGCTTCTGCATTTGGGTCATCATCTTCACTGGCTTGTGGTAGACACTGATATCTACAGATGTGCAGCCCTGACCTCACCACCTGACCTCACCATCACCCTGCCCCACACAAGTCCTGCAATGATGGTGGTGCTGGGAGCAAGGCTCCAGCCCACTCCACAGCCGCCTTCTTCTTCTTCTTGTTTAGTTGTGTAGTCGTGTCCGATTCTTCGTGACCCCATGAACCAG
The DNA here is from genome assembly GCF_964106915.1 of Podarcis gaigeae. Lineage (NCBI taxonomy): Eukaryota > Metazoa > Chordata > Lepidosauria > Squamata > Lacertidae > Podarcis > Podarcis gaigeae. Next base: position 39,759,518 of record NC_139688.1, read on the forward strand.
AGCCCACCAGGCACTTCTGTCTTCCACTGCCTCCCGCAGTTTGGCCAAACTCATCCTGGTAGCTTCGAGAACACTGTCCAACCATCTCGTCCTCTGTCGTCCCCTTCTCCTTGTGCCCTCAATCTTTCCCAACATCAGCATCTTTTCCAGGGAGTCTTCTCTTCTCATGAGGTGGCCAAAGTATTGGAGCCTCAGCTTCAGGATCTGTCCTTCCAGTGAGCACTCAGGGCTGATTTCCTTAAGAATGGATACATTTGATCTTCTTGCAGTCCATGGGACTCTCAAGAGTCTCCTCCAGCACCATAATTCAAAAGCATCAATTCTTCGGCGATCAGCCTTCTTTATGGTCCAGCTCTCACTTCCATACATCTCCAGCTTCCATACACCCCACAGTCTTCAATCCACAGCCAACTATCCACAGCACAATAATCGTTCCCACAATGGTCAATGGCATTTACTGTCTTACAAATGTGCACAGGTTTGAAATTTCTATCAGAACTTCCAAGTGTTCCTATTTTCCAGGGACAGTTCTGGATTTACAAAAGCCACCCCAGTTTCTGATCTGATCCCAGAATGTCTCACTTTTCCTTAGGATGTCCCTATTTTCATTGGGGAAATGTTGGAAGTTCTGCAACCCCTGAGCCGAGGAGATAGTAACTAACTATACAACTTTTATTTTTTTTTTAATAAAATTTTTATTAGGGGTTTTTACATAATAAAGTACAAAGATAAACAACCTTTCTTTTATCTCAACAGAGTTTCATAACTTCTTTGGACTTCCTCACATCTCCCGCTGCCATTTTCATCATCATAGATTTTTTCCATGTAATTTATCATCTAATTTGCAAATTTTATAACCACTTATTTAAATATAATCCTCTGTAAATTAATTTCTCTTAATCTCACTTTACATCCCATTCCGATCCGTTTTTGTGGTGGCCAATTATTTATGATCAAACATCCTACTTAACTTTCCACCAAATCACAATATTTTTGTAAATAAGTCTTAAATTTCCTCCAATCTTCTTCAACCCTCTCTTCTCCCAGGTCTCGAATTCTGCCAGTCATTTCAGCCAGTTGCATATAGTCCATCAGCTGCATCTGCCATTCTTCCAGAGTGGGTAGATCTTGAGTTTTCCACTTCTTGGCGATGAGTATCCTTGCTGCTGCTGTTGCGTACAAAAAGAATGTTCGGTCCTTCTTTGGCACCATCTGGCCGACAATGCCCAGGAGGAAGGCCTCTGGTTTCTTAAGGAAGGTATACTTAAATACCTTTTTCAGCTCATTATATATCATTTCCCAGAAGACCTTCACCCTGGGACAAGTCCACCAGAGGTGAAAGAATGTTCCTTCATTTTCCTTACATTTCCAACATTTATTGTCTGGCACATGGCATATTTTGGCAAGTTTAACTGGGGTCATGTACCACCTATATATCATTTTCATTACATTTTCCTTCAGAGCATTACATGCCGTGAAGTTCATCCCCGTGGTCCACAACCTTTCCCAATCCTCAAACATAATATTATGCCCAATATCCTGTGCCCACTTTATCATGGCTGACTTAACCATTTCATCTTGTGTATTCCATTTCAACAGCAAGTTATACATTCTTGAGAGTACTTTAGTCTTAGGTTCTAACAATTCTGTTTCCAACTTCGATTTCTCCACCTGGAATCCTAACTTTTTATCCTTTTTAAAAATTTCTTGAATCTGAGCGTAATGTAACCAGTCTCGCACTTTGTCTTTCATTTTTTCCAAATTCTGCAATTTCCAATTATTGCCCTCTTTCTCTATTATTTCCCAATATTTCGGCCATTTGGCCTCCATATTGGGTCTTTTTCGGGCCTTAGCCTCCAAAGGTGATAGCCATCTTGGAGTTTTATTTTCCAATAGGTCTTTGTATTTTGTCCAGACATTAAACACTGCTTTCCTGACAATATGGTTCTTAAAGGCCTTATTGATCTTAACTTTGTCATACCATAAGTATGCATGCCAACCAAATGCATTGTTAAAACCTTCTAAATCTAACACATCAGTGTCCTCTAGAAGTAGCCAGTCTTTTAGCCAGCAGAAAGCTGCGGCTTCATAGTACAACCTTAAGTCTGGCAGGGCAAAGCCCCCTCTTTCTTTCGCATCAGTTAATATCTTAAACTTAATTCTGGGCTTTTTGCCCTGCCAGACAAATTTAGAGATATCTCTCTGCCACTTCCTGAAGCACTCCGTCTTATCCACAATTTGCAATGTTTGAAACAAAAACAACATCTTAGGCAATACATTCATCTTAATAGCAGCAATTCGGCCTAACAAAGAAAGCTTCAATTTTGACCAACTGTCCAAGTCTCTCTTAATTTCAGACCAACATTTTTCATAATTATCCTTAAATAGACTCAGATTTTTTGCTGTTATGTTTACCCCTAGGTACTTTACTTTTTTAACCACAGTTAGTTCTGTTTCTCTCTGAAACCGTTCTGACTCTGCATCTGTCAAGTTTTTTCCCAACACCTTAGTTTTCTGTTTGTTTAGTTTAAAGCCCGCTACCCGACCAAAGTCCTGAATCAATTGTAACACTCTTTTTGTGCTAGATTCTGGCTCTTGCAATGTCAAAACAAGGTCATCTGCAAAAGCTTTAAGTTTATATTGTTTCGCTCCGATCTGAATCCCTTGCACCAACCGGTCCCCTCTAATCAAGTTCAAGAGCACCTCCAGGACAGAAATAAACAGCAAGGGGGAAATCGGGCAGCCTTGTCGTGTCCCTTTTTCAATCTTAAACTCTTCTGTAACCACATTGTTGACTATCAGTTTTGCCTTTTGTTCTGAGTAAATCGCGTCAATCCCATTTTCAAAACCCCGCCCCACTCCCATTTCTTTTAAATTCCCCTTCATAAATTTCCAAGAAATGTTATCAAAGGCCTTCTCCGCTAACTATACAACTTTTAGAAGCCTTCTGAAGGCAGCCCTGTATAGGGAAGTTTTTTAATGTTAATAATAATAATAATAATAATAATAATAATAATAATAATAATATATTTATACCCTACCCATCTGGCTGGGTTTCTCCAGCTGTTCTGGGCGGCTCCCAACAGAATATTAAAAACACGATAAACCATCAAACATTAAAAACTTCCCTAAACAGGGCTGCCTTCAGATGCCTTCTAAAAACCAGGTAGTTGTTTATTTCCTTGACTTCTGATGGGAGGATGTTCCACAGGGCGGGCGCCACTACCGAGAAGGCCCTCTGCCTGGTTTAATGTTTTATTATGTTTTTATAATGTTGTAAGCTGTCCAGAGTGGCTGGGGCAACCCTGTCAAATGGGCATGGTAATAATAATAATAATAATAATAATAATAATAATAATAATAATAATAGTTATTATTGAATAGGATGTCCCTATTTTCATCAGAGAAATGTTGGAGGGTGTGTTCTATATGTAAAGCTGCAATGCTATGCCCACTTCCTTGAGTTTAAGGCCTGTGGAACTCAATGAAACCTACCTCTGCATAATATGGCATTTTGGTGTAAAGGCCTTAAGAAGATAAATTATTTATTTTCTCCGCTAGTGGGGCAAGGTGTGTGTGGAATCTGAACAAATAATTGAAAATAACTGAAAATATATTTCACTGTTCATGAAGTTCAGATAGTATATTAGGCAGTATACTTTTTCATGTTCTATAATTAGGATTACTGTAACATCTGTGAAAACTCAACTGTCACTTCAATTTGGGCTCATTCAGATATTTCTTTTTCTTATGCCCAATTGGTGTTTTAAAAATAAAGTCCTAATTAACAAGATCTATCATGCCAAATTTTTCTTGCCCTTGCTAAAGCCCGTGACAAAAAACATACATTGGTTAATTAATAGCTAACAAAAATATTATGCTGAAAAGTTGTGTGCTGGCTGGTTGGATTGTTGGTGTTCATGTGTTTATAGGAGAGGGAAATGGTTAAGAAACTGTAAATATTCTTGTTAATTTAATAAAATATAAAACTTTAAGAAGCTTCAAGTCTTAAGAGGCTCCAATCAAGTTTGCATTTCAGAATTCTAAATTTTCCCGACACAGAAGCAACATTCATTGTGTTTCCATTTCCTCCCTTTCTTCTTCCTTTTGATAGATTAACTGGAACTAAACTCATGTCATGAATCCTTGAACATTTCCTTCACGAACATATTCCTCTTTAAAGCTTAGAGGCAGTTTTGTATTTTTGTTCCTCACTCCAAACACTATGCTGAAGAATCACAAAGAGTTTGAAGTCAGATAAACTTCTCTTGAGATTGCTTGGGACGTTGCTCTCAGGCCTCCTCCCTGGAGCTGTGGTGAAGGTGGCCTTAATTTAAAACACGTTTGTAATATATTTAACAGGTGGTTTCGAGTTATCTATATCACCTTGGAGCAGGAATAGCCAACACGGTGCCCACTAGGAATTTTTGAACTCGCAGGCCCATCACCCCAATAGAAAACTGTAGTCTAACAACTTCTGGAGGGAATACAATGGCTGCTCCAACTCTGGAGAGGAACAATAATTAGTCAGGGACATGGTTTGAGGAAATACGTGCTTGTGTGTTGCTAGTGTTGGTGGGAGGGCCATGTGTCCGATACATTGATATACCGTACTCCCTCCCCTCTTCAAGTCTAGTCAGGGTAGAGAGTAGTGGGTGATGCATTTCCTGTGCTTCACTTGGTTTTAGGAAGAGACAGCAAGGGAAAGAATATGCCAGAAATAGCCTGTGAGTGGTGCTGGGACAGAAGTTGGAAGCAGGCTAGTGTCATTGTGGCATAGGTATGCAAGGTGTTGCTGGGGAAATGGTCATGGCTAGAGACCTGCTGGTCTGATTGGGCCAATGGCTGGTGTCATATGGTTTGGGACTACATTACCCTGAGGACAATGGCTCCCTATTGTTTCTACTCCATTACTGCTCTCTTCTTCAGAAGGCATTATTTTGATTCTCCACCTACTGAGGTGAGGTGGTTGAGGTGAGGCCTTTTTCTTCAGGTGCATCACTCAGACTAAGGAAGCTCACCTAACACTGAACTGGTTTCTTTTTTCATACCAGGGGAAGAGCTTTCCCCTTAAATACAAAACTTAATATCAAATATATTTTCCTCTTCTTTTGTCCAAACTAAGACTTTGATCTAAATATGATAAAAACATAAATAGAAGTGGTGGGGAAGAATAAGGAAAGAGAAAGAGGGGAAAAAATAGAAATAGAAAAGAAGTTAAAAGAGGAGGGGAATCAGAAGGTAAGGGACTTCCGATTCTTTGTCCGCTAAATATAAACAATATTCGTTTCATTCACTCCAATACAACACCCAACAAAGCCACTTTCTATATCATTTAATTTCTGAATAAGAGTTATGGAGTTGATTTTGTCAGCCATTACTTTCTAAACTGTTCCTTTTTGTTAAAATGATGCTGTTGAAGTATACCTGAATATTTGTAAAAGAGAAAAAGTGGTGTGTGCTGCGTGTCCTGGCATAAAGCAGAGACACTGCTTGTCATTTTATTCATTTTTGCATATCTTATCACTCCTCCTTCTCTTGCTTCTTGGAGGGCAATAAGACAACCCAGATGCCAAGCTATGGAACATGTTCTTCTGACACGAGCATCTGGCTCCTTGGCAATCTCATTGAATTGACATGCTGGCAGCTTTGCTGTTGTATCCTCATACGTCGGTATATAAGAAAATTGCAGATGGGCTCTCTTCTCGGATTAATAAAAAAATAAAAAATCATCCTGACCTTCACTAAGCAAAAAATGTGTTGGGCTTGTGTGTCTGTGAATGAGATCTCAGACCATTACGAGAATATTTAGCAGTTCAAATTTCCAAGTGTTTTCTGAGGTGATGCCAAAATCTTTTACCACAAAACCTTTAAGTAATAAGTCCTCCCAAGTCCAAGATACAAAAGAATTAGCACGAATAAAATACATTATTAGAGAAAATTAACTCTTTCTCTTGCAGCTGCTTATTCTGAAGCTTGCAATCTGTCACAGCAAAAGAAAGAAAGAGACTTTATAGATTTTTCAGCACAGGGCCGAAAGTTTACCATGGAGCTTTGTGGTGACAATAAGTGGTTGGAGTGGGCAAAAGGGCAGAGGGGCAAAGCTTCCTTGAACATTTCAGGGGGGAGGGAGAGTTGTAGCAGTTTCCTGGGGTCTCATGGCTTGCCAGCAAAAGTTGCAGTGACTTTATTTCTTTCTTGCATAGTTTTGGTGCTGCTGCAGGAAACATCAGAATTCTTCTTGGCAACCTAGCTGCTGCCATTTCCCCTTGCAATGTCTCTTTTGGAAGGAAACTACCTTTAGTTCAGGAGTTGCATTGCTGGTTAAAATAAACATGTAAAAGGGGACAGTGCGGATGAGCCTGATCGCTACCACCTCCCCATCGCCGTTCTGATCACCTTCCCCCACGAGGAAGGTGAAAATCAGGACGATGGAGCCTTCTGAACTTGTGGGAAATCAGGGCTCTTTAGTGCATGGAAAATTTAGGAGGTTCCCAGCAACACAAATTAGAAGGTGATGAGAACAAGCACAGGGGATGGAACCAGCACACTCATCCCCTTTGTCCTTTTCATATATTTACTGGAACTGGGGATGCAATAGCGGTGTGCCGTGACAAAAAGGTTTATCTTCTATCAGTGATTCAGTCTGTTTTGGATCTGCTTTGTGGTGTTCCAATTTGATTTGTTACTTGGTTCCAAATTTGATCTGTTGAGAATTTTTGAATCACCATAACTCCCCACTCTTTGTACAAAAGTGGATGAAGTCTTCAGGCAAATGAGCCCCTCCAGAGTAGATAGGTGCAGTGGTTTACCCACAAGGCCAGATTTTACCATTTTGAGGTAGGAAAACAGAAATCACACTCCTTCCCTTATTTTATTGAAGGCAATGATTTCAAAACTGCAGACATAAAGGTAAACAACTTGCCAATATTCAGACAAATAGTCCAGGGGCTTTCATACTAGATGATTTTACCTTGGTTGTAAAAAACTGGAAAAGTCAAAGCTTTTTCTCGTGACACTCCCTCTTTCCTAGAAGTACTTTCTGTGAATAGCAAGCAAGCGAGTGGGCACTATGCTTTTAAATGGTTTGTAAAAATTTTGGTGGTGGTGGTAAACAGGCTGTTTGATTAGTCTAACTGCACTGCTTTCATCCTGCTTTCACAGCCAAAACTCAGAGGTGAATGAAGACCCACAGAAGTGAAAATGGAGTGTGTGTACATACCTCAGCATGTGATTTCTTCACCAAGCCCCCTTTAGTTCATTGTGGAGGGAAACCCCCAGCTATGAACATTCTCTAGGCTAGGAATAACAACTTTTGGAAGTCTTCCACAATGGTTTCTGGAGCATGATATATATAGCAAACTTCCTGGAAGTTTCAGACCAATACTCTCATGCTAGCTGGGCTGATGAAGGCTGGAGTTCCACAACCTCTGGTGGGCAAGTTGGGGAAAGTTGACATACCGTATCTATTCAAGCCATGTGTAAAAAACTCTGTTGCACAGACTCCATATCCATGAATGTTTATTGTGGAGGCCTTGCAAGCTTTTAAAAGTTGGCACCAATTAAGAATATTGAGACAAGATTAATTAAACTACTCAGTCTCTGACCTTTCCCCTACTCTATCTCCCAGCAATTTACCACAGCAGAAACTGAGATAGGTATACAACTCCCCAATGGCTATATGGAAGACAGCCAAGCCTACTGAACCATAGTTGGTCCGATGAGCATGCTCTGAGTCTACAGGGAAGGGTGGGGAAAACACCTCTGAATTTGTGGGAAGCTTCTCTTAATTTATTCCTCCTGAAACCATTATTAAGATATGACTGACAGAGGTTTCTTGTCTGAGGCTTTTGCAATAAATTATATCACTGCATAATTGCAATATATCGCCCTTCCCCACTTTTGTTCTAAGAAACAGCATGAAATAGCATGAAAGAGAAATTTTAAAATCAGCATAAAAAGGAAGGAAGCATAGCTTGCAATCTAGTAAACCGCTGAAGCCGACGGCGTTTAAACAGCTTAATTGCATACAGGGTTGTAGCCACAAATGGCCTTGAATTGTGTCACTGGCAAAATCCATCCAAAGTTAAGCACTCTTCAAAAGAGTTAAGCTTGCACGTGTAAAGCATTTATTTATTTATGAGGATTTATATACCACTTAATCATTCATAACCTCTCAGTGGAAATGTGATCATATAATGATTATCTCCCATACATGAAGCTGTGCAAAAGGTGATTAAAGCAAACATAATTAAAGCAACTGTGGGGTGTGGGTGGGATGGAACATGCCATAATTATTTCATTCTTTCAACCAAAGCTCCAGAGCTCTAGCAACTTGGCCTGGTATAGATGGATAAAATATCTGAATGGCCAGATGGGGTTGGATCCAAAATTTATCTTCTTCCAACCAAGCATTTCTTCCATGGCTGGAAAGACTCTTTCCATCAGACAATGCATCTTTTGTCAGATGAAGGAAACCTTTGCTTACAAACCATGAGCTATGTTGACCTTTGCCACACTATTAGGACACTGGGCAGTGATGAATATTTAGCCGATGCAACTTAGGAGGTAATTGTCAGGTAATTGTCAGGTAATTGTCACAAGAGACTTTTTTTAAGGACTATGAAATTAGCAAATGATATACCTCTCAACAATTGTTATTCTTAAAATTAGATGTGGTAAGATAAAACCATTTCCAATGGCAGAACATACTTCCGAAATCCTTGCTCATCTGCTGTGATGTATTCTTTTCAGCCCTAAACAGCTTTTCCAATAAATACCAGGCACATTGCTATGACACATATTTAACTAGCTGTGTGATATACCATGGGATTTGCAAGAGGAGCTTTCTCTAATGTTTGGGTTACTGACACACTGCCCATTTTTGTGGAAATTTACTTTTGTTTTTGCACCCTGAGAGTGAAGATACTCATTCCAGTTCACCAAGAAGAATCACATGTGAAATGAAGAAGAAGAAGAAGAAGAAGAAGAGGAGGAAGAGGAGGAGGAGTTTGGATTTGATAACCTGCTTTATCACTACCCAGAGCCGTCTTAAGATCCGCCCAGCTCCCCTAGGTTGCCCAGAGTAGTCAACCTTTTTTTTAGGGGGGACTCCAAAGTTGTTGACCTTTTTAAAGGAAATAGTTGCTTACCTTTAGAACGGTTGCGGGATGCAGGGACTCACAGCGCCAACCAATGGGGGTGCCATCACCCCACGCACAGGGGCGTATGAAGGTGGGTGCGGGTTCCATGTTGGGGGGGACAAAATGTTGGGCGGCACAGTCGCTGTGCTGTCCACCCGTTGCCTCTCCCCCCCCCCACTGCATGGCGGCTAACTATTTTGGCTGTGCACGCAGCACCCGGAGTGCCGTGTAATGTGGGCATTGCGTGACACATCCTATTGCGTGCGCCAAGCTGCGGATTCCTTTGCTGGCTTTTCCACTGTTGCCACACGCTCCCAGCGCTGCCCAACGTGGGGTGCCAGCACAGAATAACGGGGAATGCAAGCGGGATCCACACACTCCTATTCATTGGGTTTTGTTGCTGCCGTCAGCACTGTCAGCGTGCGGCGGATCCCATCGAGAGATGTTTCCTCCACTGCTGCTTGCATTCTCCATCGTTCTGCGCTGGCACCCCACATTGGGTGGTGCTGGGCGGGTGCGCTGACAGCAGAAAAGCCAGCAAAGGAACCTGCAGCTCGGTGCATACAACAGGATGTGTCATGCAGCGCCCACAACGTTACACGCTGCTCTGGGCGCGGTGCTGAAACAGTTAGCCGCCATGCAGCTGGGGCAAGAGCCGACAGCCGAGTGGAGCAGAGCCCATCAGAGCACCGTGGGCTCTTCTGTTGCGGGCAGCTCAGCACACTTTCGGGGGAAAGTGATGGAGTCCGGGGAAGAGCCACCTGCAGCAGAAAAGGCCATGGTGCTCCGACGAGCACTGCTCCACTTGGATGTCGGCGGCTCTTCCCCAGACTCCAATACTTGGCCCTGGACTCTCGGCCTGGCGCCCCTGAGAGCCCGGTGCCCGGGGGCCGTGCACCCCTAGCGCCAATGGTTAAGACGGCCCTGTCACTACCCTAAGGAGCCTCAAAGAGGCTAACAATCTCCTTTCCCTTCTTCCCCCACAACAAACACTCTGTGAGGTGAGTGAGGCTGAAAGAAGTGTGACTAGCCCAAGCTGCATGTGGAGGAGAGGGGACGTGAACCTGGTTCACCAGATTATGAGTCTGCCGTTCTTAATCACTACACCACACGGGCTCTATAAATGGCTCCCAGGGCTGGTGACCAGTACCTGACATCCTTGACCTGTCTTTATGGCCACAACACCCAATTAGGACTCAGTGTCCAGATCCTTCAGTAACTTCCAAATTCACATGAAGCTGTTTTGAGATGGAATTTGATTCAGTGGTTAAATCCACATCCTGGGTTCAGTTGGAGTACTCAGGCCTTGCATATAGAAAAGTCCCTGTTCGATTCCCTGACATCTCATCAGGTAGCAACAGGTAAACACTGAAAATCTGCTGAGTCAGACTAAATAATACTGGACATGGTGGACAAAAATCTTGACCCATAAGTTAGTTTCTGATATATATATATATATATTTGGGGGAACCCTGCTATCCCTAGTTCTATATACAAGGGGGGCATGGACATGTGTTAATGGATACTGCAGTGATGCAGGTAATGTCATGGTGCCACAGGACACAATGCTTCTTTTGTCCTGAAACTGTGACTTTTGACTGATATACCACCATATTGTGCCAAGTTTCATTCACATCCATGAGTGTGCCACTCCCCCAACCTTTGTGCTCATATATAATTCTGTCTTTTATATGTTTCTGTCAGTGCTATTTTTATAGAAAAAGAGGTGAGGGAGCCGGCGTACAGCTTCTGGGTCATGTGGCCAGCATGACTAAGCCGCTTCTGGCAACCAGAGCAGTGCATGGAAGCGCTGTTTATCTTCCCGCCGTAGCGGTACCTATTTATCTACTTGCACTTTGATGTGCTTTCGAACTTCTAGGTTGGCAGGAGCTCACCCCCGCGAGCTCACCCCGTCGCGGGGATTTGAACCGCCAACCTTCTGATCAGCAAGCCCTAGGCTCTCTGGTTTAGACCACAGCGCCACCCGTGTCCCTTGATTGCAACCTTGGAAGACATCAATAAAAGATGACAGGAAATATAAAATAACAGGGGAAAGCAGGAAGGAGGGGCGGAGTTGAGGCCTGGATTGCTATAGGCCAAAGATCTTTTTTTCTAAAACAAAAATGGACACCATCTAATCCTTAATGTAGATTCCTTTATTATAAGACCTTCTGTTTCACAAAGGCTGAGGTGAGATAGCAACAGAAGCAAGTGATGCTCTGGAATCTTATTCCTTGAGGGGAGAGAAGGAGGGAAGTGTGTTGGCATGCTTAGTCGCATGGAGGGTTCAGGGATGTTAATCACAACTCCTTTTATCAGACAGCTTTATTAAGATCAATTTTTTTGTTGCCAAATTAGAGTGGACCTAGAGCGAACTTCCCAGCAGTTATTAACACAAGTCCATGTTTGCTGGAAGGATCGGGGTGTGTTCGCATGAACCACCATAGCTGGGAGTTACACAATATCTATATCATTTTTCACAGCTTTGTCATTAGCTGGTAATGATTTGATTATTTTGCAGATGAATCACAGTATAAATCTCTTTCACAAACACTACCTCCAAGTATTAATCAAAACCATTAAGGCAAAGCAGTCAGTGCAAATTAAAAAATTTGCATGTCTAAATTAAAAATTACAGTAATACATCATAAATAAATCTTTTAAATTCTCTATGGCCTCTGTGAACATCCCCTTTTTGTGCCTATAATGAGCCCATGAATGCGAGATTTCCCCCTCTTTTTTCAATCATGATGTAATTGAATTTTAAAGGTAGAATTCAGTTCTTTCTGTCTGAAGCATACCCTAGACCTTACTGAGGGGTGATTTTTTTTTTTTTAATTCCCTTCATCCTTCCAAAAGCGAACCAGAGGAGAAGGAAGAGATTCAAAGACAAGTGTGGAAGATTAGAGTTCAGTCCCATCTCACATAATCTTCAGCTTCTTCAATTGCAGCAAAGTAAATATTTGGAAAAGATGATACATCTTAATCAAATATCTTTGAACTGTGAGAAAAATGACTAGTTTTTGTTTTAGGCACTATTTCATTTTAGCACTATTAACACCTTATGTGCAGTTTGGTAAGAGATTAAAGAACTCTCCGTAATAAAAAGCTATCTTTGGCATTCAAATTTTATTATTATTTTGATCTCTAAATACAGTAATCATCTTCAAGCATGAGTATTAATTGTTCTTGATGTCCTTCATATGTCAGGGACAGCAAAGTAACTTCTCTTCTATAGCTGGAGCTGAAGTTGCAACTTCAATCTTCAGACCCAGCCCAAGGGGTTCTGTCGCCTGAAGCAAAGGGCAAGAAGTTGCCTCCTCCCAGTCTAGTTCCACATGCAAAAGCCTCCATTGCACCCTGAGGGCAATGGCCTAGTTTAGTGGGTGTAGGAGAGGTTGCATGGCACACACACACAGAGAGCTCTCACTTACCTGCTACCCCCTCAATATTTGCCACCTGGCAGCTGCCTTACTATGTCTCACGGTAGGGCCCGGCCCTGCTGCTTTGTGTGGAATAGAATTGTTGTGCCCTCCCCTCAACTACAACCCCTGATTTTTCAGGGGAAATGCAACCTCATCCAGAATGGCTTGAACCCCATCTCTTTGAACATGTAAACAATCTAGCCACAGAATCTTGGTCTGGTCAGGACAGAGCTTTAATTTGCTGACCCTCATCCACATCATCGTAGGGGAAGGGCCATAGGGCATCTGCTTTGCATGCAAAAGTTCCCATGTTCAATCCCCAGCATCTTCAGGTAGAGCCAGTGTGGTGTAGTGGTTAAGAGCGGTGGACTCGTAATCTGGGGAACCGGGTTCGTGTCTCCGCTCCTCCACATGCAGCTGCTGGGTGACCTTGGGCTAGTCACACTTCTCTGAAGTCTCTCAGCCCCACTCACCTCACAGAGTGTTTGTTGTGGGGGAGGAAGGGAAAGGAGAATGTTAGCCGCTTTGAGACTCCTTAGGGTAGTGATAAAGCGGGATATCAAATCCAAACTCTTCTTCTTCTCTTCTTCTTCTTCAGGTAGGGCCCTAAAATCCTGGATAATTGCTGCCAGTCAATGGTTTGACTCAGTGTAAGCCTATGTTCCTATCACTGATTCCAGGCAAACGTCCGCTTTCACATGTTTCCCCATTTATTTTCTTCTTTAGCATGAAGAAAATTCAAACTTGCACAAACTCATCATTTGTACTGATATAAGAATTTTAAGGTCATATATATATATATATATATTTGCTTTCGTAGATTTTCACGGGTACAGGAATGCAGGTTTTGGTGTCCTCGGGTGTCTTCCCGTGTAAAAGTTGGGGTGTCTAGGCGACGTTTCGACGAGGTCTCACTCGTCATCTTCAGGCTGGTGCTTTCGGCTTCTTGTTACTGGAACAGAGCGGGATCTCAATGTTTGAGTTCCTATAAATACTGTAGAGGGGGTGTGGTGTCTAGCCTCCAATGTTCTGGGCAGAGAGGAAGTTCCCAGGCTAGTGTGCCTTTTCTTCTTTTGTTCCTTAATTACTTGAGAGATACCTTGAGTGATTTCTTGAGTGATATCCTGAGTACCACTTAGGTGGGTCATTAGGTGTACATATATATATGACCAAGCTGCGGGAGGCAGTGGAAGACAGGAGTGCCTGGCGTGCTCTGGTCCATGGGGTCACGAAGAGTCAGACACGACTAAATGACTAAACAACAACAACATATATATATAATAAATGTTCATAACTGTATATATAAACCACGTCTGAAACCCCACAGATTAGATCCTGAACAAATTGACCTCAAATATTTCTCTGCAAGGTCAAAGTGGGAAACCTCCCCATTGTCTCTTTCCTCACAAATCCTGTCTTAAGGGCACATTCAAGATATGAACAGGGTGTGACCCTGTGACCTAGATTCAGGAATTAAGTTATAATAACAAAAGAGTGGCCAAAAACCAGATAATGCAATCAGGTAACTTGCCAGACACGAGATAAACAACGCACTCAGATTTCTGTTGTAGATCACCCCTTCTGTGATGTATGTATGATGTTTCTGGGGATGGCCTTGGACTCCAGGGCGGGCAATTTAAAATGTCTATTTAAGGGCTTGTATGCATGGCTCTGGGTCCCCCTCCTCTCTCCTGCATGTGGGGGAGCACCCTGTTGCAACATTTAATAAAGATCAGGCTTACTAGCTGCTTTGCTTCTCAATATTCTCTGGTTGGTCTCCGTTATTTTCTCCTACCGAGAGAGAACCTACAAAAGGACTCTATGTGGGCTCTTGGGTACCCCATAAGGGAAAAGGAGTAGTTGTTTTTTTTTTACTTATATCAGTACCTTTTTTCTCTGCGAAGATAACCTTTTCTTTTAACCAACGCAGCATTACCTGCTTACTTGCATCTGCAGCAGGTAAGGTCCTTACTGTCTCTAGGGAGAAAGACAAGAAGAGCATTACTCCTGTAATTAACCACAACTAATCCCTCATCCATTTTTTTGCAGAAAGAAGCCAGCTGTGAATGGGAGTAAGTATGTCATACTGTCATAGCGTTTGAGTAGTCCTGAGGCGACAGGAAAGGCCTACCAGAATTTCTAACGTTAAAAGGTAAAAAAGGTAAAGGACCCCTGGACGGTTAAGTGCAGTCAAAGGCGACTCTGGGGTGCAGTGCTCATCTTGCTTTTCAGGCCGAGGGCGCTGGCGTTTGTCCACAGACAGCTTTCCAGGACATGTGGCCAGCATGACTAAACCACTTCTGGCACAATGGGACATCGTGATGGAAACCAGAGTGCACGGAAATGCCGTTTACCTTCTCGCCACAGCAGTACAGTCATACCTTGGGTTATAGACGCTTGAGGTTGCATTTTTTTGGGTTACAGACTGCCGAAACCCGGAAGCACCGGAATAAAGGAAGAACATTGATCTTACAGTGGTACCTCAGGTTACATACGCTTCCAGTTACATACGCTTCAGGTTACAGACTCCGCTAACCCAGAAATAGTACCTCGGGTTAAGAACTTTGCTTCAGGATGAGAACAGAAATTGTGCGGTGGCAGCGCGGTGGCAGTGGGAGGCCCCATTAGCTAAAGTGGTACCTCAGATTAAGAACAGTTTCAGGTTAAGAACGGCCCTCCAGAATGAATTAAGTTCTTAACCCGAGTACCACTGTACTTTTACAACTTCTAGGGACAAGTCATTATGGGTATTCTTATTATGAAGTGTGATACGATACAGAGGAATACGTTTTCAGAAAGCAAAATATTCACTTCCTGGTTCCCTACTTGTAATCAATTGCTAGCATTCAAAAATCAAGCAACATACAAGGCCCAATAGTCACAAAATGTACTGTTGTTGTTTGAGACTGAAAGCGAGAAGTTGGCAATCCCAGCTGGTTGTTTACTAAAAGGAAGTAATGACATACTTACTCTGCAAGGTTTGTGTATTTATCTGGTACTGCTGCTTAAAAAGCGATTTTGCCTAAACAGCTTCTTCAGTCTGGCCCTCTTGTAGTGGTTGCAGTGTGCCTGTTAAGTGTATATTTAGCACACCCTCGCATTGCGGTGTTCTGCTTTCTTTTCCTGTGGGATTCTCAACTGTAGGTGACACTATTGTGAAGGCTGCATTTCAAAGTCCTCACCTGCTCTGCCTTCTCTGATTTTATATTACACTTCATGGTATCAGCTTTAGCAATCTCATTCTTTAGCTCTTTCTTTTCATTTACACCTCCTTTACTCACTTCCTGGAGTTTGACACAATAAAACTCTTTGCTGTGTATGTCTTTAGAAACTGTATTTAAATCTTTGCCACCGCTGCTGTCCTTAGAAGAGGAAGGCAAGGCAAAAGTCTAAGAACTGAAATATAGTGTTTTGAGGGCCTAATAAAAACATACATAGGAAATAATATTTGTATATT
This sequence comes from Podarcis gaigeae, assembly GCF_964106915.1. Classification (NCBI taxonomy): domain Eukaryota; kingdom Metazoa; phylum Chordata; class Lepidosauria; order Squamata; family Lacertidae; genus Podarcis; species Podarcis gaigeae. Next base: position 39,775,543 of record NC_139688.1, read on the forward strand.
TATTTCACATTTTAAAAATTGCCTAAAGAATTCCATTTTACAAATCCAGTCATAAAATGGAAACTGTTAGAAATGCAAGGATCATTGTATTCATGGTCCATCTCTCTTTTGTGTGGCCATTCATAAGTCCATTCTATCCCATTTCTGCATTAATTTTAATTTTTAGAAGTCCATCAAAAATAATTTTTGAATGTATTTCCCACTCACCAAGCACACATTTCTAAACTTATTTTATCCTTAATAAAAAAGTATATTTTGGGAGTAATTTTTGGTTGAACTAATCTCCTGTCCATATCCAAAAAACAAAAAAACAAAAAACAAAAAACAAAACAAAACCAAAAAGGTCTTGTCTTTAGCTGTTTTAAAGGATTCCTTTTCTTTCATTTTAATTTCACAGGCTAGTACAAGTCTGCATTAGTAACAAACAGTAACAACTGAACTCAAGATAGGGTTTAACACACCCATACCCACACCCACACCTAATTAAGTACAGATTAATTAGTCTGGATTATTTGTCTATTTGTGTATCTATTCACAATTTAGACTAAGTTAGCTGTAGAGTCTGGCGTGCTCTGGTCCATGGGGTCACAAAGAGTCGGACATCGGCAGGGATTAAATTGAATAAATCAAAAACTATGGTTTTAGAGAAGAATCTAACGCCGATTGAGAAGGAAAGGTTTCAGGGAGAAACAGGCTTAACATTGGTGGAAAAAGTAAAATACCTAGGGGTGAATATGACTTCTAAGAATGTTAATTTATTTAAAGACAACTATGAAAAGTGCTGGTCTGAAGTGAAAAAAGATCTTGAAATTTGGACAAACTTAAAGCTTTCCTTACTGGGTAGAATTGCAGTTATCAAAATGAATGTATTGCCAAGATTGTTGTTTTTGTTTCAAACGTTACAGATTATTGACAAGATGGACTGTTTCAAGAAGTGGCAAAAAGAAATTGCTAGGTTTGTCTGGCAGGGCAAAAAGCCCAGAATAAAATATAAAATTCTTACTGATGCAAAGGACAGAGGGGGGTTTGCCCTGCCGGACTTTAAGTTATACTATGAGGCAGCAGCTTTTTGCTGGCTGAAGGAATGGCTACTTCTTGAGAATATTCTTGATATTCTTGATTTGGAAGGATATGATAATGTTTTTGGATGGCAAGCATACTTGTGGTACGGTAAGGACAAAGCACATAAGGCGTTTAAAAATCATATTGTCAGGAAAGCATTGTTTAATGTCTGGGTCAGATATAAAGACTTCTTGGAGAATAAAACCCCAAGGTGGCTCTCACCTATGGAGGCAAAGGCCTTGAAAAAATCTAATATGGGATCGAACTGGCCAAAATATTGGGAAATTTTGGAACAGGAGGGGGACAAACTGAAATTGCAGAGCTATGAGAAACTTAAAGATAAGGTGCAGGATTGGTTACATTATTTCCAAGTAAGAGAGGCTTATAATTAGGACAGGAAAAATGGTTTCCAGGTGGAAAAATCGAAGTTGGAAACAGAATTGCTAGAACCCAGTGCTAAGGTATTGTCGAGAATGTATAATCTGCTGTTGAAATGGAATACTGAGGACGAAACGGTTAAATCTGCTATGATAAAATGGGCACAAGATATTGGTCATAACATTATGTTTGCTGACTGGGAACGGTTGTGGACCACCGGCATGAAATTTACGGCATGTAATGCCTTAAGAGAGAATATTATGAAAATGATTTACAGGTGGTACATGACCCCAGTCAAGCTAGCCAAAATTTATCATTTGCCCGATAATAAATGCTGGAAATGTAAAGAAACTGAAGGAACATTCTTTCACCTTTGGTGGGCCTGCCCAAGGATTAAGGCTTTCTGGGAAATGATCTATAATGAACTGAAAAAAGTATTTAAGTATACTTTCCTAAAGAAACCAGAGGCCTTTCTCCTGGGCATGGTCGGCCAATTGGTGCCAAAGAAGGATAGAACCTTTTTTATGTATGCCACAGCAGCAGCAAGAATACTCATCGCAAAGCACTGGAAGACACAAGATCTACCCACCCTGGAAGAATGGCAGATGCAAGTAATAGACTATATGGAACTGGCAGAAATGACCGGCAGAATCCGAGATCAAGGAGAAGAGCAGGTGGAAGAGGACTGGAAGAAGTTTAAAGTTTACCTACAAAAATATTGTAAAATTTATGAATGCTAAGGGCATTGTAAATGAAATGAAGGGGTTCTAGTGATTAAGATAAATTAGAGTATAAAGGGAAGGATAATGGATGAATTTGAATAATAAATGATCTTGCTGAATTAATCTTTAAAGTGGAATACAAGAAAGGAAGGCGGGTGGAAGTAAGGAAAATAAGATTTGGAAGGGTATTAATTTGAAAGAGAGTTTTTTTATGCTAAATTTTCTTTTTTATGTTTTTCTTTTTTTCTGTTTTTCTGTTTGTATTTTTGATGTGTGTTGTTTGTTGTTTTTGTGACTTTCTTTTGTAAAATCTAATAAAAATATGATTTAAAAAAACAACAAAGAGTCGGACACGACTAAACAAGCTGTACAGTGGTACCTCGGGTTAAGTACTTAATCCATTCTGGAGGTCCGTTCTTAACCTGAAACTATTCTTAACCTGAAGCACCACTTTAGCTAATGGGGCCTCCCGCTGCTGCCGCGCCACCAGAGCCCGGTTTCTGTTCTTATCCTGAAGCAAAGTTCTTAACCTGAAGCACTATTTCTGGGTTAGCGGAGTGTGTAACCTGAAGCGTATGTAACCTGAAGTGTATGTAACCCGAGGTACCACTGTACTTAGTTCCATTGAAACCAATTTTTCACATAAATTTCCATGGGACTTTAGAGTTGTATATTTAATTGGTGTCTCTCTGCTGGCAGATAATTCTTTGATCCTTCAGCACCTTCTTCTTACCCAAAGAGGGGTAGAACCAATCTCCAGTGATTCCTCCTCTGCCCTGTACTCCCACAAATCTTCTATAGAGAGTTGCGGGGGGGGGGGGGCTCTTTGGGACAGCACAGAAAGTGGTATGGGGGGGGGGACGAGTCCTAAAGGTCCATCAGCTGGGAGACAGCAGTTAGATACTGCCTGGCATAATTTCTTCAATATACCAAATTGTGTCCGAGGTTCTCAAAGAGCAAAGCAGTTCTAGACCACCAGATCCAAGAGAAACAAAAAACCAGCATATGCTGGAACAACCTTTCCCTGCTTATGTATTTTTTAAAAGTGAAATATGAATTAAGGTTAATTCTTAAATGATGCTGCAACTCTGCTGTGTGGACTAATAATAAAATCTTTTAAACATTTTCCTCATACATCTCTGCAATGAGGATAATATAAGACTTGTCCTGTTCAAAGTGTTGGCTTTGACCTATCAAGCCTTGAATGTCTCAGGACCACAATAACTCAAGGACCGCCTCTTTCCATATGAACCTACTCAGACCATGAGATCATCTTCTGAGGCCCTTCTTCGTGTGCCTCCTCCATGAGAGGTCTGGAGGATGGCAACACGAGAACGGGCCTTTTCTGCAGTGGCTCCCTGCTTGTGGAAAGCTCTCCCCAGAGAGGCTCACCTGGTGCCTTCATTATACGCCTTTCGGCGCCAGGCAAAAACGTTCCTCTTTAAGCAGGCCTTTGACTTTGACAGGCCTTTGGTATCTGAAGAAGTGTGCATGCACACAAAAGCTTATACAGTGGTACCTCGGGTTACATACGCTTCAGGTTACATACGCTTCAGGTTACAGACTCCGCTAACCCAGAAATAGTGCTTCAGGTTAAGAACTTTGCTTCAGGATGAGAACAGAAATCGTGCTCTGTGGTGCTTCAGGTTAAGTGGTGCTTCAAGTTAAGAACAGTTTCAGGTTAAGAACGGACCTCCGGAATGAATTAAGTACTTAACCAGAGGTACCACTGTACCCAGAACAAACTTAGTTGGTCTGTAAGGTGCTACTGGACATTATTTTTATTTTTTATTCCGACTGCGTCAGATCAACACGCCTACCTACCTGAATCCAGGCCTTTGACTGATTGACATCTAAGGCCCCTTTTAAAATATGTTGGGGAGGGAGGGGTGCTATGAGTTTGTTTTTGCTTTTATTTTTATTATGTATTTTGTGTTTATTTATTGTGATTTTATATATTTTGATATTGTGATTTTATGTTGTAACTGCCCTGAGACCTGCAGGTGTAGGGCAGCATACAAATTTAATCAATGGTAAAATAATAATAATTTTAGACTTTCTCTGACATAAACAATTAAACCAGTCCTTTCAGTTGAGATCTATGTGATTCAGCTCTAGGTCCTGTTCTCTCCTTCTCCCTTCCAGATAATGCAGTTTCTCTGCATGTTCAGTTCTTTGTACCAGCCCATGTACAAGGATGACAGAGCCAGAGGTGTTGCAAGATTGGGGAAACAGATGTGTCAGAGCCAGTGCACAGCTCAGGGAGCATTCATCAGTGCTTCTCCTTGGAGCCTGCCATAGCCCCTTGTGAACTGAACACTCCTTCAGTTCTAATAAGCAAGCAACTGTTCTCTGGTGTAAAAATCAATCGCGTCCCATAGGGGTATTAGGTATGCCTGGAAACTGGGAAATGAGCACTCTTAAGTAGCATTCTGATGTAACTTGCACTCTGGTGGAAGAACATGGATCTTTTTAATCCAATTATTTGAGTTTAAGGAAGCAAGACAGTGCCCTTACGTACTGTGTATGTATCTGTCTGATTTCCCTCATTCATCAAAAGATTAGAGCAGTTGGGAACAGATTAAACAGACAGAAAATGTATAACATGCAATTAAAACCCAATTAAACCGCAACTGATGTGAAGTACCTGAGTAGTCTACCGTATTTACCTGGACTTTAAAAGGCAGCATCTTTTAGTGGTTAGAGTGTTGGACAGAAGTAAGGAGAGTTGGTTTTAGAAGGGCTGCAGTTCAGCAGTACAGCAACTGCTTTGCTTGTAGAAGGTCCCAAATTCAGTTTTCTGAGATCTCCAAGTAGGACCCCTATCTGAAATATTGTAGAATTGGTTGACGACAACCCTACATTCCCAGTCAGTCATCAAACTCACTGGGCAACCCTGGGTCAGCCACTGACTCTCAGCCTAAATTACCTCACACAGCTGTGCGGTTAAAAAGGACGAACAGGAGGAACCTAGTGCTTCTTGGGCAAAAGGCAGGATTTAAATGTAATAAATAAAACAAATGCAGAATAAAACCCGATTCAAAAATAAAGCATTTACAGCATCCTACATTTGGTACGTCATGCCTTGCCTAAGATAGCAGTCCTATGTACACATCAATGGGAGTAAGTCCCACTGAACCCAGGGCAGAACTAGATCCCTTCCCTCCACCATATTACTTGTGAGTAAACATGAACAGGATCAGGCTGTCATTGTGGAATGTGGAAGTTGCAGTTAGTTTATTTTTTTTTTTTAAATTCATTCCCTCTCAAGTTATACTCTGCCTTTTGATCCAGACAGCACTCTTAGTTTATCAAGCAGACAGAAGGCAATTATGGGCTTCATCTGTTATAACCAGCAATTTAGAAAGCTTCCTAGTAACTCACCCACATCCGCCAGTCACCATGTGCAGTAAAGGTAAAGGTAAAAAAGGTAAAGGACTCCTGGACAGTTATGTCCAGTCAAAGGCGACTATGGGGTTGCAGCACCCATCTCGCTTTCAGACTGAGGGAGCCAGCTTTTGTCCACAGACAGCTTTCCAGTTCATGTGGCCAGCATGACTAAACTGCTTCTGGCACAACGGAACACTGTGACAGAAGCCAGAGTGCATGGAAATGCCGTTTACGTTCCCGCTGCAGTGGTACCTATTTATCTACTTGCACTGGTGTGCTTTCGAACTGCTATGTTGGAAGGAGCTGGACAGAGCAACGGGAGCTCACCCCATTGCGGGGATTTGAACCACCGATCTTCCGATTGGCAAGTCCAAGAGGCTCAGTGGTTTATACCACAGTGCCACCCGTGTCCCTACATCCATGTGCAGTACCACATACGCAACACACTACAGTAGCCTATCCAGCTTTTGTTTATCCCACTTTTAATCCACCGAGGTCAGGGCACCTTGGGGCCACTCCTTTATATCCCAGCAACATGCTTTAGAATAAGCATGACAACTGAGCAGGGACATGAACTCAAATCCAGTCACCAAATCCCAGCACGATACACTAGTCTCCTCCAGAGTTTTTGGGCTACAACTCCCATCAGCTCCAGCCAGCAGGGCTAATGGTTACAGACAATGGGAGGGCACCAGTTTGTAGCAGGTTATGATAATTACCCTTCTGGCATCTTTTCACCTTCAGTGGTGGTTAGGTGAGCTCACTGTAGGCTGTGATGGTCTTTCACCCCATCCCCCCCTTTAGATGCTTATGTCTATTACGTCGCTTACTTTCAACAGTTGGAAACCAACTTTGGGGCACTCTCCTATTCATTCTGCTGAATTCAGCCCCAGACCCCTGCCCCACATCCTTCCACATTGACAGCACTACCATGCTTGGTGGCTGGGTGTGTGGACAGAACATCTAATGTGTGTATAACAGTACAAGGGAGTGTCATTATTTTTAAGACAATCTATTGAGGTAATGTTCTGGTAAGTCTAGTTAAATCAGAAGGAGTTTATTCTTGGTTATTGGTTCCATCGAGACGACATACTTCATTTTTGATATAGTTCTGCCCAGCTCTCCAGATGCATAATGTCTATAAGCGTGTATTATGTCTTCTTGTGCTTCTCTGTACATTAATAAATCCACCAGCAGCGAAATTCTTGTTCATCACGAACAGCAGCAATAATAGCAAAATCGCAGGAACAGAAAAGAAATCAAGTGCTGTTATAAATCTCATGACTGGATGGGTCCAGCAAGAGTTTAATAATCAGTTACATTCCCCAGGACCTGTTCATTCATGCCTTTGCCTGGTAAAAAATTTATTGAAACACTTTTTACTCGCAGATAAAGCATTTCTTCCTTGATCAAATGGGAGATAATAACAGTCTTATTGACTCAAACCAGTCAGTGGAGTTTTAGCATTTTGCTGTTTTCGCTGTCTGGCTCCTTCATCCAGACTTCATCGTGTGTTAGTGGGCCTCTAAAATTGTGCTGGCTACAAAATGAATGAGTTCCGAGACAGAGACTCTTACGTACAGACAGGTGGGAGAAGGTGCTGTGATTTGTGAATGGCTGTTACTGATTTAGAATGCAGAATAGTACAGGTGAAAAGCCATTTTTGCACAGAGAGTGCAAGTAGATAAATAGGTACCGCTCTGGCAGGAAGGTAAACGGCATTTCCGTGTGCTGCTCTGGTTCGCCAGAAGCAGCTTAGTCATGCTGGCCACATGACCTGGAAGCTGTCTGTGGACAAAAGCCGGCTCCCATGGCCTATAGAGTAAGATGAGCGCCGCAACCCCAGAGTCGTCTGCTACTGGACCTAACGGTCAGGGGTCCCTTTACCTTTACCCTTTACACACGTTCTGCATCCCAAGACATATGGACAAAAACTATCTCTGTACGATGTAGGGTCAACAGATGATGCCATGGATAGTGTTAAGCCTAATTTGTGTCCTGCATTAGATCTGTATGGGTAGGTCAGCTTACCAGTTGTGCATAACAAAGTGGTAGTGTCTCAACAACAGGAATTAAAGAAGCTTAAAATATATTGGTAGACCTGATTATGAAGCCAATTCTTCCACCACTGTCAAATAATAAGTAGGGTGGCCACCAGGGATGGGAGAGAACCTTGATTCAGTTCCCATTTAAAAGCAAACAGACTAAGTTTACATTTTCCAAAACAGTGCGCAAACCAAGGTACCCTTGGGAATTTGCAGTCACCAGAATTTTACAGTGCAGTTCTCCAACCATACGATGTTTACAAAAATGGATACATTTGGGGGAGGTGTGCATAGAATGGAATATATTAGTAAAAACAACATATGAGAATGTATTATTTTAGGGAAATTGGTTGCAAAAAGTGTGTGCATTCATTAAAACTGTGTCTTGTAGAAGAAATTTGCACTAAAATGCTGATGAATTTTCATGAGGATTAAAAAAAAAATAAAGAAATCACAAATTGCAGCAGAAATGTGGGGAATGGAATTTAAGATAGGGGAAATGAAAAACTGAGGAAACCAAAATTGACAGATTTGTCAATCTTAGTGGCCTTAGCTACTAGTGGTTGCTTAGTGGCCCCTTACACATTGCCAAAAATGAGGAATGAATAAAAAAGGGATAAAAATAGGATACAAATTTCTGTAAAATTGCATATAATTTAGAAATAATTATTGTATTTTATTTCTGTTTAAATTATATCCCACCCTACTATGAAAGACTATAATCAGATGACCCATGAGTCCCTTAATCTGTTGTCCTGGTGCTTTTCAAGGCTCCTGCTTCTTCCAAGACTTGAAAACCTACACAAAATGCCTCTGTCTTTAAGCTTCAGTTTATTGGCCTACATCCACTGCCTTCAAGCACTGGTCTAACATCTCAACAACATCCCCCAGTTTAGATGGAACAGTGCTGGGTGTCATCTGCATATGGATGACACCTCATTCCAAATCTCCTGATGACAGCTCCCAGTTTTCATACAGATTTTATGAGGGACAAGATGGAATTCTGTAGGACATCACAGGAAAGCTCCCACTGTATTGAATGGTGCCTCCTATAACTACTTTCTGGAAATAGCCTGGAAGTAGGAGTGGAACCACTGAAGTACAGTGCCCACAACCCATACATCCCTGGGAAACTGCTGAAGGTTCAGCAGTATCAAAAGACATCAAGAGATGAAGGAGAACAAGCAGGGTTGCACTCCCCACATCTCTCACCCCACAAATATAATCAGTTACAGTGCAAGGTGGTTTCAGTACCATGGCCAGGTCTGAAGCAAGACTCAGTTTTCTCCAAGCATGCCTGAAGTTGGTCACTACCCTATCATGCACAAGGGGATATTCCTCACTGGGGAATAGTTGTTTAACCCTTCTGGGTCCAGGGAAGTCCTCTTAAGGAGTAGACATACCTCCTTCAAGGCAGGTGATACTTTGCCCTCCTCCAGTGAAGCATCAATGGACTCATATTGCCGACCCTCTATGGCTAGCTCCAAGAAGTCAGGATGGGCGAGCATCAAGGTGGGCAGGTGGTTGCCTGCATTTCTTGAAGCTGGTTGTCCACATTCACAGGCTGCAATAGTTGAAAATGATCCAATATGGATAGGACAGTGCTCTGGACACTTGCATTGAACTTGGACTAATTGTGGCATCCAACTTCATACAAATCAGAGTAATTTTGCCCCTAAAGTGCTCCACAAAATAGTTGAGTAGGCTTTTGAAGATGTTAAAGCAATGAACTCTTGGCCAGGTGACAAAAGCCCATTCACCACTTGGAAAAGCTTGGCCAGATGTCTACTTGCAGCTCCAATGGTAGTGAAGAAGTAAACTTTATTTGCTGCCACCACCGCAGCAATGCAACTTCATCCATGTTCAGTCAGGTTTGGATAAAGATTTACAATACTTGCACTCTAGCATCTGATTCTCCTGTTTCATCATACACAGTTCACTAGAGTACCAAGATGACTGTGTGCTCCACAGCGACGATGAAGGCACTGAGGAGCAATTCTGTCAATAGCTCTATGCAGGTAAAGGTAAAGGTGGCGCTGTGGTCTAAACCACTGATCCTCTTGGGCGAGGACAGGAACTCACGGAGATCAGAAGCATGAAGCCGGGCGGGGAACAAGAACGCTGGAAGGTCAGAAGCAGGAGGCCAGGCAGGGAACAGGAACACCGGAGGAACAGGACTGGATGCTGGCCGAAACAGCTCTTCAATGACGACGTTGCTCCCGCAACCTGGGACCGGGCTGACTGACCTTTATCTTCTCTAAGGCCAGGGGTGGTCCCGGCCCCCAGGAGCCCCGCCTCTCCTGGCCTTAAGGCGAGCACTCCTCCTGGGAGCAACCAGTTCCCTTCGCCTCTCTGCCCTAAGCCTCTGCAGTTCAGGAGAAGCCGAAGGGCTACTGGGCCCTGGGGGAGGCTCACCTGTAGACACTGAGTCCTCAAGCACCTCTGGGGCCAGAATGGTTTCACCTGGTGCCTGCTCCTGAGGATCTGACACAGGTGCAGGCTCCTCAGAATCTAGGCCTTGCCCCAGTTCAGCCGGCCCTGGAGGCGGGGACTCCTGTGCAGGCTGGGATTCCTCTGGTTCAGCCTCTGAATCGGAATCCCAGGCCATCACAATACCAGTGTAAGTAGATAAATAGGTACCACTGTGGCAGGAAGGTAAATGGCCTTTCCGTGCACTCTGGCACTCGTCACAGTGTCCCGTTGTGCCAGAAGCGGTTTAGTCATGCTGGCCACATGACCCGGAAAGCTGTCTGTGGACAAACGCCAGCTCCCTTGGCCTGAAGTGAGATAAGCACCGCATCCTATAGTCGCCTTTGACTGGACTTAACCATCCAGAGGCCCTTTAATTTATTTTACCTTTTGCATCAGCCAGGATATTGGCTAATTGGTATCCAATACCCTTTTCAATGTGTTGGGGGGGGACTATTGGTTTGTTGTTGTTCTTATTTTTATTTTCTTGTTTTGTAGTTTTTATATTGTAAATTGACTGAGATCTAGAGATGGATGGCGGTATAAAATTTAATAAATAATAATCATCATCTCAGAATTCCATAGCAAGTTGAAAGCATTGATAGGAGTGCCAGCCATGTAAGCTAGAAAAATCCCACAGAACATTCATGAATTCCTCAGATTCCTAAGCCTCCAAGGGGCAGGCCTTCTCATTGGGTCCCCCACCCCTGTGGAGTGGAGTAGCTACTCCTTCATTTTTCAAAATTAAATTGCTCTTCAGATATTATCAGTTGCATGTGATATTGTTAAAGTGCATCTGGAAAACAAATATTGTTACACAGAACTGAATCCCATGCATTCACAGATCCCAAACGTGCAGCTGGATCAGTTGCTAATTAGTACTGTGCCATGATCCAAGGTGTTGGCATTAATTATAAAGCCCCACACAACTTTGGTCTTTAGTTACCTGCAAGGCTGCCTCTGGAGGGGATTGAATTAGCAGCTTCCTGCTTTTAGTCATGGGGGAAAATGATGTCTGTGGACCTTTCAAGAGGCAAAATGCACCTCAAGACTCAGTAATCACTCAGAGGTCAGCATTTGTTTATTTAGATGATCCATTATTTTCATCTAGTCTTAACAGCTTCTAATCGAACCTCTTTACGTCTACCCTCCTCAGCTTCTCTGTCTTTAGATATATGATGATCAGGAATAAGGACATCTGTCTGGAGGTGCTCCATTTATATTTTTTATATACTGCCAACTCATATAAAATCTCAAGGTGGTATATCTTACTATATAATAAAAATCTGAGAGTGTCGTCAGACTGCAGTTCCCTTGGATGCTATCAGGGCGTCATTCGCTTCTTCATCCTCAACCCCTGCTGCTACTGTGGGGAACAAGAGAAAAAAGCCTGCATTTTAAAGATCGCAGAATTTCTGCTGGAAGAATATTCTACAGCAAGGAGCTATTATTGGCGGCACCAACTACCCAATTTCTAGTTGAAGCCTGTCACACTTCTGTAACATGAAGTACAATTATTAATTAATTAATTAGATTTGTATGCCACACTTCATCTGAAAATCGCAGGGCGTTTCACAACATAATCACAACCAGCTTGGACAAAAGGCTTCAAGTAGTCCTTAAGGTATTATCTAACAACAACAACAACAACAACAACAACAACAACAACAACAACAACAACAACAGATTTATATCCCGCCCATCTGGCTGGGTTTCCCTAGCCACTCTGGGTGGCTCCCAACAGAATATTAATAATAATAAAAAAGTGATAAAACATCAAACATTAAAAACTTCCCTAAATAGGGCTGCCTTCAGATGTCTTCTAAAAGTCAGATAGTTGTTTATTTCCTTGTACCTCCTCCCACCAGTACCTAAGTATGTCACTTTCAGTTGCTATTTTGCTTAGAAAGATGGGATATAAATTCTGGTATAAATAAATAATACTCATTTATATAAGCATGACTCATAAGTGGAGACGTCAAAGCTCTTGAACCTGATGTACTCTTCTGATAAGTGTTCTCAGCGAAATGCCTGAACTATTTGGTTATTTGTCATTTACTTTGTATCTTAGTTGCATTTGAATCTGTCTACATAAAAATAATTAAAGATGAAATGGGTGGAAGGAAGCATCTTGGACTTGGGAATGGCCAGCAGAATCTGCTAAACAGCTTTTATAAGAAATAGAACAATTTACTCACGACTGAAGGAAGACGATTCACTGTGCAGAGGCCTCATTAATCTATAGGCTTATGAGTATTTGAGGTGTGCTGGTTTGTAACTTTATTGGAATAGGATATATCAGTTTCATGTTGTTCTAGGCTGAATCCTTTATCTTGAACATCCAGGACAATATACCACAACCCGTTTAAATAGAGATCAAATGCTACATTACATTCTTTTTAGGATTTTGTCTCTTTTGAAACCCTTTCCTATCTGCAATCAGTCACATAATGTTTAGGCAGCAATGAATAAAAGGTATGTACAGTAGCTCGTGGTGAGTCATGCATGATGGCTTTCATTTGTTTCATGCTCCAAAAAATTCAGTATTAATAATAAAATCTGTTTCCCTTTTTAGCTATTTTAGTTACATAACATAAGACATTTTCTCTCCTAAAATATTGCTTGAAATCCACATATGCCAATAAAAACTTTACCAAATAATGATATGGCAGCAGCTGGATTTTGAAACATCTCCCCCTACACACACACACACACACACACACACACACACACACACACGAATTAAAGAATCATAGTGAAGAAAATACACAACAGCCATAATGGTGGGACTTGAGTGATAGCCTGAAAAGGATAGAATGCAATGCTCCATGAACATATGGAGCCATGTAAGGGGGAAAAAAAGGTATTCTAAGAGATTAATGGAAGATTTCCCTTATTTTAAATGATACCTTATTATTGCCCTTTTCTTCAAAATATGTCAGCTCTGTATTATTATTATTGGTGTCCCTTAATTCAGAGCACTATATTGCTGTATTGACTAGAATAAATGCCAGATATCTAGAGTGCCCCATATTTTTAAACTTTGACTTGGCAAATCTATAGTGTGATTGAATTAATTGAACATTAGTGGCATGTTTTCTTTTAATGGCTGATGAGCCCTGAGAGCCTCAGAGATAGTCTGTCCAGTCCGAATTAACACTCGGACATATGGATTCTCATCTGAACCATCTGGGTCTACAAAACCAGCTGGAAACTCTGCCTGAATGCCATAGGCAATATTTTTGTTTCAATTTGTGGTTCAAATTAAGCTGTAAATAAATTGTAAGAAGTCAGAAGGTCAAGAAGTATAGTAGCGCAGGATGGAAAAGATCAATAATATTGCTGTTTCTCATAACGCTTCTGTTTCTAATGAACAGGAACAATCTACCATCAATATAATAGAATCATAGAATTGTAAAGTTGTAAGGGACCTCAAGGGTCATCTAGTCCAACCCCCTGCCTACCTAAGACACTATGCTCAAAGAAAAAAGAAAATATCAGCAATAGTACTTTAGTGATACTAGATGCCTCCAGATCATCTATGGAGTGGGGAACAATTTTGGAAACAGGCCTTCGGAAGCATCCGAGGAAATCTTTGTATCCAAAAATGGTGTGATCTTTTGGTACACACTTTCTGAGTACGGTGGTACCTCTGGTTATGAACTTAATTTGTCCCAGAGGTCCGTTCTTAACCTGAAACCGTTCTTAACCTGAGGTACCACTTTAGCTAATGGGGCCTCCTGCTGCCGCCGCGCAGCTGCCACATGATTTCTGTTCTCATCCTGAGGTAAAGTTCTTAACCTGAGGTACTACTTCTGGGTTAGCGGAGTCTGTAGCCTGAAGTGGTTGTAACCCGAGGTACCACTGTACAAATTTGCCTTGCCCATTAGTATCACTGGTTCTGCTCTGAGTATGACTAGCATGGGATGCAACCCACAAACCGCAACATCTCCAGGAAGGCTGACCTGAGCAAGACTCCATTTTGAAATCATGGAGAGAGCTGCTGCCATTCAGGGTAGACAATACTATGAGCTGTATGGACCAATGATCTGTCTCAGCTTCCTTTGTTCCTTTGTTGGGTTCTTTTGTTCAGTCACAGAATGGAGTAGGAGAGCTGGTCTGCACAACTCTGCTGGGGTGTCCCTGACAGACCCCTGAACGGTTTCAAACCCTGAACATGCCTCACTCTCTTCCTCCATGTGATTGTTTATTGTGTGAATGAACACCAAGCATGGAACTGAAACCTGATGGCGGTAGCTATTTGGATTCAACAGCAGTAAATGTTCCAAAGTGTTAACTAAATTCTGTTTGTTCTACTCTTAAGTCTCTTGTGGCCTCATTTTGCAAAGTCCGCTGTGGCAAGTATTGCACACCTGCCCTAATGATGATGGGCATTGTGATAGCACAAGAGAACAGGCCTGTTCCTACAGGTCTTTTAAACTCTTCAGAACTTATGAAGATATTACAGAACTTGTTGCCTAGCAACAGGTGCCTGGCATAGCAGCTGCGGGAGCCTGTCAGCACCTAAAAGCATTGATTGTGAGCCCCTGTGTCCTCTGAAATATGCTTGTGGCCTATTTAAGTAGCCAGCATCCCTGTAAACCAACCAAGGGCTTGGAATTTAGGTGGGAATTTGAAAAGAGCGAGGGACGAAATTCTAGAACAGAATGACAAAACTGAGGTAGCTGAGGAGGTAAGTGATAAAATTATTACTAAGCTCTTTAACAGTTGAAGAATTGACTGAAAGTTGCATGCGATAAAGCTTATTGATGAATAGGACATTTAATTCATGAATAGAATCGTCATTTAATCCTTCAAAACTCTTCATGCCGTTATTCAAAGATTATTATACACCTTTTCTTTGTTTCCGGAGTGCAATTACTCCTGAATCTCCTTTTTGAGTCTTGTCAGTTGAAGCTGAGGGTGAGTTAAGATCCCAGGCAGTTAACACTCACAGAGGTGGGTTTAAGGGTGCCCACACTGGGCGCCAAGCTGAGTGGGTGCCAGAATGGGTGCTGCAACAATGCCAAAGGTGAGAGGTGGGGGGGGGGAGGAGGGAGCCAAATTTTGGCACTTTGCAGGGCGCCACTGAAATTTTAAAGCCCAAAGTCTGCCATTAACACTCATCAGAAAGGTACAGCTGGTCAGGGTTACTTGAAATTTTTATTCTTACAGACAGCAGGGAAGATGGGGATTTGTATCCTCTGGAGGAAAATGTATATAATTTCAAGACAAAGGCCAAACTGAATTGTGATGTTGTGTGACCTAGAACTTATCACTGTAATGTATAAGTGAGTGTTTGTGTAGACCCAGGCAGGAGCTGTCTAATGCGTACTGGTTGACAGTCTGGTTATGAGATTCTGTAAGTTAGTAATCCTTTCCCTCAAAAGTGGTATGACACTGCTTTCAATGTGTAGTGCAGACGAGGCTGTTTAAATGAATCCCCAAGAGACAGATCTCTGAAGTGAAAACAATACAACTACAGGAGAGGTATTTAGGATTAAATGAAATAACATGCACTAGCAGTACCACAAAGCCATTCTCTTATATGTTGCATGTCTCATTAAGTTCACCTTTGTGTATACTCTAGGTTGTATGCTGGCTTGCCATGCCAGGAGCTGCCTGAGTCAGCTCTGAGACGCTGTGCTTTTAGTTTCAGTTCTGCATTACAAGCAGCAGTTTCCTGCAAATGTTCTTTCCCCCTCCATAAACTGTTTTGCACTAAAGTTGCTTTGGTTATGCATCCTCTGTGTGGCCTCCTCTTTACGTCACTTGAGCACAATTGGAGGCTTTTGTGGGGTCATGCTAACCGGTGGCAGCTGGTAACATTTTTATTTGACATGGCTGCAAGTTTTAACCTGGCTGTTTTCATCACAGTAGGACTTGTACAGCACTTATTTAGGAAAATGTGTCATTGTGCATGTGCAGAGTGTCATTGTGTCCTCACTAAAAAAAATCCCCAACCCAATTATTTTCTGCTCATCTATGAACAGAGGAAGAACATCCTTATAGAAGGGTCGAAGTATATGATTGATTCTATACCTCTTGTTTATAAATTAAGCCTTATTACCTGACATTTGTTACGGAATTTGTGCATTGATTATACCTAGACATCAACTGACAAAAAAACTGAACGATCACAAACTTTTAATATGTGAGGAAGTTGCTTCCAGTTTCATGCAGCTGCTCTCCAGGTTTTGGGGAGCTAAAAGCCCAATCATCCCAGAATTTTAGCCATGCTGGCAGCAACTGATTGGTGTTGTGGTTCAATGTGCAGGGCACCATGTTGGTTACTCTTGGAGAAGACAATACAAGCCTATGTGGACCAATGCCTTATAAGGAGTTTTGTTTGTCCATGATTTGCATTACATGGAAATCTCTGCCAGGTCGAATTTCTGCCCCTGGTTCAGCACTGTCGTTTGAGAAACTGCATTTGCCAGAACTCCTTTATTGATTGTTCTGTGTGTGCTCATTATTCATTAGATAATATCTGCGCAATTTGCCTGGATGAATGGGATTGGATATGAAATCACAAACATAGCAATGGCCTTATTATAAGTTGTATACAAAGTATTATTACTTTGTGGTTCAAGGAGAAAACAGTAGCTGAGCAGAGTTTCTATACAGAAGCTTACACATCTTGTAAGATTTTGAGAGGTACAAGAAAGCTGGGGGGGAGGAACTTTGTGGAGAAATGGAACTTATTTGTAGAACATTGGAACACTCAATCCCAGGAGAACTTAAAATTTTTTAAATGAAGGTTCTTTATTAGGAATTATAGAGGGATGCAGTTTGGGTTGATTATTGCACTTTTTGACTATGGTTTATGAAGTATGATGTATCATTTAAAAGTTGGAAAATCAAATAAACAAAATAATAATAATGCAACCTTATAAGGTAACAGTAGAATGGCTATTGAAAGCTTGGTATTAATGGCAAATATTGCTTCTATAGTACATCTGGATATTCTAGTATTTGTCTTCCTCCCAAGTGCACAGCAACTTCATTTGTTCAAAACAAATAATAAATTCAGTTGTAGGGACTCCAAAACATGCATTTTCTATCTATTAATAGTACACTTCCTTTCTGTTGGCACAGGAAATTACTCAGAGACAAGTACACCGATAACTGTGATAAACAAACTAGTGTAGCACTTTTTTTTCTATTCTCAGCAGTCTTTCAGATCACAACATAATTCTAAGTTAAAGAAAAGGGAGAAGGAAAAGTAAAAAGAAGAGGATTCAATGGCTAAATGAGTCACTTGTTTGATTCTCAGTGACTCTATTAATGAGCTAGAAAGGTCTGCATATAATTTATTAAAATCGATGGAATTCAGGGGAAAATAATGCGATTTTGAGCCATAGTTAAGTGACTAACTAAGACTGCAATGTTTTGCATGCTTACTTGGGGAGAAAATCCCATTGCTTTTCAGTAAACATGCATATTATTGCACTACACAGAGCACAGTTTATCCAGAATATGTGTAAATCACAATAATTTGTGGAGATACAATAATGCATGTCCCCAAAGACCTTAAAGTCAGCAAAATATAAGCCAACACTGTTAGTTAATCCCATTTATCCTGTTTCTTTGAATATCTGATTCTTATGCCATATATGAAATGGATTACACAATCTTATTCCGTATTCAGAAGCATATTCAGGAAGCTTTGCTGGTGATCCCATCACAGAGTGAAGTTTGCAGGCGAAGGCTGCCAAGGTTTGCATTGCAGGGCTTTCTCTGTGGTGGCCCCACAGCTCTGGAATAGCCTCCTCTCTGAGATGTGTTATGCCGATGCATCATTTTAAATCAAATAATAAGTAAAGATACACACAGAATCATAGAATCATAGAATCATAGAGTTGGAAGAGACCACAAGGGCCATCTAGTCCAACCCCCTGCCAAGCAGGAAACACCATCAGAGCACTCCTGACATATGGTTGTCAAGCCTCTGCTTAAAGACCCCCAAAGAAGGAGACTCCACCACACTCCTTGGCAGCAAATTCCACTGTCCAACAGCTCTTACTGTCAGGAAGTTCTTCCTAATGTTTAGGTGGAATCTTCTTTCTTGTAGTTTGGATCCATTGCTCCGTGGCCGCTTCTCTGGAGCAGCAGAAAACAACCTTTCTCCCTCCTCTATGTGACATCCTTTTACACTGCTTTGCACAGGCTTTTGGATAAGGACGAAGTGCACTGTGATATTTTATTTTCACTTCTGACACCTGTTTTATTTCAAGTTGTTTGAGTCATTTCATTTTAAATTGTTATTGTTAATTGTTATTTTAGTGTTATTGTGCATCGCTCTGGGACCCTTGAGTGAAGCGTGGGTTACAAATGCCTCAAATAAATAATAATAAATGATAAACTGGAAGCAAGAATCTTCAGTTTTGTGGTATTGATTACTGGGGTGGCATATGTGCTGCTTGAGATGTCTTTACCCGACACTCAGTTTCTGTCCTGTAAGTCTGTCCACTAGTCTTGTAACCCTTTCCTGGGAGTAAGCCCCATTAAACCCAAGGGGATTTATTTCTGAGAAGATGTGTATAGAATTCCATGGTAAATCGCTGAAAGTTTGCTTGTTTAAAATATTTATACTGCATCTTTTCACCTACTAGATTAAAGATGATGAATGAGGATGAATTTTGCACACAAACTCCTGCACAAAACACACACCCTGAAATTTAGCCTGCTGTGTGTGACTCCTGAAATCTGAAGTGGTCCTTCTGCATTCCACCAATTGTTGTTGTTGTTTAGCCATTTAGTCGTGTCCGACTCTTCGTGACCCCACGGACCAGAGCACGCCAGGCACTTCCACTTCCACTGTCTTCCACTGCCTCCCGCAGTGTGGTCAAACTCATGCTGGTAGCTTCGAGAACACTATCCAACCATATCATCGTCTGTCGTCCCCTTCTCCGTGTGTCCTCCATCTTTCCCAACATCTAGGTCTTTATTCCACTAATTATTGGGTGCTAATAGGTAGATGCACTAGATGTAACTGAAAACACAGACATGTTGTTAACATATTGCTTGTTTTAAAATGCCTCAACTGAGAGATCAGATACTAATATTTTGATACTGAAATGAACTATTAAATATATATAGCTCTGTGCAGACAACTCCAGAATTTTGACAGTTAAAATATTGCATTAAAAAAGGTTGAATTTTGAAAATTATAATAAAAGGCATGCAGGCGATATTTTGCCGGAATTTCTTTGAATGTAAAGGGAGGAATGTTGTGCTGCTACTTCTAGATTGTTTTTTCTTTATCTATATTGTGTTGTTGCTTTTTGTTCTTATTTTAATGGAGAAGGTTGTTCTGTGTAAGATTCAACCTTGATGCTGGTAGAAAAAGCCAGAGAGAGAGAGCTTTTTTTGAATGTTACAAAAATAAATTAAAAATAGAAGTAGTATCGCTAATGAAACCTCAGTGATGTCATTTCTGATCAGACTGCAATTGTAGTTGCTGATGCTGTGATAATGGAGCTTACTTTTTAAAAACCCTTTTCCTGAATTTTCAAGGTTAAAGAGTAGAAGAAACTATAAAAGGAGATTTGTATATCTGTATGTATATCCTAATTGGCACATAAAATAATAAAAATAACAAAAATGAACCTCAGTTACTGTCAGGGATGTTTGAGGATTTCATTCAGTCTGGATTTTTCTCAGTGATTTGGCCCGATTCTCACCTCAGTTTTAACACTTCTCTAAATGTTGTGGCAGTTTTTGGCTCAATAAAACTTACCAAACTGTGTAAAATATGCATCCTTTAGATTAAAATGCTTGCGAAAATGTATATTTTAGGATAAAAAGTATCCAAAAAGGCATATTTGAGACTTAAGTACATATGTTGTGTAAAACTTTACCTCAGTTGGTAGAGCATGAGATTCTTTAATCTGTGGGTTGTGGGTTCGAGCCCCAAATTGGGCAAAATATTGCAGGAGGTTGGACTAGGTGACCCTGGTGTTCCCTTCCAGCTCTACAATTCTATGATTCTACTTTGAATAATAATGTGAATTTTCCTTTCTTTTCCCTTTTACATTGCATATTGATACAAAAACAGAATGGCACAGACCTAGGAACGAACACAAGTGAAAATTGGCACAGGCAGGAAATAAGACTATTCCTGGCTAGTTCATGTTCTGTGTATGAAATTCTAAGTATTATTTGAAAGCAAATTCTTCTCAAAGGGTAAATACCCCTTCATGTACACAAATCCATGGTTGTTCAGTTTGCAGAAATACATTTAATACTAAATATTAGGAGTTCCACTTCTATGTAAGCACCGTGTTATGTCCAGCTTCTCCCAGTAACTGTAACGCTGCTGTTGGAATTGGAAAAGGTGGATCTAGAAGCAGTGAATTCAATAGGACTTACTTCTGAGTAGGCATAGTGTGGTTTTCAGCCACAGACGGCTTTGTGGTTCACCATTAGCCACTTCATTACCTTTGTCCTTAAGGTGTTTCAAGGCTCTTTGCTGTTGCTACTGCATAAGACTAGCCAGGCTATCCCTCTGGAAATTAAATAAAAAAATTCCTTCTACTAGCACCTTAGAGACCAACTAAGTTAGTTGGAAATTAATTAACTTTGGAAGAGAATGTATAGGGAAGGTGATTTATTTGTAAATATATGGACCGCTGGGATAGCTCAGTCAGTAGAGCGTGAGACTATTAATCTCAGGATTGTTGGTTCAAGCCCCATTGGGCAAAATTGCAGAGGGTTGGACTAGATGACCCTTCCAACTCTACAATATGGAGAGGTAATGAATCTGTTGATGGCTGAGATATACATGCTGTGTAAAAAAATACGTTAAAGCATGCGCGTCTTTCTGCATGAGCACACCATGAAAAGGGGAACCGACTTGTCCAAACTGAAGCAGAGTAGAAAATGACATGTGAAAGTACAAATGACTATTGGGACAGATTGAGACACGTTTGTACATCTGTATGTATGGTATCGAGGTCTTACGCTGTTCCCATTTGCCTTGTTGAAACTTGTGTAGCAGAGCTTCCCAAGTAATCGTACTCCATCTGATGGAAAGGGGTAATGTTAAAATTTTGTGGAGAGGCAGGACAGGGAGAACTCTGGGACGAAGCAGGGAGTACTTTTGCCATATTGAGCCGCTGTATGCTGGCTTTTCAAAAGCATCAGATTTTCAAGTCTGCTATTTCTGAGGCTTTTTCAGAGACCCAACAGAGAAATAGCTGGTATGCCTAGACATCCGATCCTAAACACTTTAAAAATGTTTTCCAGATTTTGTTTCAGAAGTGTTTTATTTTGTCCCTTCTCGCCCCCTGTGAATTTTAAAATAAAAAATGTAAATGAAACATCAGACACAATCTTATATTGACCATTGTTTCCTGTGCCTTGATAAGGAATGGCTTCAATTAAAAAAACAACAACAAATCAGGCGAATAACATATAACATTTTGTAACCACCATCTTGATTCTTGAACTGATTGCTTAGAGCTGCTTCATTTTTTGTGTGAAAATATTAGGTGAAATGATAATTCTGTCATTTTAATTTCTCATCGGGAACTCACCTGCACGCTTGGAAAACATATAAACGAATACTTTATTGCCAAAATCACCCTTTTGGAAGCATTGCCGACGAAATCTTTCTTCACAAAACAATTCACTCTGAGTGTTGCTCGTTATTTACATAACATCTGTCTTTCCTATTATAGAACAGATTAACAATTAAGCTTTTTCTGGTGTTTTTTTATTTTTTTAAAGACAACACACCAGAACACACACAAAATGTGCAATTAAAACCTCAGTGGTTCGCCTGGGGTACTACATGTATGTCAGATGGAAGACCACTCTCGGTGCTACTGGGGAAGTTTGCTCTATGGCTGCTTGTTGTTCCAGAGAATACCATATTATTCCAATTACAGAATTATTCCCTAGAGGGGATAAAAAAAAAAACAACCCTTCCCATTTTTGACACATGCAAAGTTATTTTCTTTTTTTTCTGTTTAAAAAATGTATTAAGCTCTATAGCAGAAGGACTTCTTTAAATTAGTGTTTTGTTTTGGCAGCGGTTGCTGATGTGTACATGTAATACAGTTTTAATCAAATCCCAAACGCTGAAGACCTTTCAGCTGTATCTTAGGAAGCAGCGTGCAATGCTTATTCCACTTGAAGTGGTCACTGGGGAGGTACAATTAGCTGTTCCCATGGAGAAGTTTGTTATAGTAATAAATAATAAGTAGTGTAGGTAGAGATGGAATCAATTAAAGATATTTTTGACGACCCCTAATGGTTTATGGGAATGCTAAATAATTGACAACAACAAGTTTTTGACTACGAGTTCCATGGCGAGTTCCGTATGCACGTTTCATTGTAACTAAACTTGCAGCTGTGGAACTAAGAGGGCCAAAATGATGGCAGTGTCATAAAGGTCAACCTCTTTTGTTAATGCATCGCTACCCACAGGGGTGGTGTTAGAAAACGAATCAATTCCTGCACCAGCTGTCCTGTCCGAAATACATTTTGCAAGGGGGTGAAAATATAGATAAATGCCCTAATATCTGGACCAAGTTGAAATCACCAGTCTGGTATTCTTCCGAAAACAATTCCTGAACTGTACTAGAAAAACATAGCTCTGGCTAAGTATGCTATTACCTAGCATGGGACATTACAATGGACCCCAGTGGCGTAGCGTGGGTTGCCAGTGCCCGGGGCCACACAGAGGGTGGTGTGTGGGAGGGAAACAGATAGAGTATGCATGCATATTCAACTGCCAAGCAGCATCCACGTCACCCAGGAGAACACAGCCATTGTACTTCCTGGTTCACATGGAGAAGCTGTTTTCAATGGAGCCCAGTGACTGAAGTGTGCAGCTGTATTGAGGCAGCACCGGGTCTTGAAATTTTGCACCCCTACCCATTCTGAGCCCAGGGCAACCGTCTCTGTGCCCCCCCTTCACTATGCCACTGATGGACCCTGTCACCATGACTCCGCAATTTTGTACGCTTGCAGGAACAGTGCCCATCATGCACCCCCATTTATTTTGATGGAAGCAGCAACATGAGAACGAGCTCAGTCTGCATGTGGGAGCACATCTATGAATGTAGTTCAAGGTAGTTGTGCTGAGTTTGGGGTGGTTTGAAGCGTATGTAACCCGAAGTACCACTAAGTTCTTAACCTGAGGTACCACTGTATATGGAAGTGAGTTTGGGGGGGGTTGAATGAATGTAGCTCTATTCCCCACACCCCCAGCGAAATGTGCTTTACGAATATCTAGAAGGAGCTGAAAGGCGCACTTTGAATGTGTGGGTAGGTGAGTGTACAAATCATTTACATGAGCAGTGCAAAATGAATTCTGGCCACAATGGAACCAACTCTATTAACAAATACACATTGCCCTGCTACTTAGTTGTAGTTAATCACAACTCTATTAATGTGGCATGTGAGTTAAAATGAAAAAGGTGTCCCACAGAGGATGCCACCCTCATGGTGTCTGGTGATGTTTGCTAGTGATGCATACAAGGCTACAAAACAGGTTGTTTGAGGAATGATCTTCTGAATGATTGGGCTAGTGCAGGCATGGCCAAACTTGGCCCTCCAGAAGTTTTGGGACTACAATACCCATCATCCCTGACCACTGGTCCTGTTAGCTAGGGATGATGGGAGTTGTAGTCCCAAAACATCTGGAAGGCCAAGTTTGGCCATGCCTGGGCTAGCGTGTCAACTACCCTGAAATATATGCATACTATGAATTCAGCAATGAATTCATAGTATGGCTTAGCAACCAAGGAATAAAAATTAAGAGGTGCACACAGGAGTCGATAAGTCTCTCTTGCAGTTCCTTTGGTGTGATTTTTTTGCACAGGGGTGGGGGATGGGCGCCAATAGTGTACAGAACATACACACTGTCTATTGCTGCATTCTGAAAAATGTAAAGCTTGAATTCAGAATGTTTTGTTTGGCCCTGTGGGTTTTTAAAATAAACGGTCACCATCATGTTTCCATTAATAGCCTACAAGAATTCCTAGAAAGTAGATGGAGAGCATGCAGTGTGTCCTTTAATGTTATTTGCAGGGTCACTGATCAATGAGCAAAGTAGAGGATTTACCTAAGAGACTATAATGACTTCATCAGATGTGCCTGGATTAATAATATGTGTTCTGAAAGTTGTGATGGGCACCTTACCTCTGTTTACCTGATGGACCAACATATCCACTGGCTAAAAGCATTTTTAATAATCTTAAATTATTTATTAGAATTAGAGCTTTTGTACATTTGTAGCAGCAAATGGCACAACTGCTGTATCCTAATAAAAGTGGTCCTTTTAGTATTGAAATGCGCACATTGCTACAGATAAAAACCTGGAAACTTCAGCAGAGCGAACAGTCTGCTTGCAAGGGGGCAGCGCAGTTAGTTAACCCTTTCATTTCCTATATGTAGACAGAGCTACAAAATGAATAAACTGTCCTGAGAAGCCTGCTTTTAAGAGAGACCCTTGTGTGAAACCTTGCTGTCTGTCAGTGTAGACGATACTGAGGTAGATGGACCACGAATCTGGCTCGGTGTGAGGCAGCTTTCTAGGATCCTAAAAGTGACAAGTGTGAGGAAATGGATTTGCCTCGTGATTTCCCGCTGGGTGTTTGTGTGGATTGAATCCAGATGGAGGAAGAATGTGAATGGGCAGTGGGGATGGAAGCAAGGAGGAGGTAGCCCCACTCAGGGAATGGGCACCCTGAAGGTAACTTGATGTCAGGGACTGAAGAGGAAGGCTGGGAATTGCCCCCTCCTTCCCCTCTGCTTACTTCAGAGGGGGAAGAGAAAGATTCGCCCCTCCCTCCCCCCCCCATTCTCCAGTAGCTGCAAGAGGAGAAGGAGACGGGACTGAATTACAAGAGGACAGTGAACTGCCAAGTTATGAGGCATTGGGAGAAGGAGGGGGAGTTGGAGAACTGATAGCAGACTCACCCTTGGAGAGCCTGGGAATTCCCCCCTCCCCACGGACATGCTGGTCACTTAGAATTCAACAGCAAAGAGTGCAACAACGTTTGACTCCTGAGGCCTCCCGTGGGGACGCAGGGTGTTGCTGGGGAAGGAAAGGGAGGGGCTCAGAGTCAGCAACGTCACCATGGCATCCAGGACTAGCTTTGTTGCCTTGCTCCACAACTGCTGAATAAAACCATAAATACGAACTTTCTTGTTTCTTCTTTGATCCCGGAGGCTATCGGGGGAGGAGAGAATCCCTCGAGTCTGACACTTTCCTAAGGACCACCAAAGCCTGGAGCCACCACTGACAAGTAGATGCTTTACAGCTGCTGCTCCAGGGTTTAAGAACAGGCATCAGTGGCACTTGTGCTAAGTACGCTGGTCAGGTGTAGGGTAGGATAAGGAATAGGGCAAGGATTCCCCTTGAGGCTTGCCTAGAGAACACACCCAAAGCCTTGGATAGGGTGGGGAAGAAAACTGAATTGGGAAGGCCTACCTCAACCAAGAAGGGATGCGGTTGGTGCTGTGGGTTAAACCACAGAGCCTAGGACTTGCCGATCAGAAAGTTGGCGGTTTGAATCCCCGCGATGGGGTGAGCTCCTGTTGCTTGGTCCCAGCTCCTGCCAACCTAGCAGTTCGAAAGCATGTCAAAGTGCAAGTAGATAAATAGGTACCGCTCCGGCGGGAAGGTAAACGGCGTTTCCGTGCACGGCTCCCTTGGCCAATAAAGCAAGATGAGCGCCGCAACCCCAGAGTTGGTCACAACTGGACCTAATGGTCAGGGGTCCGTTTACCTTTACTTTACCTCAACCATGGTACTTTACCTCAACCACCTAGGCAGGATTAGGTTCACCTGTGTTTGACAGCCAAGGAGGAGGTACCATGTCTACCCCTGTTTCAAGGGATTCTCTCACAGCTGGTCAGGTTTTTCTACAGATCTCTGTGAAGTGAAATAGAGCTGCGGTTTTAAGCTCACCCATCACTTGTGTCACATCCCTTTATTCCAGTTTGTGAGTGCAACTTGCATACTGCTTTGAGTGCCAGAAAGAGAGTGATATATAAATATTTTGAAGAAATGAAGGAAGAAAAGTGAAATGACTTATAAAATAGTCTCATTGAGGCAGCAATCCTATGTACACTTACCTGTGAGAAAGTCACATTTTGGGAAAGGCAAGAAAATCAAGTTTGGTTAGGATTTTTAATTCAAACCTACCTAATTTGCAATTTTCAAAACAACATGTGACCCGAAATGCAGCCATATATGCTACTTTTCAGAATTTTGTGATGGAGTTTCCTAACCAAATAATGTGCACACAAATGTGTATATTAGGAAGGAGGTTGCATAAAATGCACACGTTAATGAAAATAACATGCAGAGGCATTACAAAGGGGGAAATTGCTGGTAAAATATCAGGCAAATCACTTTCAAGGATACATAGATTAGGATAAATTTGGGCTGGTGAATTTTCATAAGGATTAAAAAAACATGAACAGGTTCAGAAATGTACGGAATTGAATGTAAGAAATAGGGAATTCAGGGAAACTATGCCAGATTTGTCCATCCTTGGTCTCACTGAAATCAATTGGACTTATGTCTGAGTAGAAATGTATAAGCTTGTGCTGTAACGCAATAAAGAATAGCCAGAATCACTGGCATGAATATGGTCTTTGCAAGAAACTATGGAAATGCAAATGATACAAAGAAAGCCCTTATGTGATTCATATTGACATTTGGGAGCAACCTGTGGCCTCATCCATTTAGGACTCATTTGAATGAATTTATTATTTCGGTCACAGACCAGTTCCAGCCCACATATAATATCAAGGAAGTCATAAAACACGATAGGGATATATTTGAATTTGCAATTAGGTATAACAGGGACAATGGGACGTGGGTGGCACTGTGGGTTAAACCACAGAGCCTAGGACTTGCAAATCAGAAGGTCGGCAGTTCGAATCGCCGCAACATGGTGAGCTCCCGTTGCTCGGTCCCTGCTCCTGCCAACCTAGCAGTTCAAAAGCACGTCAAAGTGCAAGTAGATAAATAGGTACCGCT
Source organism: Podarcis gaigeae (assembly GCF_964106915.1). NCBI lineage: Eukaryota > Metazoa > Chordata > Lepidosauria > Squamata > Lacertidae > Podarcis > Podarcis gaigeae. The sequence continues at coordinate 39,802,617 of NC_139688.1, forward strand.
CCTGCGGGAAGGTAAACGGCGTTTCTGTGCGCTGCTCTGGTTTGCCTGAAGTGGCTTAGTCATGCTGGCCACATGACCCGGAAGCTGTACACTGGCTCCCTCGGCCAATAAAGCAAGATGAACAACTGGACCTAATGGCCAGGGGTCCCTTTACTTTTACCTATAACAGGGACAATACAGATATATCAACAGTTTAAAAATATATAAATTAAAACTTAGTCACTAACATATAACCTAAAATTATCATTTAATTATCATTTAAAACATTAATCATTATGATAGCGCAGCTTGTTCCCTAAGTTTTATGGCAATTGCACATAATTTGGCTACCCTTAACTCATTTGGAAACCTGATCTCACTTGCCAATAACACCTTTTGAGTTATTATTGACTGCGAGGTGCCCCCCAAGGCAGCTGCTGTATCGAATTATTTGTTAGGTTTTGTTGAAGCTGCTCAGCTTTAAACATCGTGCATGAAAAGGCCCAGGCATCTGACAAAAGGAAGTTGAAAAAGAATAATAATTAAAAAAGAAACAACACCTCTCAAATGAGTCATGGAATTATAACTAAAAGCAGCCATTGCAGTTTGAGACACCTGGAAGAATAAAAATGGAGCTGAACCTGGCTTACCAGTTTGACCTGTTAGACAGACAAAAACTAGTAAAAGCTCAAGAGTCAAACTTCACCTGTACATGGAGCCTCACCTTCAAAGAGGTATACTGTGTCTCCATCTGCTGGTCAGCAGCATAGGCCTCTGGTGAATGAAGGACCTGGGAATGCAAGCTTAAAGCGGCATGAATTTTTCATCAAGTCCTTCGCTATCTGTAACAATCCATCTGAAGACATTGTCACCAAAAGCACCTTCTAGAGAAATGCAGAGGAAAAGGACCAAGACTTTACAGCGAAGAACACACACAAAGCTTTTATGAGTCACCTTTAAAGAATGGTTCATAAGCCTCAGTGTAGTATATTTCCTAAAAAGAAAGAAAAATGAAGCAAGCATAGGGAGACGGGCAGCAGCCCGTCTGAAGAATCAGGTTAGGGACACTGTGTTCAGCTGCAGAACACATGCATTGCATGGAAAAGGTACTATTAGTTTTTACATTTTTAAAAATACTACATTTAAATTCTCTGGTGCATTTTTATGGGAGCAAAGTACACAAAGTCTTTACAGTTATTAACATCTGCTAGCAATGCTTATTTAGCAACAACCACCACCAAATTATTAGGGCCATTTGGACACTTTTAATAAAGGCAGATACGGTGGTACTTCAGTTTACAAACTTAATCCTTTCCGGAAGTCCGTTCTTAAACCGAAACCATTCTTAAACCGAGGTGCGCTTTCCCTAATGAGGCCTCCTGTTGCTGATTCCTTCCACTGTTTGGATTCTGTTCTTAGACCGAGGTAAAGTTCTCAAACCGGGACACTATTTCCGGTTTTGCGGAGTTCATTCTTAAACAGGACTGTTCTTAAACCAAGGTACCACTGTAGTGAAAATGAATTGCATGAAGGCCTGTGACCACCCTGTCATGGCCACGGCTTTTTATTCAGATCAGTCATTCCATTTATATCCTGCTCCTCCTCCCAAAGGAGCCTGGGGTTCTGGGGTGCCTTGCTAATCTGTGCAAAGCACATATGCCTGCCTGGCTGCCACAGAGGCTCCTAGTAACCCATAAGACCCATATTAACCCAAGTGCTGTTGTGCTCATGTTCAGCTTGTAGACTCCCCACAGGATCTTCCCATAGTCAACCACTGTGAGACCAGGATGTGGGGCCAGGATGTGGCCCCAGGATGTGGGGTTCACCTTATGTTCTTAAACTTTGGGATTAATGCTGCCAAAGACAATTGTAACTTTTGACAGGGGTTGCCAACCTGGTGCCTGCGGGCACACATGTGCCCAAAGAGGCCTTTCCTGGTACCCGCAGGGCCACCTCCCCCCTGTAATTCTATTGTAGCCACTGGAATAGGTTGTAGTGTGTGCCTTGTTGCTGTGTATGGGCCGTATCTGATGTTAATTCTACTACGAGCAGAACCAGTGAAATTAATGAAGATGACTAACTTAGGTTTGCTAATTTTAATGGGTCGGACTAGCATTGGATACAGCCCAGTGTGTGATACCCATAACTGTTTCTCTGGTTTGCAGAATGGCCTACTGGCTAAAACAGATTGGTGGTCTCTGGGTTATGATGACCAATTCATTGGACCACAGTGAGTGCATAGTGAGAGTGCCATGAGGCACTATCAGTGCAAAAATTTGTGCACTGAGCTGGATAAACCTGGGTTTTGGTAACTTTTCTTAAATGCTGGAGTTGAGGCACAGTTTATAACTGTGACAAAAATATAGTCAAAATGATCTTCCTTGAGCTGTCAGACAGTTTCTGATTAACGGCAAAACTATATTTGCAACCCATTATCTTAGATTATTTTTTGAACGAGAGTTGCTGCCAAAGCAAAGCTAATCTGAACTGAATTAGATTATTATTGGAGCCCTTATGAATGGGGATTTTAACTTATTCTGCATTGTGGTGAAATTACAATACATTATCGGAATATTGAAAGCAGTTGGTAGCACAATGATAAAGCAATACTTTTTCCATATTACTGGTTGGTGTCATGTTAAATCTTTGTTTCTGGTCAATTGGCCTAATGAAACATTTCAATACTTTATAAAGATTTCATATTACCAGGATCTTGACAATTTGTTCAAGAAACAACAGAACCATTTACTAAAATTAATAGAATGTCTTCGTTGATCATAATAATTAGGAACACAGGATGCTGACTTATACCAGGTCAGACTGATTGCTTTCACCTCTGACTGGAAGTTGTCCTCCAGGGTCTCTGGCAGAATTTTTGCCCATCACCTGATTAATTGGAGATATCACAGATTAAACCCGAGAACTTCTGCCTTTAAAGCATGCACTCTAAAACTGATCTGTGGGCCCCTCCAAAGTTTTGGATGTCGCTATACCATTGTTCATTCGCTAGAGATGCACATTTAAGCCATGATAAATAGAATATAGCAATCTGGAACAACCTGGAACAATGTATAGCATTTGTTGTTGTTGTTGTTTAGTCATTTAGTCATGTCCGACTCTTGGTGACCCCATGGACCAGAGCATGCCAGGCACTCCTGTCTTCCAATGCCTCCCGCAGTTTAGTCAAATTCATGTTAGTAGCTTTGAGAACACTGTCCAACCATCTTGTCCTCTGTCGTCTCCTTCTCCTTGTGCCCTCAATCTTTCCCAACATCACGGTCTTTTCCAGGGAGTCTTCTCTTCTCATGAGGTGGCCAAAGTATTGGAGCCTAAGCTTCAGGATCTGCCCTTCCAGTGAGCACTCAGGGCTGATTTCCTTAAGAATGGATAGGTTTGATCTTCTTGCAGTCCATGGGACTCTCAAGAGTCTCCTCCAGACCATAATTCAAAAGCATCAATTCTTCGGTGATCAGCATTTAGACTACAGCATTTAGACTGAATCAAATTCTAGTGAAGAAGGGCTCTTGGTCAGCTTGCTGTGGAAGGAAAGGCAGGTCTGGGTGATGGGATGGACCAACTATGAGGATGCAGTAGCAGCATTTGGCTTAAAGGCCAGCTGATTGGCAAGGAGCTTGTTGTATGCCCATACCCTTCAGGCTTCCCTAGTGTCAGGGACACACCCAGCAGAGATGAATCTCCAGAGGAGGAATTGGCTGCACCTGAGTCACCAAGAAGTAGGAGGCGGAGCAAGCGATTAGAGCAGAAGCAGGCCAGCAGGAGGCAGGGAAGGAAGTGGCATATATTTGGCCTTGGGAGGGGTCAGAAGCCAGTCAAGTCAATTGACTCCGATGGCAAAGGATGAGTTGTGGAAGCTTGGACTGCTGTAAGCCTGATATTGAGAAATAAACCTCAGCTACTTAAACTGCCAGCGTTCCGTGTCTTGTGTGGGAGAAGTGCTAAACCTGACACCTAGGGATGCGGGTGGCACTGTGGTCTAAACCACTGAGCCTCTTGGGCTTACCAGTTGGAAGGTCGGCAGTTTGAATCTCCGGGATGGAGTCCCATTGCTCTGTCCCAGCTCCTGCCCAGCTCCTGCCAACCTAGCAGATCAAAAGCACGCCAGTGCAAGTAGATAAATAGGTACTGCTGTGGAAGAAGGTAAACAGTGTTTCTGTGTGTTCTGGCTTCCATCACGATGTCCCTTTGTGCCAGAAGCGGTTTAGTCATGCTGGCCACATGTCTCGGAAAGCTGTCTGTGGACAAATGCCAGCTCCCTTGGCCTGAAGTAAGATAAGTGCTGCAACCCCATAGTTGCCTTTGACTGGACTTAACTGTCCAGGGATCCTTTACCTTTACCTTTTTACCTTCAGGCTTCCCTATTGATGTGGCTCCTCCTTGTACAGATACAATGCAAGGACCACCCATAGAACTCATTGAGTTGATCATCCACCTTATCTCTGTCTTCATCCAAGTTTGATGTTTTTTCACTGGGACTGAGGATTAGGCACCCCAGCATCTTCCAGGTTTCTTGCAAAAACACACAGACAAAACCAGCACGATCAACTATCAACCACTCTGTGAGAAGGATTCAAGGGCTGAGAGAGGGAGATGGGCAGACCAAGGCCACCTCAGGGTCTGACCCAGATGAACTATCTGCTTACCACCCAGCACCAACACTGGGTGATCAACTGTTAACCATCATGTGGGAAGGATCTTCATATATTTTTCAATGCTAATATTTTTTGTTAATGAACATGCCAGGGCTTTCCCTGGGGCTATGGATATTACCACCCTTGGATACCTTTCTGCTGACCTCTGCAATATTTTCCTCCATGGATTTTGAGAGATTGCGGCTTTTGCAAATAAAAATAAATACAAGGGTCACTATTGTGCCTGTTATCTACTCTGCCAAAATTAGTTCATTTTGACTTTGGAAACAAAGAAGATACAATTATCAATTATTGTGTCTTTTCGCAAAATGCTCATGATACTTAGAAGACTATTTAATCCGCAAATCTTTCACTTACCCAACCTTCCCTTTGCTCTAGCCTATGGAAAACGCATGTCAAATACAAAGAAGCATTATGAATGCTGTTTGTTTCACATCACAATTACCTTGCAAGTAAGTATGGTAATGTCTTCTTCTAAGCCTTTCCTCTCCTTTTTAAAATAAGTGAGTTGCTCAGGATGTCTGAAGTCATAAGATATGAATACAAAACTTCTTAGCACATCAAACCGTGGCAAAAAACCCCCCACACATTTGAAATTCCATTGCGAATACCGCACTTGAAAAACAGTCTAGGCTCCCTATAATTTAATAACTATACTAAGCAATGTCTTTGATCTTAGTGTTTAAATGTCTCTGAAGAAAATGTTGCTTAGTTGGGATCTTTTTATCTATTCTTGAAGCTGTTCTTTGTTTTTCTGCTCATGCTACAACACAGGTTTCACGTGATTTTGGATGAGGCATATGGATCTCTGCTTTCCCCAAAGGTTGCTAGACAACATGACACGACCCCACATTGTTCAGCTCCCCTTAGCTGTCTCTAACTGTTCTTGAATCTGAATGGGGCAATGCTAGGCTTGTAATGTCTGAGACCCCTTGGTTTTACAGAAACAAAGCTCCTGGAAACCTACTCCAGAGGGCCTGGCCAGAGCAAATCTTAGGGAAGGCCATCAGAGATAAAGAGATGGAATTAAGGAGGGGAAATAAGGAGGACCTTTTTATTACATGCTGCTCACGAGTCAGGCAGAAGGCTGGCTTTTCTGGCTAATGGTGCGGCTTCAGAAACCAGTACCTGTTGAAAATCTCCCAGGTTACTCTTAATGACCTTAAAGTAGGCATTCTTAAACAAAGAAACTTCACAGGGAAACTCCATTGCGAAACTGCTGAATTACACCGTAACAAGTTGCTCATTTTGTGGGATTCATTCAATTGCTGCTGTGTTTGTTTTGCTTCCTGCTGGCATGTGGAGTAAGCAACTACATAAGAGGGGGGACTCAGCTGAATGGGATGGTGAGGGCAGGATATGTCAGCCCTTTCTTGTTTCGGCTGCATGCCACATATAGCGAAGTTTATTCCAATGCCCGGCACATGGGGGCGGGAGGTGGGGAGCCCAGTTCAGAGGCATCATTGTCATCTCCTTTCCCCTTTATTTCATTATTATTATCATCATCTCCTTATACACTCCTAATTTTGCCATTGTTGTATTTCTATAGGTGAACAAATAGCGTTCCCCCAAAGGGTTGTGCATAGGGCCTCACAAGCCATAAATCTGCCAATGGAGATCAGTGATGTAAATACGCCTGCTGTGACTGATCAGGATGGGGGAAGGAAGTGCAAAGCTATACATTTCATCCTATACAGAATGGAAATACAATGAGGAAAGGACCACTTCCTGGCTACTGGAGGGAGGCAGTAGTTGTGGTCTGGTGCAGCCATAGAACTGCCAGCCTAGACTTGTTTGTGATTGCAGCCATTTGGGTGGTTGTTAAGGCCTTTGGGTTGGATTCTTAGTCAAGGTGCATATAAGGAGGTTGGGAGCAGCCCCCCACACCGGGCCAAGGAATCAGGGTATCCCATTAAGGGGATCCATGGGGAGGTGCTTCTGTAGAGATGCCCAGATGAGGGCTGATGGGTCATAGCACTCCTTTAACCTTGGTTAACCCTGCCAGATAATCAACCAGCAGTGGGTTGGTTGATACTGGACACACGCCCAATGCCTACGCCAAAACCAGCTGGCATCGGTAATCAATAAAGTAGTGGCCTCTGTTACCCCAGAATAGTTGTATGGTGTTCTCTGCAACTTCACCATGCCTTAGCCCCACTGCCCACAGCTTCGCTGCACCTGGAGCAGCAAGCAAACTTCTTAAGAAAAGGGTAGTGTGAATTGTAGAGCTTTGGAACACAACTGCGTTCTTTTTAAAAAAAAATTCCAGTATTCAAACATGGATAATTAACACTGTTGTAGACTGATGTGTCTAAATGTTCAGCACTCACCAAATCACAGCATTTATATTCAGTGTTTAAATGGCCTACAAGTGTCACAGCAGAGAGGTCTTTAGATCAAATGCTCAGCAGTATCCTGACCAGGGTAATGAATAAACACTTACTGAATACTGAAATATGAGTCCAGCATGCCAATCTCTAGTGCAGTCTCAAATTTGACCAAACCTAATTAATTAAGTATAATTAATTGTAAAGAACAAAAGTGTTGATTTCCCCCGTATTGTTTCTTCTTTGGTGTGGTAATGACTGTGTGGCTGAGTGGGCTGCTAATTATATATTGACTTAGAAGTCTTCAATATAATCTCTGATTATTCAGTTTTCAATTTTATTTTTACAGCACATCAAAGTGGAATTGCACTATCCGGCACTTAGAAATTCAGCATCAGTAAATGGATGTGAACATGATACGTTTATTAATAGGTGTAAGGTCACATTCACATTATTATAATAATTCAAATCTAACAACATAAAAAGTATTATAATGAACAGTTCTGATGTCACACTTCAGATTTTACTGCCCTTAATCAGTTTGTTCATATATTTAAACTGAACCTATTTAATGTGTTGAAGTATTACAACTTAGGTCATGATTATGCAGTACATTTCCCCTCCATTATAGCATTGTATCAATGACACAGCAGGCTTGTTCAGGTGCTGTGAATGGGGAAAGAGTCAGTGTAGGAAGGGGGGGGGGAGTTCGACAAGCCCCACCCACTCCACCCTTCACACATTGGTAAACAGGCCTGCACATGAAGACTTTTTGTACAAGAAAAAGTATACAACGTAACATAATCACACAACTTGTGAGTACTTAGGGGCTATGACAGGTCAACATGTGCAGATTGGGGGAAAGCCAGTGGCTGTGACCCTATTCTCTCTTTCCTGCATTGTCTGCAAGCATGTGCTTAGGATTCTTCTATGAAGGCAATGGAGCTTTGTTCAGTCCCATTCACTAGCTCATGCCCCAGTTTTATACAGCCATACTTAAATTTAGACACATGCATATATGCTGTATGTTGCTATATGGATCTCTGATTATTTAAGTGTTATATTTAATTTCCCACTTGGTGCCTAGCTGAGGCAAAATGAGTGCATCCCATAAGAATATGAGCCTCTTCTGAAACTAGTCTATGAAAACTCATGGAACGCACACACAATCATATAGACATTTATTAGGGTTATACAATGGCTCTATGCTGGGGCTTAATAATGAGGTGAATGGGGGTCATTTTATTTCTACCTGATTCAGACCACACACAAGCACACACACCTAGTTGAATCCTCAGGTTGCTTGGATTTTCTGTACTCTACTTTTCTGTACTGCTTCTCTATGTTTTTCTATGTCTCTGCGGCCATGGGCTTTGCAAGAAGTGAGGCTGTCTACATGCTGCCTTTGGAGTGCTGATGAGTTCTGTGCTATTACTACTTCTGTTTAAGCAGAGCAGGGGAGGATTTTTGGTTTTGGTTTTTTTAAATGCTGTGGCTGTAGAGAGCAATACAGGAGAGGCATGTTTTGTTGCAGCTGGGGCACATGAAGGCGTCTGGGTGTGTTGATGAAGCAAGTGCACCATGGCATGTCTTCTCTCTGGGTATACATAGATACATACAGTACCGAAGTGAGAAAAGGCTTCATGCAATTTGTTTAAATGTTGCAATAAAACTTTTCATTCTAACAGGGTGCATTTCTTGGAAACAAGAACTATTGAGTGTCAATTTATTTTGTGTTCTACCACCACCCACAGTCTCCACAATCCTTGGGGAGAGGCATACAATGAAAACTCACAAGCAACTCTCTCTTAATGGAAGCTTTGAGGCAAGGTATCAGAATGAACTCAGTGACCCAGGTTTTACCTCCAGTGGCATGTTTCCGACTTCTCAGTGAGACTTGCATTCACCTGTAGCAAAAATAAAATTAACACCAGACCAAAAAGCCAAGGAGCGACTAAGAGAATCACCAGCAGAGAAATGAATTTAGACTTTAAAACCCAAGCAGTCCCCAAAGTGTCTAACAATCCAAAATGCCAAGCAAAACAAATGTATTAACAATGCTCCCGTTACTCACAATAACAGAACAGCAGCTTTAATAATAAAAAGCAACCACTCCCTAGTTACTTAAAAGTGAGAGACAGGAAACAAAACTTGAAAGTGTCACACAGAATTGGGATAAGTTTATTTGATTATTTTCAGAGAGGTAACCATGTTGCAGTGAAAACATGAAAGAGTCTTGTGGCACCTTAAAAACTATCAGTCTGCGGTGTTGTTTTATTTAAAGAGCATCCTGTCTATCTAGGGAGCAGGCTGGAGATCAGGTCTCCGACTGTGGTTTGTGGGGAGATGGGGCTAACTTGATTTTAACTGGGACTGTTGCGTGAGAGGGAAGTGTTAAATCCCCCTCACTATGTGCCAAGGTCCCAGTTCATTTTGGGATAAAATAGGTCACAACTGTATTGGTTACAGATGTCAGCAGGTTTTGGTGTAGGCATTAGGTGTGTGTTCAGTATCAACCACTGCACTCTATGCAGTGGAACAGACTCACTTGGATGGAGGTTCTCCTTCATTGGAGGTTTTTAAGCACAGGTTGGATGGCCATCTGTCATGGATGCTTTAGCTGAGATTCCTTCCAACTCCACAATTCTATGATTTTGTGATTCCTGAATGGCGGCGCTGTGCTGCTATTGGATATTTTTTTTTAAAGCTGTTATGTACTGAGTTGAATAGGATCCAAAATGCAGCATTCTGATTGGTCCTAGAACAATAGGATTCAGAATGCAGCAGTCTGATTAGTCCTAGAACAATAGGACCCAGAATGCAGCAGTCTGATTGGTCCACAGGAGCCACCCAATCCAGCTCCAGGTGGAAGTGAATCCGCAACCTGATTGGCCTACAGGAGAATCCCGGAATTAGCCAATCACATGGGGCCCATTGTGTAAATAATGTATATAAAGCAGACATTCTGGGGGAACTTCCATTTCTCCTCACCACTATGAGCTGAATAAAGAGCATGAAATCCACTCTTGACTCCGAGTATATTTCAAAAGCCAATTGTACTGCTTCAGTTGCCATTCTTTTTATAGTGTCGTCATGGTCTGGTTTATGGGTGGTCGAAGTCCTGGCTGAGGACGTTGGGACCGGGGGCAAGATGGCGGGGTGGGAGCAGGAACGGGAGTCAGGAAGTCAGGAAGCCAAGGGCCAGGAAATCAGGAGCCAAGGGTCTGAGGATCAAGAAGCTAGGAGTCAAGAAGCCAAATGCAGAAAGGCAGGAAGCGTGTTGCTGTGGCAAAGAGCCAAAGGGAAATGCTGACCTTATATCCCTTCCTGGCTCTTGCCAACAGGTGCTGTGAGTTACCAATCAGCCGCACATTGCCTCATCAGAACAAACTTAGGAAAGCCCCAGTCCTGCGAAGCTCTACCGGTCACAGGGCCTGGCTCCTGCACACACTCCTGAAAAGTGTCATTGACCGACCTTGGCTGATAGGCAGCCACATTTAGGAGCAGCTGAAGATTTTGAACTTATTTTCAAGGGAAGTTCTACAGAGCAGCATGTTGCATCCAGTTTGGATCTTGATATTTTCATTAATTTCTGTGCCTATGCCATTGGTTCCCACTGTCAAGGCCAGACTGTCCCTTGTAAATAATGTATAGAACCCAACAGGAATAATGATATGGAGTTTAAATATGGACATAACCTATTAGAGTAAGCAGACTAGCTAGTGCAGGGATGCCTTCTAATTGCTTTGTTCAGGCTCCTTCTAAATCTCCTAATCAATGCAATAGCCATCGCTTCTCTAAAGACGGTACCAGAGACTAATACATCTTTCCATGATGTTCTTCTCCTTGATAATTGGTATTTGTGGGTTTGACCTAAATGCACAGAGCAATCAAACCACATTGCACTGGACAATCAACCCCCCCCATCTCTCCTGGCTAAGCTGACCTCCTAGTGGAGTGCAGTCCTCAGAATGCCCATCAGTGGTACCCAATGGAAGGCCTTCAGGTGGGGTGTTCTGGAAGTGGGGAGAGTGCAGACCTGTGCTGGCCAGGAATCCTTTCACGGCTGCCATGTGCAGTCACAATTTGTGCCTAATCTGTGTGCCTGTTCCAGGCTGACATGATGTTCTTACAGCCCTCTATCTCCTGATCTAGTTGCTGCAGGGCTACAATTGCAGCAATAGCTCCATCACTCCATAAAGTCCTGATCAGGAGAGGAAGGTTTTAGTCATGTTTTATTCTAATAAAAATCGAGAACTTGAGTTAGTCATGAGTCCTATTCCTTTCAATGAGACTAAAACACAACCATTTCCAGTTTTTGCATCATGTAGTAAACTTGAATATTTCTTTTTCATTACTGTTTAGGGTCTTCAAATGTTTTCTGGAATTGGATATCCATTTAGCACCTGTCTCCCCACCCTCCATCTTCTTGGTCATTGCTTTGGCTTCTGAATGTACTGAGAACATCTTGACACATATATAAATTGCTTGGCAGTAGAAGATTTAAAAATGAAATAGAATGCAATGTGTGGTGACCTGCATCTCTATGAATGTGCCCAGGAAGGGAAGCTTTAGAAAATGCTTTTAGAACATCAAATTTCAATAGGAAGGACGTGTAGAGAGAAAGTCACGTTGTTCCTACCCAACTCTGAAATCCACTTACTGGTTAATTCATTCAGGTCTGGATATGATCTACTAGAAATTATGTGAGGCAGTTTCTTAGCTAAACATTTGGTAGTACACATACTTTTAATATATATGGGTGGTGGTGGTTGTAGGGATAATATTTGGCTCTCAAAATGCTACTGGAGAACAGGTCCTATCATACTTGACCACTGGCTATGCTGTCTGGGGCTGATTCCAACCACAACTGAAGAGCTACAGGTTCCCTATTCATGATTCATACACACCAATGCACACACAAATTGTTCAAAGTATAGCAAACTAGTCTGAGCCTTAGTGATGGGAAGAGAGGGCATTTAAAACTTGAAGTGTGATTAAATGAATGAATCTGATATATTAGAGGCAATTAATTTTCAGGTCCACTGTGAGGAGAACTGTGTGCATGGAAGAATGTCAGAATTATCTGAAATAGACTACAAAGATAAGGGAAACTTACTAGGAGCCATTAAGCCAACCAAAAGCAGGGCCTACTCATAGCAGACTTGTTAAAGCAACACCTCGTCACCCACATTGTTTCTTCATAAGTGATTACAGTGTGCTTTCCAATGCAAGCTCAAAGACTTATAAGGAAATAAATAAAGCTGAAATTAAAAATGACAAGTCTGTAGTGATATGCTGCCCTTAGCATATAGATGATCTAATGTGAACACTTGGAAGCATTTATATTGGCATTATAGACAGTTACCCAATGGGGGATAGTCAAGTTCTGGACTATATTCCTAAATCTCTTTTGACAGGTTTTGAATTCTGTGTAATTTCAATAATGCCGCTTCTGATGCTGTAACCGTTTCGATGCTACTTTCATTCCACGCTTTAATTTTGTTTATAATTGCTTTTGTATAGACAGTTTTAATTCTTTCTTATCAAAAATAATGCACTGTTTTCCTGTGTAGGTTTATATATGAATTTCAATGTATCCATGTGCTCAAAGGCCACAAAACCATATGTTTGCATCCTTAGGGTATGGGAGAAATAACAGTTTTTTTTCTTTCCCTCCATCTCTCTCCTCCCGCCTCTCTCTCTCTCTCTCTCTCTCTCTCTCTCTCTCTCTCTCACACACACACACACACACCTTATTACTTTGCTGTTTTATAGATTAGAGCAGAGGTTTTCAACCTTTTTGAGTCCATGGCTCCCTTGACCGACTACGTTCTTTCTGCAGCACCCCTGTGGGGCTCAGGAGCCTGGTTGTGTCACCCCTTGCTTGCAGAGCTGGCAGCTCCTCACCCCTTTCTGAACACCCTCCCTTGTGGAATATTCCCTCAGCCTCCTCTCCATGCTCTTTGCAGTCCTCTGGGCAGCTGCAGCTGCTGACCCTGGTCTCTGAGCTGCCCAGCCACCTCCAAAAGAGGTGTCTCCCCCCACTGCCCCACAGGGGTCTGGGAAGCACTTCCGGGCCAGCCTCAGAGGCACCATTCACCTGGGGAGCTTGTAGCCAGGGCTGCTGCAACAAACAGCTGTGCAAGCCTTTGGGAGGCAGAGATGTGAGAGGGCATCAGTGGAGGGAGGGAAGGAAAGATGGCCAGCGGCCAGTGTTACCCATGGCACCCCTGACCATCATTCAAGGCACCCTGGTTGAAAACCACTGAATTAGAGAATTGCCAGTGTGGTGCTTGAAGGAACTCATGGTTCCATTTAAGGTTCAGCTTCAGCTTGTTGGCTGCTGGGGCTGCATTTAGACCGATTTTCTCCAATTGACAGCCTAGGTGCTGCTCTGAGGTATTCAGGGTTCTACCTGCGTCACCTGTCTGGCTGTCTTTGGGACCTTGACCTCTCGCTTGCCTGACTTTGCCTTGCTGGAACCTTTCTCTGCTCCATCTGTCTTTGTTTACTGGGTCCTGAACTGAGACTCAATGGTTTGTGACCTTTGGACCCTAGAATATATGCCTAGCACCCACACCCCTTGGGCTGGAATCTTGTCCTCTGGTTGGGGCTATCTCCTGGCACAGGTCAGGGGAAGACTGTGGAGGGTTGTCAGGGAGCTAATGTTTCTGAGATTTCAGTACTCTGAAGATCCTAGAAAAGCCATGTTTGTTCCTACCCGAAACAGGGATGGTGGAGTGGGGGTTCATTCCCTGTCATTACCATTGTCCTGCGCTGGCTCAACACCATTGGCACCACCACCTGACTACAGCTAACAGGCACAATGGCAGTGTTTGCATGCCGCACTGAACCACAGTTTAGTGCAATGTGAAGTAGCAGGAATGAGCTCCACTGAGCCTTTGGCTAATGTGTTCATCTCTGGATGACACAACCATCTGCAATTAAGCAAAAGCAGACAAAGAAAATTCTGAACTCTTCATTCCATTTTCCTTGTTATTGATGCATGGAATCCTTCAGACTTAAGTATTAAAACTAGAAGTAATAACTTAGCATGGAAGGAGACATGCAGCCTTTGCAAACGTTTAAACCGAAAGGAGTCCTGAGCACGAGAGAAGTAGATTTAGCTGAGGTTAATACTGATTCATTTATAGCTACCATTTGGAATTAAAAAGCAGCTCCACTGCCCAATTAGACATGGCAAGTTTCTGTGTAGATGCCAGTGCTATAATTTCTAAACCATTAACTTTAACAACCAGACAAACAGCTCAGTCCTCAATAGTTGGTGCCAAACCCCAGTGTCTATTAAGTCTATGTACAACATTTGAGTAGACTGCATAGCTGAGTGATTGTTGAACCACTCCATCAATGATGCTTAAGGCCAGGAACTGAGGTGGTGCAGCTTACAGAGAATGGAAGATCTCTACACTGCCTCTTCTATGCAAAAGCAAGGCCAGGGTGATATAACGGACAGAATGTTGGAACCAAGACCTGTGTTCAAATTACAGCTGAGCACAAATGGTCTCTAGCAATTCTCTACCTTATTTATAGACAGAGAAATTGAGGGAGGATAAATTCTCCACACAATTTCTTGAGGGTGAGGCTCACTATTAGCAGTGACAGTCGCATAGCCATTTCTTGCTCATTTTCTCTTTCACTGCCCCCTGCAGGTGACAGCAGCAACAACAACTGTGTTGGCAACCTGCCACCATTTTGTATCCACCACAATGCCCCAGACCAATAATTGTTCGAGAGCATTGGGAAGGGAGGGAGAAAAATGGCAGTCCCCCCCCCCAAAAAAGGTGGAGGATATCCAGAGACAATTATGCCAAGTGGGCTCCTTTCAGGAAGTGGGGGAAAAGAAATTTCAAAAATGTATTCTGAGAAATATTAGTTCAGCTCAAGTTCAAATATATTCTACCAGGTGATCTGTATCAGTTAACATACTTCACAGGGATGTTGTGTGGTTTTTAAAAAGACATACTTTGAGTTCCTTGAATGGCAGCCAGGATGCAAATATGACATATGAGGGCTCATGAGTCACACCTATAGCACTTTAACAGCCATGAATACCCCCACAGAATCCTGAGAACCCTTCACAGAGCTATAATTCCCAACACCCTTAGCAAACTGCACTTCCCAAGATTCTATGTAGGAAGACGAGCTTTAAATGCACTCTAAATGTGTGGTGTGGAAGTGACCTGAGTGTAACTGATGAAAGGGCTGTTCAAAACTAATTTTTGCTTTCTTAATTTCCCTTTTAGCCTACCTGTGTTCCATGCAATGCAAAGTAGAACATATGAGGTTCCCAAGTGGCCTTCCATTTAGGCATGGACCAGCCCCAGGCTTGCTTTGCTTCTGCAAGTCTATTGCAACACATGCCATCAAACCAGGAGCTGGGGATATATAGTGTTAGAATTCCTGCTCCATGATTGCAGTCATGGGATTTTTGTCTATCACATGACAGTGTATGTTTTGACACCACAGAGTGGGAAGTGATGGAGACAGGATGTTTGTGGTACTGTGTTCCGTGAAGTGGGACTATTGTCCTTTGTTCTTTCTCTTTGCTGTCTGATGCTAGAGAGAGAGGGAGCCATGTTGCAGTGCTCCGTGTGTGTTTATAGGTAAATAAAGTAGATTAGCCAAAATGCTGAGTTGCTGAGGTCTGTTATGCAAGCTGCGAAGACTCTGCGGATCCCTAAGTGTGCCGATGTCTGTTGGCATCGGTCGCTGTGATGTTCGGGCTAAAGAAAGCTTTTGAAGCTCCTGAACGATCAACCAGGAGGGAGAGACCATGCCAGGGTCGTACTTGACATGTGTCTCTGCCAGGGTCCTACTCGAGAGTAGGATGAGCTCCTGACATACAGTAGCTCTGCCAGTTCCAGGATCATTTTTTGATAGGGGTGGGGTCTTGCGGAAGATACCTTTGGTGAGACCATTCCTTGAGTGGGTTTGCTTCCTCTTGTTCCTGCTGCCCGTTCATTTGTACTTTCTCCTTGATCTCAATCTGCCCAGGGGGAGAGCATGAGGCAGGTGGAGAAAGCTTCTCTATCCCATCACTTCTTGCATGCTCAGAGGGCAGGTGAAAAGTCAGTGATGGAAAGGAGCAGCAGTTGGGGCAAGTGGCTCTGAGGGTGAACAGTGAACTCCTCATGTGGGCCCATGACACCTACAATTACCATATTTTTGACATCATTTTGTCTAACAAGCAGGGGGGACGTATATTGTTGTATGGCAGCTTTCATCGATTCCAACCTCACATACAGAAGATCACAGTTTTGGAAGGGACCCTGGATGTCATCCAGACTAACCCCCAACCCACCAAGTCTCCCACCCAGCAGACCCTGCACACACATCTCATGCACTTAATTTCTGTGTGCGCATAGATGCGTGATTCAAGGAGATTGGCTATCGCCAGTGGTTCTATTTATATACAATATTAGTCATACTCAGAGTAGACCCACAGAAATTAATGGGCTTGAGGAAACCGTCAGACCATTGATTTCAATTGAATTTCACTTGCATGCCCATTTACCCAGCCATTCTGAATTATTTATTAGACTTTATTCTGATTATACAAGCCTTTTCTTCTTTCTCCCAGGACGCAGGAATAAATGAGTCCGTGCTGTGTCATGTTGTGTGTTTTCTCCCATATCCATCTAAACATATGCTTTGTACCCTGCTGTTTTTTTGAAAATGTGACTGGATGTTGAACTGTGTGTGGCAGCTAACGGGTTAGTAAATCATGAGGCGCAGATTCTTCAGTGCCTGGAAATCCCCGGAGAGTAAACAAAGTGTAACTGTTGCAAACAATACACTCTCAATATATTGTGGAAGCAATGGCTAATGAAAAGTTATAATGCCTGTAGTTAGCACCCTCTTTAAAAGAATTTACACAGTATATGAAATTAAATTCTATGCACAGTTCTCTTAATTTGTCCTTAATTAAACAATACTCCATAAATGGTGCATTCAGTGACCAAATGTTCAGAGACAGCAAAATGGTGGGTCCCAAGCCATTAGGAATGAAATAAAGTCAGTCCCCGGAGAGCCTGCTAGAATCTGGTCTATCTAAGTGACAACTGATGGTTTAGGAAAGATAATTAACTTTGCAATTACAAACCGCAGCTTTCACCAGGGCTGTTTCTCCCGTTATAATCTTGTAAATGTTCTAGCATTTTTATGTGACGGGATAAAATGTTCCCATACAAAAAGAAGAAGAAGAAGTAAAGTGCATGGCATAGAAGATTAATTCTTCTTTGATCAATTTACTCAGAGTATTTTTAATAAAATATTTAGAACAATAAATATTTGGTGGACAGCCACTTTGAAAATGAAATGTCTGTGGTTAAAGAAACAAGAAACGGAATAACTTTATTCTTGACTGCATGGGATGCAAAAGAATAATATTGGAACAGGCACACATTCAAAATAATGTGATTGTACATTGTTTTTTAAAGAAATGTGTGGATGTGAAATTAGGTTTGCGTGGAACCCTTAGGAAGGAACAATCTGTTATACTTAAGCGGTTAGGGCAGAGTCATAGCTCAGTTGTAGATATGCATGTTCCAGGCTGAATCCCTGGCATCTCCAGGTAAACCTAGGAGACAGTGGTGTAACATGGGTTGCCAGTGCCCAGGGATGCACAGAGTGGGGTGGGTGGGAGGGAGGGAAACGGATGGAGTACACATGCACATTCAACTGCCTAACAGCATCTGCTTTACCCAGAAGACTGCAGTCATAGAGATAAGGGGGGGGGGGAGAGTTGTTCCATTGTCAGAAGAGGTCACTTCCTGGTTTGCACAGAGAAGCCGTTTTCAACAGAGCCCAGTGATGGAGGCACATAGCTGTATGGAGGCAGCACCAGATGTTGGAATTTTGTGCCCCTAACAAATTCTGCACTTGGGGCAATTGCTCCTATACCTCTCCCCCGGCTGTGTCACTGCTAGGAGACACCCCTGCCTGAAATCCTGTAGAGCTACTGCCAGTCAGTGAAAACAATACTTAGCTAGATGAATCAATGGTCTGACTCAGTATAAGGAAGCTTAGTATGTTCTTACATCTCACAAAGATGTTTATTAAAGAAGATCCAGTCAGTGGCATTCTGCTTTGCTCAACATATACCTTTTTCATTTAAATATTTCTGTTTAACAGCAAATGGAGGCTTTTTGAAACATGTTTGAAAACATGTTTGAAACATGTTTGGCGCCTTCCAATTGCCAACAAAATAGGCTTAGGGAGAGTTTGTGTGTAATTGTATGTGGCAATTCAAATTGGTGGCAGGAGACTTTGGGCAATCAGTCCCTGCCCTGTGGTTTTGGTCAAATTTGGGACAGGTTCAGTGGTAACCTCGGGTTAAGAACATAATTAGTTCTGGAGGTCCGTTCTTAACCTGAAATTGTTCTTAACCTGAGATACCACTTTAGCTATTGGGGTCTCCCACTGCCGTTGTGCCACCACCGCATGATTTCTGTTCTCATCCTGAAGCAAAGTTCTTAACCCGAGGTACTATTTCTGGATTAGCGGAGTCTGTAACCTGAAGCATCTGTAACCTGAAGCATCTGTAACCTGAGGTACCACTATAATCCCAAATCACTTTGTGCAACCATTTCTTTTTCTGAAAAATACTGTTTTCCTATATGATTCATCTTCCTCCAAAATTAAAGGGTAGTGCATGAGCCCCCCCCCCCATTTTAATAATTGTGGGGTAGTTTGACTCTGACATAGTGGTTGGCTCAGGTTGCCCAGAAGAATCCATGACTGAGTATCATGAACTGGGAGGACAATGGAGAGGAGGAATAGGATTACGGTGAGGGATGTAGCTGGGACTGGGGCAAGCTGGGAATGAGGAAGGAGAGGTTGCTGTAGGAAGTATTCACAGGGCCATGGAGGATGACGAGGGGATGGGGGTCAATGTGCAGGAACCAGAGTAGCGGGACCCATCACCAGAGCCAGAGGGGCCCCTGTCTCCATGAAGACGGTGGGCTCTGAGGTATAGGGAGCAGTGGGCGGGCATTCCAGGAGGCTGGCAAGTGGGGCTTGCTAGCCCTAGGAGGAGGTGTGTGATTCCTCATCTGAAATAGGCTCAGAACAGGTGAGGGTCACATGCCTCATCAAGCCCAGATGCTGCAATCAGCATGCAAAGTACATAGGGAAAGCAGAGTTGAGGTCTATGTCAGCTCAACTGCCCATCTTGATGGACCTCAGCTTGGATGCTTCAGGATCTCTGCAGGATTGTCCTTCTTTTGGATATGTGGATTGACCCTGGACTGGGGACTTTGCCGCCAGGTAGGCCAAGGGTTCAGGACACTGAGTGGAGATTGGAATTCAGGTTTTTCTGGTCTAATCCCCTATATCACACTACTCCTGTACCCTGTGCGTATTTGCTGGTTAGATGTTTATTTGTCCAGACACTATCACATCTTATATTTGCTTGCTTGAGAGTTGGAAGCCACGTTTTTCAGGAAGTTTGAGACAGCTGAAAATTCTTCCTTTTTGAGTTGTTGCTTTTTATAACTAAGGCAGGGGTGGAGGCCACGCCTCTGGCCAGGAGTATCTGGTGTGTGGGGCAGTGCCATGCACCTGGCCTCCTGACTATAGCATAGCTGCCACGTTCCAAAATGGAGAGGGACAGGAAAGAGGCGGTTGGTAAGTCAGCAGCGTGCAGGCACACTAGCCAGAGTGCCAGATTGGATTCAATGGTGAGCTTGGAAAGTGCCAATCTCCCTGCCTCCTTGTCCCCATCCCAGTGGCGTAGAAAGGGGGTTGCAGGGGATCCAGGACGACCTGGGTGTCATCAATGAGAGGGGTGACAAAATGGCCAACCAGCTGGGAGGCGGGTGTGTCGCTTTCCCGGTGCCGGCACTCGACTCCAAGTGTGCTGCGTGCGCGTCTCCCGGCACTACCATCCTGAACTGGGGGGGGGGGGGCTGGCACCAGTTTGGGGAGGCGTGGGGGGGTGAAGCCTGACTCCATCCCACTGGAGATGTGGGGCGGGGGCGAACTTGGAAGCAGAGCCTTCCACAGGAAAACACAACATGCACAAACAGGCACCCTGCAGCAGTGAATGTCTTTCAAAACACAAGCAAAGCAGCTGAGCCAGGTGACTTTCATTTATGCTGTGTCCCCACACCGAGCAGCCTTGCAAGGCTCAGATCTGGGGAGGGGGGTGCCAGAAGGGCGCAACAGCCTCCGCTCGGGGCTGGGGTTGCTTCAGTGGCGGTGGGCGTTGGCTGCGCGATGCCTTTGTTCTCTGCCGCTTGCCTTGCCCCATTGCGTGGGCAGGTGCCCGCCCTCTCCCACCCTGGGCATGTTGGAGTCACGTTCCAACGTAGCTCTATCCTTCACACTAAGCAGCAGTGATATCCAGGAGGTGAAGTGCTTGGTGGCAGTGTTTCCCACCAGCCACTCATGTCTGCAGCCTTACAGATAATAATAATAATAATAATAATAATAATAATAATAATAATAATAATAATTTATACCCCGCCCATCTGGCTGAGTCTCCCCAGCCACTCTGGGCGGCTCCCAATCAAGTGTTAAAAACAATACAGCATTAAATATTAAAAACTTCCCTAAACAGGGCTGCCTTCAGATGTCTTTTAAAGATAGGATAGCTGCTTATTTCCTTCACATTTGAAGGGAGGGTGTTCCACAGGGTGGGTTCCACTACCGAGAAGGCAAGACAGATGATGTCCCACTACAACTCCTATGATTCCTGACCCATGTTGTATGACTTTGCTGGCAAAATCTTAGTGTGACTCTGTGACTCTGTGTCTGGGTTTTGTGAATCTAATTCCATGTACGTTGGTCTATAGCAGCGCCTGAGATTATACTCATACGTACACAACAATTTCTGCATGAGCCATATACTGTTATTTGTACAATTGGCAAATAACACCGCAGTGCCTTGATCCCAGCCCACATACATTTCCAAGAAATACCGTAGAAAAATCTTCCCCTCTTTGGTTTCTCTAAGCATTTGTGTGGGTTGTGTTACACGTTTCCAAATATAGCGATCGCCTTTGCGATCTTTACATCTGCGTATCTATGTGTGTAATTAGCATTACTACATCATCGCCAGTTTGATAGCGTTGGGGATACTCTGCATACCAGGGCCTACCCGGTTGCAGTACTTGTAAGCTGCAAATGGGAAGAATTTAATTGTGTCCCAGCATATGTGCCTATATACATTGTCAGATGGAATGTTATTGCTGATAACGTACAGATTATGGCTCTCTAAATAATTCCCCCCTCCCATAAACATGATTTTAAGGCTTTTTTATTTGCTATTTTGTCCTGATAATGGCCCCTGGTTTTACTGGTTTAAAGTGATTGTAACAGAAATGTTCTACAAGGGAATTGGGATATTTTCATGGACAGGAGTCAAGTCAACAGAGCCATCTGATCATCGACAGTGCAAGACACCTTCGCTTCTGTTACCTGAAAAAGCATAGATGGGACCCCTGGAGCTGAATACTCAAAAACTGTGCTTGCTGTTAATAACATAACATAAGGAGAGCCTTCTGGATCAGGCCATGTGACTAATTTAGTTCAGCATCCTGCTTTCACGGTGCCCAATGGGTTGCCTGTGGGAGGCCCCAAATGGAACCTGAATGCAATAGCTTTCTTCTTCTCTGCAGTTTCCGGCAACTGATATTTAGAAGCATATTGCCGTTGACTGTGGAAGCAGAGCATGGCAATCATGACTAGTACACACTGATAGCCTTCTCTTCCATAACTTTGTCCAAATTGGTGGCTATCCTTGCCTCTTGTAGAAATGAGTTCCGTAGCTTAACTGTGTATTGCTTGAAGAAGTACCACCACCCCTTGTGCGCCGGTTGGGACATTATGGAGCTGGCAAAATGGCAGCTACACTGTCAACATAGTGAGAATCATAGAAGTTGGAATCGTAGAGTTGGAAGGGATCCTGAGGGTCATCTAGTCCAACTCTCTGCAGTGCAGGAGTCTGAATTAAAGCATCCATGACAGACGGCCATCCAACCTCTGATTAAAAGCCTCTATGGAAGGAGAGTCCACCATCTCTCTTGGGAATCTGTTTCATTATCTAACAGCTCTTAGTAATCAAAGTTTTCCTGATGTTTAGTCAGAATTTCCTTTCTTGTACTTGGCTTGAATTCATTAGTTTGGGTCTTGGCCTCAGGAGCAGGAGAAAGCAAGCCTGATTCCTCTTCCATGTGGCAGCCCTTTAGATCAGGCATAGGCAAACTCGGCCCTCCAGATGTTTTTGGACTACAATTCCCATCATCCCTGACCACTGGTCCTGTTAGCTAGGGATCATGGGAGTTGTAGTCCCAAAACATCTGGTTTAGCTATTTGAAGAACACAAGTTCTGGGCACCACAATTTAAGAAGGATGCTGAAAAATGGGAATATGTGCACAGGAGGGCAACCAAGATGATCAAAGGTCTGGAAACCCTTCTTAAATTGTGGTGTCCAGTACTTGTGTTCTCACTGCTGTCTCTCCCCCCCACCCCCGCTGCCCCTCTCCAGCTTCCTCATGATTTATTGTGAAATCACTTTGATGTGCTTCAGGAGGAAGCGATCGATAACTGGCATAAATAATAATTAAATAATGATGATTCAGAGCAAATATTTCCCCATCTTTGCTCAATTTATTTTATTTTATTTTTTTTAGGAATTGGATTGATTTGGTATTTCCTTACTAGCTGCCCCAATGGCCAAGGGGCCAAAGCAGCGATTCTGCTTTCTTTGGGCTCCCCAAACTTTTTAAAACAAACTTGAATCTTTTTTTCAAGGAGAATGGATCCTTTTGCAACACTAACCTCCTCCGCAATCCTAAAATGCCAATCATCGAAGGAAAGAATAAAATAAGTCATTAATGTGTTTAAAATGGGATGTTTTAATTTTTCGGTTGATTCAAGCTCATTAGTACCAAGCTGCAAAGGAACTCTGGAATTGTGCTCCTATTAATTAGATGGAAGAGCGGAAAGACTCCTTGCTTCTGTTCAGCCAGATGGAGGGACACTGGGTGCTACAATCTATGTTGGGCCTCCACCCAAGGGAGTTCTTTGGTCTTCTTAACTATTAGGAGCCAACATAGGTCCTCTGCCCATTTGCCACTTTTAAATATTTATAGCGATCAGCTTCACAAGTGTGTACTCAAATTACATTCCTACAAAAAGGCTGCACTTTTGGCCACATTGAAGAATTGCCTATAAATAACTCTTAGAATTCCAGAGGGATTTACACGGCTGAATACATCTTTTTGGAAGGAGGAGGGAGGAAGACAGCCTGTTCTTCTTTCTCCTCCACTTCCCTAACAACACGCCACTATCTTGTCCAAAGTATAATATTCTGAAAAACTTAAGTCCCGTTAGTAACTGAGGCTGATTTCATTGGTTTTGTTACATAATGGACTCTAAAATGAGCAAGATTTTCGTATGCATTGTTTTAATACCCAATGCAGAGATTGTCCTGCCTGTGAAATATTTCTCTCTCTATAAAGTTCAATTCTTTTCTCTTCAAAACAAAACAAAACAAAGCTGCCTAGCAGAAAAACCAACCCATGAATCACGCCACACACACTAGCCACCTCTCCCCTGAATGGTAGGATGACCACTTAATCATTACAAAAAGGAGAGGTGAAAAAAGGACACATGTTCGCATAACATTTGCATGTATTAGTTTTTACGTCTAGATGCCTATTTAGGAAATACAATATATCTCACCATAGTGAGGAAGGTTGGGACCAGGTGACCTGAGGGCCTGTTCTGTTTGCTGTTGGGGTGCTAAATGTTGATTGCAATTTCAGTGTCTTCGCTCCTTCTTGTGGTTCTGTGTATTTAAACCAGACTTGGGCCAGACAGCCTTTATACAGGAAGTGGACTTTAACTGAATATGACAATTGGTCCATGTAGCTCAGCATTGTCTCTTCTTTTTCTTCTTTGGCGATCACTCATAGCCAAGTAAGATTGCCTCCATGAATATGGTATTAATGGTGCGTCCATAAGTTGACTGTGGAGGCCACTTCTGGATCCACACATCCTTCCACTGTGGGGACATAGGTTGATCACAGTGAGGGTTTGCCAAACGTGCCTTCCTCTTAGCACATTTCTCCCTTTTATCCCAAGTTTGTGCATCTTCAAAGTCCATGACACCTTTGGTAAAGGCTGTTCTCTGATTGGAGCACTCACAGGAAGTGTTTCCCAGTTGTTGGTGTTTACACTACATTTAAGATTTGCCTTGAGAAAGTCTTTAAACCTCTTTTGTTGACCACCAGCATTACACTTTCCATTTTTAAGTTTGGAATAGAGTAAACTGCTTTGGAAGATGATAATCAGGCATCTACACAACATGACCAGTCCAACGAAGTTGATGTTGAAGAATTGTTGCTTTGACACGGGTGATCCTTGCTTCTTCCAGTACACTGGCATTCATTCGCCTCTCTTCCCAAGTGATATGTAATTTTTTCCGGAGGGACCGTTGACGGAATCTTTTGAGGAGTTGGAGATGGCGTTTATAAGTGGTCCATGTTTCACAAGCATACAGTAAGGTTGGCATACAATAGCTTTGTAAACAAGCATTTGGTTTCCCTGTGAATGTCCTGGTCCTCAAACACTCTGCACTTCAGTCGAGAGTTCCCCACACTTTAAACAGAGGATTCTTGCAAATAGAGGTCTGTCAGCTCTCCAAATAGATAATTTTCATCTGTAAAATAGGGTCTACCCTATACACTCATCCCCATGAAGAACTGAAAATGCCTTTGTCCCCCTCTTCTAGCCTTGCCTGTGGAAAATGCTAGCATTGCTTACGTATTTTTGTACTCAAGACAGTTTTATCTTGCTCTTCAGCAATGAATAAATAAATGAAATGAAAAGCTGTCAAACCAATAACAAATTTATAAGCTAAAAGATATGAATGACCGGTTCTGTATTTGAGGAGAACCTTGGCAGAATGTGTAGGTTCCTGGCTAAGAGTTTGCCTGGCAGTGGATCGGCACATGGCCACTTAAATTTCCTGCATAGCATCTCTCTGGGTCATTGTGGGAAACTGAGGGTGGCCATTTCCAACTTCCACATTATCCTGCACTGGCACTACATTGGGTATATGTTTATCTCCCTTTCTCATAATTCTAAAATCTGGGGCCATTCAATGAAGTCAAATGGTGAGGAGGCTCAGGACAACAGACTGCAGGAAGTACATTTGCACAGCAAAGCTGAAACTTTCTGGTCCCTTGTGACCAGATTACGCTACCTGTAATCTGGTTGTTCCAATTATCCAGTTGTGACAGATAGGATGCAACATGGCTATTTGTGGCACAGCAGAAGCTTAGGATCGGCCTCTTTTTAAAATGATAATTTGACATCCTTGCCAAATGAGAAGTGAACTTTCTGTGTTTTATGAAGGCGTGTGCTTCTCTAAAGCTGGCCAAATGCACTTTGGGGGGGAAATACTGTATTTTTTGCTCTATAGGACTCTTTCCCTCCTAAAAAGTAAGGGGAAATGTGTGTGCGTCTTATGGAGTGAATGCAGGCTGCGCAGTTATCCCAGAAGCCAGAACAGCAAGAGGGATTGCTGCTTTCACTGCACAGCGATCCCTCTTGCTGTTCTGGCTTCTGAGATTCAGAATATTTTTTTCCTTGTTTTCCTCCTCCAAAAACTAGGTGCGTCTTGTGGTCTGGTGCGTCTTATAGAGCGAAAAATACGGATATACAGTGGTACTTCAGGTTACAGACACTTCAGGTTACAGACTCCGCTAACTCAGAAATAGTATCTCGGGCTAAGAACTTTGCTTCAGGGTGAGAACAGAAATCGTGCAGCGGTGGCAGCGGGAGGCCCCATTAGCTTAAGTGGTACCTCAGGTTAAGAACAGTTTCAGGTTAAGAACGAACCTCCAGAATGAAATAAGTTCTTAACCTGAGGTACCACTGTATATGGAAGTGATGGAATGTAAGAGTGGTCATTCTGGGAATAATGTAAAAGGTCATGGCTCCAAAGAGATGCAATTTTTTCAGATCACTAAAAATAGGCCATGCCTTTAAGTACCTTATGAGGCAAAATACCTGACTATACTAGACCTGTTGTCTTATCACATGTTAAAGGAATAAAACAGATCTCATCCTCACTTTTCATTCTCTAAATTATTTTCATTTTGCTTAAATACTCAAACAAAAAAAATGCTATGAATACCCATGGATCAGGCCACTTCAGTGTTACGCTTCCATATATTTCTGCTTAATAAACTTCTGGTAGCCTCTAAAACCATAAACTTACACATTTCTGTGGCAATGGAAATGTACTGTGTTAATTCAGTAAGACTTAAGGTTTCCCTCCCCCTCTCTTTTCTTCTCAATATTTTAAAATGCTCATCAGTGAAAGATTTCTACAAGGGTCTTAAGTCCTTCACTGTGAGATGAAGGACCACTTTGTAAAGAGGGCTTTAAAGAAATAAATAAAGCGCATTAATAAATTCTGCAGTGCGAAGTAGGTTGAAAACATACACATTAAATAATGGAAACATGTTGATGTTCTTAAGGTTACAAACACATCTGAAGTTATACTAATTGTAATATTAAACAAATTGAAAATGATGAAGTACAATGTCCCTGAACATCCCAGAGAAGCACCCCTTTTCCCATTTCGCTAATTGCTATGACACTTGAAATCTCAGTGTGATATTTTTCTCAGCAAATGAACAAGTGGAGACCATAGCACCTCTTTAAAAAGCAGATGTGGTAAATAATTAATTTATAAAGGGGCGGGGGAAGAGAATCCAGGGGGGAGATATGAAAGGTGGGTGCTTTGCCTTCCATGAGTGGAAGACAAAGGGAAGTGTTGTTGCCACTGCAAAAAAAAACATTCACATTGTCTTGATCCTTCAGTGCAGAGTCACGGCAATGGAAGAATAGCCGATGAAGCACCCATTTTGTTTGGAGGGAAGAGCTCTGGAGATTTATGCTGTCTTTTTTCTTCAGAAAAGGCTGCAAAGTGCTTCTTAGAAATCCCACAGCCTGCCAACCCCTTACACGTTCCAGCAAGCAGTGTCTGGCCTAAATACTTCCTAGAATGCCCTCCTAACAAACCCCACAAAGAGGGTGGCCAGCATCTGACTGTCCCCTTAACTATACCAGGGGCCGGCTGGCTGCAGCCCCCATGTCCCTGCCCCTGATGGGACTTGTGGGTGAGGCCCGCCCCACCTGGTAGGTCCAGCCCAGCCATGCAGGAAGATGATGGCCTCCATGACCAGCTGCAGCTGCACTGTGCGGCAAAAACCTCTCCCCCATAGCCCCAGGGGTCAGATGTTCTCAAACCATGCATATAGTTTTCCCCAGAGAACGCCAGGAACTGCTGTTTGTTAAGGGTGCTCTGCAAGACTAAACTACAGTTCCCAGGCTTCTTTGGGAGAAGTCATGTGATTTAAATGTTTGATGCCTGGCAGCCAGTATGGAAAAGTCGAACCATGGAGCTACCCTCCTGACACCAGCATAACTACAACTTACCTGGATGGGATGGGGCAGAGCAGTGATGAGGTCAGGACTGCATACATGCACCTGCAGCAGTGTCAAATTAGCTCCGCCACTACATCCACAAAGCCTTGACCTTGCTGCCACCCTGACCCACCCAGCCCTGTTTAGGTAAACTTTAGAGACAACAGTGTCAGGATAGTGGCTTCAAGGCTCTGCCTCGTCACACAGTCTGCTACCACATTCAACTCCAGCGCTTGGAGAAGTGTTTCACTTTCCCAGTAGGTAGGGTGGCCCTGTGGGGGGTTTTTTATTGGTTGCCAAGGGCAAATGTCATTGTGTCCAAAGTAGCACACTCTAGCCCATTCAGTCTGGAACTTATTATTGGTCTATTCCAAAGAATATGTTGCAGAATGGAGAGGCAAGCACCTATCAGTGGACACATTCACCACAAACAAACTCCATTTTCTGTGCTGTAGCTTATATTCCAGTCCTACTAAAACTTCACACAATATTTTCAGTGCAGGATGGCCATGAGAACTAGTTAGCCTGCACTGACTTTTCAGCCCTGTGTGAAAAAACTCTCTTAGGGACTTGACTTGACCAATTCCTATCCTTTTCCTCCATGAAACTCAGGGTGCATTGGATTAGGCCATTTTACCCTCAGCACAGCACACTTCCATGAAGCAGAGTGGGCTGAGACTTGATCAAGGCCATCCCATCAAAAATGAACATTTGGATTGACAAATCACTTACTTGCAAAAGAGGAAGTGGGAAGTGTATAAAGTGGCAATAAGTGGTTGGGTCCCCCCCCCACCCCAATGAATTCTCTTAGTAATACAGCCTTTCCAAAGGGGAGAGCTGCATTTACCTGTTTTCTATTTCAGCCTCCAGAGTGTTATACCCAGTTGCATAGGAAACATCTGGTATGAGCAAAACTAATTTGGATCTCTTTTTTTAAAATGTTAGCAGGATTAAAGGATCAGGTATCTTGTTTCCTTACAAGAATCACTAGAGGGAATCGTCTCAAGGATGAGATAAAATCATTAGGACAGCAGAGAGAGAGAGAGAGAGAGAGAGAGAGAGAGAGAGAGAGAGAGAGAGAAACTGTCTTCGCTTCCATTGTTCCTGCATCAATGGATCAATGCAGCCTATAAAATGATATTAGCTTGGAAATCAAGCAAAATGTTTTAAATATATAAGATTTAATGGTTACCTAGACTGTTCTAATTCTATTCACCATGCAGGTTCTAGTAACTAGTTCTTATGCAGGATACATGCAAAAAGATACGGCGTACTCCCAAAAAGATGCAGATGGAGCATCTTTGTAAATAGAGCAGAGCGATTCAGTTAAGACATTTTGTTGTTGTCTATCTCACATGTTTCCTTAGGGATTGTATTTTCATTGGCTACATTATTTCTGAAGCACTCAAAGAACCAGAACTCTTAAACATTTCGTTGTGCAGTGACTAACACATACCTGTGAACACAAATCAGCCTGCTATCATGGGATTGTCGCCAACCAAGTACAACTCAAGAGTAAACCCATTGAAACTATAATTGCCCTATGTTAGCCATGCTCATTTATTTCAATGGGTCTGCTCTGAGTGAGATCAACATTGAATGCAACCTGTCCAGGCATTCAAAATCGGGGGCAGTTGCTACATGAGGCAGGGCGCTAGAGATCAGGGTGCCAGCTACGCCCCTCAGCTGCCATTTTAGTTGTTGTCTTCCAGTGCACAGAAGGCCACTTATGGAAGCAGGGAGTCTGTAATCTGAAGCGTATGTAACCTGAAGTGTATGTAACCTAAGGTACCACTGTACAGTGGTACCTCTGGATGCGAACAGGATCCGTTCTGGAGCCCCGTTCGCATCCTGAAGCGAATGCAACCCGAGTCTGAGCGTGCACGGATCATTATTCGCCACTTCCACACATGCGCGTGACGTCATTTTGAGCGTCAGCACATGCGTGAGCAGCGAAACCCGGAAGTAACGTGCTCCGTTACTTCTGGGTCACTGTGGAGCGCAGCCTGAAAATGCTTAACCTGAAGCTACTTCAACCCGAGGTATGACTGCATTTGCAAATTTTACCCAAAAAGTTGTAAGCCTTGCACATGATGCTCTTTGCTGCAATTGAAACCAAACCTGGGTAGTGGTATCCTTTGAACTTCCTGCCACTCCACAAAGTCTCTTAAAGCAAGATCATCAATGGCACCACTTCTAGCATCACAAGCTTAGTCCACTATTCTCTTTAATCAGCACAAACTCTAGGCAAAATAAAAACATCCATCCACCTCTACCACCCACAATTAATCTCTTTGTGGTTTTAGTTTTACTCTGCTAATAATATGTTGCTATCTCATTTGATAGTTATATCTAGAAGAATTATTGTCTACAGTTAGTGTTCCTTTTCAATTTTTCCCTTTTCAGTGAAGTATGTTATAATTAGATTTAGAGGGGGGAAAGCAAGCTGGCAGCATAAACCATCTTCTATCCATCACTCCACCTTTGCAGCTGCTCAAAGGAATTTGCAATCTTAGTTCATTATATGGTATGGAACAGTGTTTTTTCTTTCTTATAACACTGCAGAATTGTAATTAAGGCTGCATCACTCTTTCCATTATAACCCGTTATTTTCAAAAGTTCAGTGCTTGGCTCTTAATTTTTACCTCAGAATATATAATATGGCACACTAACCTTTTCCATATACTTTCATATTTTATTTATCAGCTTGGAGAAGATTATTTGGCTGGGTTTTGGATTTGCTAAGATATTACCCTGTGACTCCCAAATGGCTGTGGGAGATTTGGGGACATGTAGACAACATTACTGAGTGATGGGGATAAATGAAACCTAAGATGATAATGTATGTTTCTGAAGACCAAGTGTCAGTACTCTTATAGAGTTCTTGTGTGCGACTAAATTCCTTCGTTGAATCCTATTAATAAGATTAGGAGTCAATTAGTTCATTTGTCCTTATACAGCAGTGCTCTGGCTGTGAGCATAAAAAAGATTTGTAATTATGGTTAAATATTATTATCATCCCCCATCAGTGTTCAGGTATAGGTGCCATTGCGTAAACAGATGTCCTATTCAATAATAATAATAATAATAATAATAATAATAATAATATTTCATTGTTTATACCTTGCCCATTTGACAGGGTTTCCCCAGCCACTCAGGGCACCTTCCAACATATATAAAAGCATAATAAATCATTAAACTTTTTTTTTTTTAAAAAAACCACCCTTCCCCATACAGGGCTGCCTTCAGATGTCTTCTAAAGGATGTATAGTTCCTTCCTTCCTTGGCTCCCGGGATGTATACCTCCATACCCCTCTATATTTCTCCATGAAAATAGGGACATCCTACCATACTATCCAACATTTCTACAATGAAAATAGGGGTGTCCTAAGGAAAAGCGGAGGGACACAGGTGGCGCTGTGGGTTAAACCACTGAACCTAGGACTTGCTGATCAGAAGGTCAGCGGTTCGAATCCCCGTAAAGGGGTGAGTCCCGTTTCTCGGTCCCAGCTCCTGCCAACCTAGCAGTTCGAAAGCACATCAAAGTGCAAGTAGATAAATAGGTATCACTCTGGCGGGAAGGTAAACGGCATTTCCGTGCGCTGCTCTGGTTTGCCAGAAGCGGCTTAGTCATGCTGGCCACATGACCCGGAAGCTGTACGCCGGCTCCCTCGGCCAATAAAGCAAGATGAGCGCCGCAACCCCAGAGTCGGCCACGACTTGACCTAATGGTCAGGGGTCCCTTTACCCTTTACCTTAAGGAAAAGTGGGGTGTTCTGGATCAAATCAGAAACCAGAACGGCTTCTGCAAATCCGGAACTGTCCCTGGAAAATAGGGACAACTTGGAGGGTCTGCAAGGTTTGTAGAGGTATAGAAAACCCTACGGAAAGAATAATTCCCCAAACTAGCCCAGTTGGACTACTCATGTTTAGTGGTCACCCACCAATGAAGACTGACCATGCTCAGTAGCCTTGGAATGCTGACTGAATGCTGACTGTCATTGCTGTTTGATCTGACATTGTTAAGAGTGATTTTGTAGCTGGTTGCCTGCACTTCTGACCCCATTTCACTGTTATTAGAGAGTAAGTGCAGGGTTTTCCACTCCCCACTAATAGCAGGTTGTGCCCAAATTGAGAAAGGTCCCATGGCTGTAGTAACACTCTTAGCGTACTCTTATTTTCCTCCAGCCAGTATAAGAGTTATGAGCATGCACACAGATAAAGCCTTCCTGTAGGATTCTTGCCAACAGACTAGCAGAAGACCCTGAAATGGGGTGTTTCAAGGGTGGAGCTGAGCAAGGCTGAGATCCATTAGATCCTGAGCCACAGCTGGCACTCACCAGTGTAGGGTCTGATCCTGGCCCAGATCTGGTACATGAATTGGGTCCACTCTCTCTGCCCCCACCCAAACTTCTACGACCACTGGGACTACTCTACAAAGCCTTGATGGAGGCAGGATACTCTGTAAAGTAGTTGTGGGTAGCTGCTCACACATATTTCAATGGATGGATGGATGGATGGATGGATGGATGGATGGATGGATACAACCCTAGATATTTCCTTTTGCAAATCTGTCATCATATGCCATCAATATGTGGGTGTACTCTTTTAAATATTTATGATCAATAGACGTATTAATAGTATTAATGACTGATAGACATATACATTACAATTTTACTCATGTGCTCAGCTACGGCTTGCAAATGCCAAAGAATTTAGTGGTTGATCTGTCCGGATCAGAATAAAAAACTGAGATGTTTGAGGTTCAGATTTATTTTACTTTCTGTTGCTAAACTGTTTCCCTCTCCTCCTGTCAAACTTCCAGGATCCAACTTTGAATAGGAGCAAACAAAGAGTTATGTCTCTTCTAGAGGCAAAATGTTTCACAAAATATTTTCTGGGATGAAAATAGGGATTTTATAATGAAAGAAAATGCTTCACAGCATTTTATACTGTTCAAGGCTTGTAATAATGGCCTTTAGCAGGTCTTGGAGCCAGACTGCCTCACCCATATAACAGAGGTTACATCACAAGAGACATTCTTGCAATCAGCAAGCATATGTTCTCGTGTACCTACTTACCTATTTGTTTTTGTCTGCAAAGATTTCTGAAGCCCATTTT
This sequence comes from Podarcis gaigeae, assembly GCF_964106915.1. NCBI lineage: Eukaryota > Metazoa > Chordata > Lepidosauria > Squamata > Lacertidae > Podarcis > Podarcis gaigeae. The sequence goes on from NC_139688.1 coordinate 39,835,187, forward strand.
CAAAAAGTGCAGAGTTAATTAAAAAATAGAGTACGTATAATTGAGTAGTTTCTTTTAAAAAGAACCCAAAACCCCACGCTTGGTGGCAAATCCTCTTCTTTTCCCTAACTGGTTGCACATGCTCCGAAGAGAGAGAGTTGCCTTCGTTCTCCTTTTTCTGCTTAGTGTGATTTCATGAGTTGTAAATCAATATTTTTATTGCTTTTTCCATGTAATAATATGTAGCAGCACTTTACTAGTTCATTTTATGGGTTTCACCAATACACAATAAACTTTCACAAACAAAACCTCATGGATCAGGCGTTGCAGTTTGCTGTTGTTGTGAAAACATTAAATTACTCGCTGGCTTTTCCCATAATGCTGACAACCTACAATTTCCTCTTCTACTTTTTTTTTAAACAATAGTCTATAAACTACATTGTTAATCAGGTAGTGTAAAATCCAATTAGAGACATTAGAGTCCAGAACTACAAGTGTTAAAGGAATTTATTTCTTGATTGACAAGAAAGCTAACTAGACCCATCTATTTAGAATCTTAGGGACAATTAGCTGCCTTAGTTTCATTTATTGTGACATAAAAAATCTGGTTTATTGGGAGTTCTATGAATAAGATTTCTATGATATGTACCAGGAGAAAATATCTTCCAAGTAAAATGATTGTTTTGCTGTAATAAATTGAACCATATGTACACTGTGTTATTCAATCTTTTTTCTTCAAGGCATAAATTGATATTAAAGAACATTTAAGTCATAACACATGGTTATCCAGGCATGAACGAGGCAATAACCCATATAAGTTGTCAAGGTGAAGCCAAAGCATTTATTAGAGGTTTGTGTTGTTTTTGAAAAGTGCACGGTTGGATAAACATGGATTAGTGCTATTATGCTGCTACGATGACTCAAGTGTGTTTTTACAGTGTCAGTAATTTTTATGTTTAAAAATCACTGGTGCAGTATATTAGCTATAATTTATGTTTATCATCTTGTGTATTCTAATAGGTTTCAACAAACCATTTAACATTTCAGCTTGTGCATATACATTACTTAATAGGTATTTATCTTTTAAAAAGAGATACTTAAACAGGACTTTCAAAGCTTGCAACAGCATACTAAGAGAAAATGCTGGATTGGAGCACATTAATTCCCCACCCTCCACCCTTGGTTGGCATTTAACTTTGAAGAGTGCAACAACACAATTTCTTCTTATTTTTGTTGCCGTGGAACTGAGAAGATCAGTCATCTCCAAAACCCCACTGGCCTGAATGACATCCATATCCCTGACACAAAGTGTCCGTCACACTTAATAAGTAGGGAAGATGTGATAAAGCCAACACAGCTGAAAATGCCAATAGCTCCTTGTGATCAAGGGACACCATAACATTGCCCTTTGAAAGGTGGTGAAGGAAGGAATTAAAGATGGAAATTCATAGAGTACTTGAACATTATAATTGTCGGAGGGTCCACTTTGTATCTGGTCAGCCACTGTGAAAACACGGTGTTGGACTAGAAAGGCCACTGGCCTGATCCAGCAAGGATGCATGCTTTTAGGTGTCCTTGTCCCTAGTTAAGCTGGTGAGTAATCACTTTGTGGAGTGCACTGCCTGTTTTTCTGGTTAGGGGGTTCTGTGTATGAATAGCCATTGCAAATATTTATATCTTTGAAACAAACATAGTTGGATATGGATGACATAGTGCTTCTGCTGCTGATAATAATAATAATCCTTCTCATCATCTGTTATTTATATGCCGCCCATTTGACTGAGTTGCCCCAGCCACTCTGGGCAGCTTCCAGCAAGTTGTAAAACCGCAATAAAACATCAAATATTAAGAACTTCACTATACAGGGCTGCCTTCAGATGTCTTCTATTTCCTTGACATCTGATGGGAGTGTGTTCAACAGGGCGGGCGCCACTACTGAGAAGGCCCTCTGCCTGATTCCCTATAACCTCACTTCTTGCAATGAGGGAACCGCCAGAAGGCCATTGGAGGTGGACCACAGTGTCAACTAGGCCAGGCATGCCAACTCTAGGGGCCTGATATTCAGCCCCCTCAATATTTGCTTGAAGGGGGCACGGCCCTCTCAATGTTGATGGAGCCAGGTGGACATGACATCAGGGAAGGCGTCAGGAGATGTGTGTGACATGACACACACGTGACGTGAGCTGGGCCCCTCACTCTTGGGGGCAAATCTGCTGCCTCTGAATTAGGCCATATTATGCCACACAGTATTTTAAGTACAGAACTACAAATGACTTCAGATAAGTCACAAATGGTCCTCAGTGGATCCCAGACCTAAATGGGTATGGGCACATACCTAGTCCTTCCCTCTCTTCAGCCCCCTGTTCATTGTAAACCAGCCTTTTAACAGTGCATTCCCTATGCCTTACTTCTCCTATGTATCTTTGCCACAGTTATCTATCCTGAAGTCTTTGCATCATATATTTCAAGGCTCACAAATTATTTTCTCTTTGAGGAAAAAACAGGACTGGACATCATGAAAGAGAAGAAAACTTGGGAGACTTTTATATATGTATTTTTTTAAACTAATACATGATACAGGCATGCTACCTAGCCCTAAGCATGATTACTCAGAGAGCTAAGTTTCACTCTGACTTACACCCAATTATGTGTGTATAGGATAGTAGCCTTCATTTATTGTGGCACAGCATGTGCTTATGATGAAAAATAAAGGTACCGGCTACCCATAACTTTGGATATCTATAAAGTTTGGAAACTTTAATAATGGAGACCAAGTGGTATTGCTTCGAAGTATATACTGAGTTGGGCAAAGTGAAGGGAAAGAATACTTCAGGCTAATATAGAAATATCTAATGATCAACCTTGAAAAACATACTAGATATATTTACTATGGAGGTCATTTCGTTGGGGGTAAAAAGGATTTGCTTAGAACTTTGCAAATATGGACCTCCTAATCTGCTCAGCCATAGATTTTTCAAAGAGGCTATCAATTATCCTGACTTATTTGAGCATATCAATTGGCTGACTTGGCAAATAGGGGGAATTTATCACTCACAAGGGGAAAATTGACCAAGATGGACCACTTACTATTGCAAACTACTAGCTGTTAGTAGTAATCTTGCCTTTTTCCATTTAATTGGAGATCACAGGAGTATCTTGTGGATAATTCCAATTAAATGGTGTATTTGCATAACATGTAATTTTAGATATATGTAAGCAGGAAGGACCTTTGAGAAAGTCTTTCATTTTGCCTCTGTAAATTACCTAGCTCTACAAACACCCTTTCATTCACTTTGATTTGGTCATTACAGCTTTAGAGCTGGAGACTATTCCTAATAATACATGGTGTGAAAGCACCATGTACAAAATCAATGTTTGTGTTACAGCAATGGGCACAACACCAGTATATTTTGAAAAAACCTGAGGTGCATAGAATAGCATTGTATTTAAATTTATTCAGCATCGCCTGTGCCCAATCCAAGCCTATATTGTGGACCTGTAGTGATAGGACTTAAGGAATAGAGAAGATACAGAAGAGTCAGTACTTACCAGTAGATGTGGGCAGCTGACTATATTGTGCTAAAAACTAATAAGATGAAATACATTTTTTTAATAAAATGTAAACATTGCCTAGTGATTAACAGTTCTAGTCATCACACCCATTGGCCACAACACTGTAAGGTAGGGGCAGGTTTCTACAGCAAGCAATTGGCTGGAATACAGTCCCGAAGGGGAGCAAACAGTTATTTGCTACCTTTTTCTTGATGTCATCATATTCTGGGTGATGGCTAATACAGTTTTGCTTAGTTGCTGTGCCAGGAGGCTTTTGGGAATCACATGGCAGGACAGAGTCTCAAAGATGTGCTCTCCCAAGTCCACATTCCCAGCATGTTCACACTCCTGTCTCAGTGACTTCTATGCTGGCTTGGTCAGATCAACAAAATAGAAAATGGCAGCATCCCCAAGGACATGCTCTACAGGGAGCTGGCTTCTGGCACCAGGCCAATTGGCAGACTAACTCCACAATACAAAGATGTCTGCAAAAACGGCATGAGGTCTGGCAACATCAATAATCATATAGTGCTCACCACTGAAGATTATATTAAACAGAATGGTGTTTCATTTTCAATGGTAGACATGTATATTCAACAAATTGGGGAGTGTGCAAAATGTGGTTATTTCTGGGCTTTTATCACCTGATGGGCTAGCTTTGGCTGGGTGAAAAATTGTACTGGACAGATTCCTAAATAAACCAAAATGAAGTTTCTAACTTAGATGAATCTTTGTGGAACGTTATATTCTGGCAAAATTGGATCAATCCAGAAAAAATACCTTAGATCAGTAGTACTCAAGCTTTTTTCCTCTGGCCACTTTCAGAATAAAAATTTGTTCGTGCCACACAAAAAAAATTTATTGATAAGAAATACATTGGAAAACAAAAAGAAACTACTCCTAGTTGTATTTAATTTATAATGTAGAATACAACTACTTTATAATATAATCACGGGGCATCCAGAAAGTAAATGAGCCCCTCTAGCGACTAGAGGGCTGTGAAAATTTATGCCCCTGACTTTTTAGACTTGTCTACCCATCTACTAAGGGACGCGGGTGACGCTGTGGGTTAAACCACAGAGCCTAGGACTTGCCGATCAGAAGGTCGGAGGTTCGAATCCCCATGACGGGGTGAGCTCCTGTTGCTTGGTCCCTGCTCCTGCCAACCTAGCAGTTCGAAAGCACATCAAAGTGCAAGTAGATAAATAGGTACTGCTCCGGCAGGAAGGTAAACGGTGTTTCCGTGCGCTGCTCTGGTTCGCCAGAAGCGGCTTAGTCATGCTGGCCACATGACCCGGAAGCTGTCTGCGGACAAACACCAGCTCCCTTGGCCAGTAAAGCGAGATGAGCGCCACAACCCCAGAGTCAGCCACGGCTGGACCTAATGGTCAGGGATCCCTTTACCCTTTACCTTACCCATCTACTATCTGAAACCAAAGGGGTGCACTGGTTGCCAGATATGATTTTGTTTGTTTGTTTAAGCTCTCCTACTCTAATTGGGACAGTAACTGGGATATCCCATATCATTTGATTAGGTATACCATTAAGTGGGGGAGCAGCTGCCATAAAATGAGGACCAGTTCTCATGGAATTCTGACTGACACGTGAGGGTTTGTTGGGAAGGAGGTGAACACAGAAAAAACGGATGGGAAGCCGAATGAAATGGATTGGCTGGACTGGAAGGAACACACACACACAAACCATCTCAATGTCTGGATAGGCCATTTCCTGTTTCACACTGAGAAGCTATTTTAAAATGTCTCCAGAGACAAAAGTGAGAACTGCCTACAGAAGTCAATAGAGAAATCCAATATCTTAATGCTGGTGGAGTTAGGCACCAATGTGTCCTGTCCCTCCACTGCGCCAAATGGTAACAGCAAAGGTTATTGTCCCTGCTCTTTCTAACTAGTTCTCATTTAGTTTGAAGCACTTCCTAAAAATTACCCCATGAATGCAAATCCCAATGCAAATACAGTTTGTTGTATTTGTAGGCTAGAAGGTGCTCTGAGTGAAAGAGAGTGGTTCAAAATAGGCCTGCTGTGCAGTTCACACAGGACACTGCGGGTCAGGGAATGAGTGGTTTACAAGAAGCCTGCGGTGTTGCCCAGAGACCATATAGCACCGGTCCTGAAAGATCTTCATTGGCTCCCAGTCCGTTTCCGAGCACAATTCAAAGTGTTGGTGCTGACCTTTATAGCCCTAAATGGCCTCAGCCCAGTATACCTGAAGGAGCACCTCCACCCTCATTGTTCAGCCCGGACACTGAGGTCCAGCTCTGAGGGCCTTCTGGAGGTTCCCTCCCTGTGAGAAGTGAAGTTTCAGGGAACTAGGCAGAGGGCCTTCTCAGTAGTGGCGCCCATCACCCTCCCATCAGATTTCAAGGAAATAAACAACTATCTGACTTTTAGAAGACATCTGAAGGCAGCCCTGTTTAGGGACGTTTTTAAGGTTTGAAGTTTTATCGTGTTTTTAATATTCTGTTGGGAGCCTCCCAGAGTGCCTGGGGAGATCCGGCCAAATGGGTGGGGTATAAATTAGATTCCTATTGAAGGTTTGGGCTTCAGCTGAAGCTTACAGCAACCCTGCAATGTGATCCATTGTTTTTATCCCCACATTACAGGCTGGGATGAGAAACTGTGATACAACAACGCTGCAGTGTAGTTCACTAGAATAACCCTATATCAGATTGAAGGGCTGTTCTGAGTGAGAGAGGGTATAGCAGCCCTGAGATATTGTAGGCCAAAGATTTCTCGGTTGCCTGCACATGAAATAAGACCCAAGTTAGAGAAGGGTTTCCTATCTTTGATGTTAATTCTACAGCCTCACATTCTACACACACACACACACACACACACACACGGGATAAGGTGCAGCATTTGGTTGCAGGGGCTCTCTTGTCTTTTACTAAGCTAGAAATGGTAAAAACAACAACAACAACAACAACAACAACAACAACAACCCTGAATCCTTTCTATGAGAACCTGAGTTCAACAGGAGGACACTGAACATACACAGCACTTGTTTGACTGAAGAAATATGGAATAATGAGCCATTTTGCAAATTTAGGCAGCCAAAGAGCATAAAGCAAACTCTATAAGTTAAAAGTTCAGAGCAGCTGAATTTAGCAGCTGAATTTTGCATTTTGGTTCCCAGTTGTAGATTTCAACTTGTGTATACTAATTCTACAGTCAAAGTTTAAAATATTTTCTAAACATATAGTTAGGGCAAACTATATGAAGTAAGGAACTTGCAGCCTAGCTGAAGCAGTCCTCACAAACAATTATTTTCATTTTAGCACTGACAATTATGCAAATGTGTTTGGAACAGCAATGGGCACCTAATTATGACACCTAATTATGCCAATTTATTTATACACCTCCTTGAACAACATTTTATTTATAACTCTCCTGCTCATTCAAAGGCAAGACAAAGTAGAGAAGAATTTCATAGATGATTGCCTAATTATTGAAACATAAGCAAAATATGAACTATTTGAACTTCACAGGCGCTCCACGTATACACGGATTCTCCTCTTCTTGATTAAGAAGGAAACTTTGTCAACATGTGACATCTGTGACTTCATCTGACCACTGAAATGGAAAGAGAATCATTCCCCCCGGGTGACCTAGCTCTCAGTAGCCCTCTCCCAGCTTCTTGTGTCCTGAGTCATTTGTGCTGTGCTTTGCATCTGCTTTGCATTTACCTTGCATGTAGAAGGTCCCAGCTTCAATGCTCACTCCTGGCTGAAACCATGGAGAGTCGCTGTCAATCAGTGTTGGCAGTACTGAGCTTGATGGACATACCCTTACATTTTCAGTGAACTTGAAGGACGAAACCTGTCCTTCAAGGGTGCCATCTAGGCTGCCATGTTACTAAGCACTAATACCTGACTAAAAAAGGTAAAGGGACCCCTGACCGTTAGGTCTAGTCACGGACGGCTCTGGGTTTGCGGTGCTCATCTCACTTTACTGGCCGAGGGAGCCGGCGTACAGCTTCCGGGTCATGTGGCCAGCATGACTAAGCTGCTTCTGACGAACCAGAGCAGTGCACAGAAATGCTGTTTAAATTCCCGCCGGAGCGGTACCTATTTATCTACTTGCACTTTGATGTGCTTTCGAACTGCTAGGTTGGCAGGAGCAGGGACAGAGCAATAGGAGCTCACCCCGTCGTGGGGATTCAAACTGCTGACCTTCTGATCGACAAGCCCTAGGCTCAGTGGTTTAGACCACAGTGCCACCTGCGTCCCAGTAATACCTGACTACCATGTCCTATAAAGCTGCAGTCTCAGAACAGAGCATGCCTCCTTTCATATGGATATATGGAATGTTTTGAGGCTAACCTGCTGCACTTTCTCAAGGTTGGGGCAGAAGAGGGTTGGGGAAGGAAGACCTCCCTAGTCACCATAAGGTGGGATCTAGGTTTTGGGGCTATATATTATTATTATTAGTAGTAGTAGTAGTAGTAGTAGTCACCTTATTCATAGAAGTGACTCAATGTGACTTACAAATACCAAGATGATCAAGGCAACCAAGCCTTATGAGGAACAGTTGAAGGAGCTGGGTATGTTTAGCCTGGAAAAAAGGAGACTGAGAGGAGATATGACTGAGAGGAGATATGTGGCAGCCATCTTCAAATATCTGAATGGCTGCCGCATGGAGGCTGGAGCATGCCTTGTTTTCTCCAGCTCTGGAAAGTAGGACTCAAATCAATGGCTTCAAGTTACAAGAAAGGAGATTCTGACTAAACATCAGGGGGTATTTTCTGGTAGTAAGCTGTTCGATAGTGTAACAGACACTCTCTTGAGAGGTTGTGGACTCTCCTTCCTTGGAGGTTTTTTTAGCAGAAGTTTGATGGCCATCTGTCATGGATGCTTTAGATGAGATTCCTGCATTGCAGGTGATTGGACTTAGATGACCCTTGGGATCCGTCCCAACTCTACAATTCTATGATTCTATGAAATACCATATAACTATTGTAACAAATTAACTACACCAAGGAAAGTTTATGCCTGGCACCTAAAACCAGACAAAGATACCAGGCCATCCTTCCTGGGGAGAGCATTCTACAAGTGAGGAGCCACTACTGAAAAGTCCCTTGAACTCACCCAAGGTTGATGAAGTTAGCTTCCACCACTTCCCATTGCCTCTGCAGATACTGTGAATAATTGTGGCTCTAGTTCAACTCATAGTATATGTCTCATCTCTTTGTTCCTGGGTCCCGTCACAAACAATGCCCTGGCTGCTGTCTCATCTCTGTTTACTTCCTTTTGCTAAAATGCACACAAATCATGCTACTGCTTTGGAGAGAAATACTGGTTTCTGACATTACTGAATACCTTCAACCTCAAACAATGTGCAGATGATCATACCAGGGAACTAATGTTTATTGTTTGACTTTTAGATGTACAGTGCAAGATTCACCATCGCCACGTATTATCTAGAAATGCTATATATCTACGATTGTGTTTTGGAGGCTACAGTGAGATAATAATTGATTCTGTGACAGGGAGTGGCTAATTTGCCAACAATATAGTATAAAACACATTTATACAGTCAATTACACCCAAGTGCATGGCCTATTTGCTTTATAATTTCATAAACTTGCCAGCAATTTAAATAAAAAAAAGTTCCATTAAATTATCATATCATGTGATAGAATGATATTGCCAAGTATATTAAACCATGTGTGTTCAGCCAGAATTAATTAAATATTATTACCTTTTTTCTTATTAACATATTGAACTTACCCTTCCCACTCACTACTAGAAATAGAAGCCGATTAGCAAACAAAGCAAACTTAAGGCCAAAGTTTAAAGATTTTTCCTCGGGGTGTTTCATTAAGATTCCTAAGTTCTTTTGTTTAAACATTTGCTCTTGGCAAATGTGCTTGTATTGGGAAAATATTGTTGTGTTCTTAGATATGAGTACTGGAAATCAGGACGGGGAAGGGGAGCTTTGTGGCCTGGTTCTACGAGCTTCTGCACCAGCAACTAAGTGTTTCAGATTCAGCACAATGGTCTGCAGGGGGATCCTCCCTGTGTTTGTTTGAATGTCAGTGGAACTCTGCGCGACTCGAGAGCCTGCTAAAGCAAGGTCTGCAACTACCGTATTTTTTGCTCTATAAGACTCACTTTTTCCCTCCTAAAAAGTAAGGGGAAATGTGTGTGCATCTTATGGAGTGAATGCAGACTGCGCAGCTATCCCAGAAGCCAGAACAGCAAGAGGGATTGCTGCTTTCACTGCGCAGTGATCCCTCTTGCTGTTCTGGCTTCTGAGATTCAGAATATTTTTTTTCTTGTTTTCCTCCTCCAAAAACTAGGTTCTGTGGTCTGGTGCGTCTTATAGAGCAAAAAATACGGTACATGGTAGCTACTCTTTCTCACCTGTGACCACACAAACATAAATATATATATTTGTACTGCACCTTGTTCAAGAAATTGTGAGCACAAGCCCCTTGCAGACCATCCACTTCAGCACACAAAAGGTCAGGGACATTGGGGTGTGGGAGGCAGGTGGGGACATTGGGGTGTGTGGCTTCTATTACCCTGTAGAGACAGACAGACAGACAGACAGACAGACAGACAGACAGATCCTTTAGGCTGAAACCATTTCACCCCTTTTTGTGATGGTTTCAGGTCACTTCCAGTTTTGGTGCACCACAAATGGCCACTGCCTATATTCACAATCCTATATAAGTCCACATCAGAAATAAGCCCCGTTGATTTCAATAGGAACACAGGAAACTATCGTATACTGAGTCCGACCACTGGTCTTGCTCCACAATGCTGGGCAGTGGTTTCTCAGGGTTTCTGAAAGGAACATTCCTTTTCCTACCCGGATATGGTGGGGATTGAACCAAAAACCTTCTACCACTAAGCTGCAGCCCTTCCCCCTAAATCAGGTCAGATTGTCTAGAATTGTAGTCTCCTTTAGGAGTAAGACCCATTGAATCTGTGTGATTTGGTCTGGAGTAACCATCCGGTTCACCAGATTATGAGTCCACTGCTCTTAACCACTACATCACACTGGAAGCAACCATACGCAGCCACTGGAGCTGACACAAGTCTTGCCCATCAGCTCATGGTCTGGGAAGTGGCGTGCTCTTAAGTCCCTTTTGGTATATTTTGAATTTGTATAGTAAATGCAGATTGAACAGTAAGTTGTACTTCCACCGGAGTAACCCTGTGAAAAAAGGAAGCCTGTTTCCTTTGCATGATGGTTATCTGCAATAATCTTTCCAGCACTCAAAGCCTCTGCATGTTAAAAACCACCACAGAACACGCCCCCCCCCCCGCCACCCTCAGAGTAAAATTGTTTTGGTTTGTTTTTGAAAAAACGACTTTTTCATGCAAAATAAACCAGCACTATTGTTTCTGTGGATTTTCTGCTTTAAGAAGACTGAACTGAATGATAAGAATTAGCTTTTTCCAAATATGGCATATCATTCATTCCTGCAAAGCATGAAAGGGTCAAGCACTACTTGACATTAATCACCCCCACGGAATTTATTTATTTATTTGAAACACCCAGTTCTACACATTTACCACCTCTTGCTTTCTGCACGTTGCAATGATTTTGCTGCCTCCAGCTTTGCAGCCACGTGGGATCATTCTAGAGAAAGCTTTATCTTCTATTCCTTTTCAAAATACATTTAGAAACCTCCAATTTTTTTTAAAAAAGTGCTGCCTTATAATTACCAGCATGCATATACTCTAATAAGATAGTATGGTTGGAAGTGGATAAGCATATCTTTAGCAGCAGTCTGCGAGGAATCAGCAGAAATAATTACCATCAAGATTTAATTATGTCAGACAAGAGTATCTGTCCTGAATAACAGTGTAGACACTGCAGAACTGACACTGTTGCAGATTCCAGCCTGCTCCCTGTATACCTCTGTTAATCACAGGGTTAGTTGCTCTACTGTGGCCAAAGATGAATCAGGCTGGGGGCTGATAATGGCACGCGCCAGGGAACTTTTGGTGCAATACTTAGCACAATGCAATACTGGATGTAAGATAGAGAGGGCTGTGCGGATGTGTGTAGAAACTAGCCTACCACACAGAGGTGAAATTAAGACTGATTGCTCCATCCACATTGCCTCTGGCCCCACCGACCACTGGCATGTGGCCTCTGAAAGGTTGCCCAAAAAGGAATGTAGCCCCTGGGCTGAAAAGGGTTACTCATCTCAACTCTAGATAGACTATTAATCTGACCTGGGAGAAGGCAGCTTCTTTTGCCTAGGATGATCAATATCTGCTTACAAGTCACCCCTTCTTTTAATTTCACTCTTGAAACAGCCCATGTGACATCACGGAAAAATCATACCATGTAAATATTATGCAGATGATTTGCAAACGCCGTATGCCATTTAGATCCAGCTCTCCATATTTTACCCAAGTAGGGCTTCAACACGGACTGCAGTGTCCTCTTTCTGGCGTTAGTGGACTCTACTTTCGCTAAATTCTCAAACGTGTAGGGTTTGATTATTCTGCTGAATGGAGTTTTTAAGCAAGGCAAATCTATAATCTGGGTAAATATTATGCACTATTATTAAAATAAAAAAAAAACACAGAAGGGAGAGAGGGAGGGAGGGAGGGGGGAGAGAATTGTGCTGAGTTAATTAAGGCTTCAAGAAATGCTAGCTTTTATTGGCAATTTTTTTTGTTGCAGGAAGAAAACTAAAAATTAAGAGGATAGTTGGCAGCAATATTGATATGCTAATGGATAAACATGCTAATTTAGAAAAAAACTAATCAGCAAAGACATTACTAATGGAAATGTACTGGAAAATGGCTAATGCTGTATACAAACCTGGCATCTACAAAATTAAGAAGAACTTGCATTGTATTTATAATTGTGACTTGAGAGCAAAGCTTAGGATTTAAAGACATCTCAACTGTCCTATCGTGGTCCCACAAAATCCATTCAGTGGCTGTACAGTTATGTTGCATTGCTTGTCCCTTTCACCGAGATAGGAACTAAATATCCATGTGACTGTTTCATTTACTAATGCCTACGGAGGGGGAAATGTTGCAATAGGGTATTGTGGGAATGCATTGTCACATTTGAAGGGTAGAAATATAATCCAAATCTTGTTGGAAAATAACTGGGGAATCCCAATTAATCCTGAAGTCCCACATGTGTGGGAAACTACAAAAGAAAAATGCCTATCTGAATTCACCCTGAAAGTCTGGTTCTCATGCCTTACTACAGGACATGGGTGGCACTGTGGTCTAAACCACTGAGCCTCTTGGGCTTGCTGATCGGAAGGTCGGCGGTTCGAATCCCTGCAATGGAGTGAGCTCCTGTTGATCTGTCCCAGCTCCTGGCAACCTAGCAGTTCGAAAGCATGCCAGTGCAAGTAGATAAATAGGTACTGCTGTGGCAGGAAGGTAAATGGTGTTTCCATGCACTCTGGTTTCTGTCACAGGGTTTCATTGAGTCAGAAGTGGTTTAGTCATGCTGGCCACATGACCTGGAAAGCTGTCTGTGGACAAACACTGGCTCCCTCGGCCTGAACGTGAGATGAACTCCGCAACCCCATAGTCGCCTTTGAATGGACTAAACCATCCAGGAGTCCTCTACCTCTACCTTTTACCTTACAGGTTGCAGCAATTGATAATTTAGGCAGCAATCCTAACCCAACTTTCCTGAGAGTAAGCCCCATTAAATTTGACTGACTTCTGAGTAGGCATGGTTAGGCTAGGCTTGCAGCCTCAATCCGACATATACAGAACTAAGTTCCACTGAATTGAGTGATGGAGCTTCTTCCAATAGCTTCGTATTAATAACCAACCGCCCAATCCTTCAGACAGTTGAGTGCACCTAAATTCTACAAGTTTCCTTGTATCACGAGTAGAAGGAATATGGGGAATGAGATATTTATGTGTTTGGAACAACTGCTTCGCTTTATGAAGTGGCAGGCCTTGGGGTCTCGACTTTCAGCGACACCCTATGCAATACCAAAATTTTCCCCACCTCTCCTGTTCTATTCTAAAACATAGTTACAGCCTCCCCTGCTGTGCCCCCAAAACTTTGCACCCAGTGTGACCGAACTGGTCATGCTCCCCTAAATCCTTAAAATCCTGTAGATAGATGTATGAATGCTGCCCTGTGTAAGATGTTTTAAGGCTTTTAGTTTTAGCAAGAAATAAAAGTCCTCAATCTAATTTCTCTCCCCCCCACGCACATATCCTTTTCAATCAGTGATATTGAATCCCATCTATAAATATAAACTGCTGATGTGAAATGGAAAGTGGGTGGATGAGTAGGGGAGCCCAGCCTGTGTAGTTCGAAGTAGGCATAGTTAGGGACGCCATGTTGTTCTTCGCCTCAGGTACCAAAATGTCGCCTCAGGTACCAAAATGCCCCCTCTGACTCCTATTTTAGTCTTTCCATGTGCTAGAAAATTCCTTTGGGGGCAGAAAGGGTTAAACCAGTCAATATGAGGATTGACAAGATGATCCAATGGGAAGGAGATTAACCTCCCAATTATTGACATGCATGCAAATGTAGTAGTTACTACTCTGCATGTATGCTAATATGTGACTTCACCTGTGGATGTGACCTGGATATTGGACCTGCAGGAAGGAAGCAATTCCTTTCCAACTTTCCAAACTGAATTAGCATAACAGGAAACAAGCAGGAAAAATGAGGTGGAGGGTGATTTAGTGCTGCCATGTACAAACATATCCAAACAATCTGTTTCCAAATCAAATGTGATGTATCAAATATGGAGCAGGTCACATTAGCTGAGCACACTTAAAACATTCAGCTAATTTCTTGCATGCAAACATTCATTCTCCCCCCAGTTCCATATGATTTGGCTACGGTAAGTATTATTTTCCACCTGTTATATGCATTGGTTATCTTAAGGTTCTGCTTATATATATGCTGTTAGATTGCATTAGTATTTTGTTCTTTATGTAGCATCATCAATGTACCAACAAAAATGGCTGTCAGAAGGAAAAGCTGTCAGTTCCAAATAGCTCCCTCAGATAATGCTGGTGCAATTCAGTGAGGACAATTAAACTGTTCAGGCTACTCCCGTGGGATAAACACTGTGAATGATTTCTTTTGAATGGTGTATCAGGTGGAATGGACATATGTAGGATTATTCCTTTGCAGATATTTACAGCCTAAATTTCCTATTCAGTTACATTCTAGTACAGTAGATAGAAATTTTAATTTCTGGATTCCTTCCCACCACCCCACCACAAATGTTAAATATTTATTATAATAACCAGTCACACAAATATCGCTGTTCTTAACATTGCAGTCAAATGCATATCTGCACAGACATATTACATTGTATGGAATGGACCCCCTGATAAGATCTGTAGGAGGCCATCACCTGCAGAGCACAGTGCTCAATTGATTATATAAGATGTGAGATGATCTTTTAGGTATCCCGCTTCCAACTTGTATAGAGCTTTATAAACCAAAACCAGTAACTTGAACTTAGACCAGGAGCTAATTGGCAGCCAGTGCAATTCTTCCGACAACGGGATAAAATGCTGGCAATATCCTGCCCCAGTGAGCAGTTGAGTTGCTGCGTTTGGCACCAGCTGTGGCTTCTGGACCACCTTCAACTGCAGACCCACATAGAGTGGCTTTCAGTAATCCAACATGGAGGTTACCAGTGCATGGATGGCAATGGTCAGGCTATCTTGGTTCTGGGGGGAAAGGCGAGATATGAATAAATACCATCATCAAATGATGAAAGTGAGGACGCTATACTTTGGTATCATGGAGAACTATGCATCTGTACCACTAAGACTAAGGGGTCACCCACAATTCCATTTGCCCCACTGCTTTCCTCTGGAGAAGGGTAAAGGTAAAGGTAAAGGTACCCCTGCCCATACGGGCCAGTCTTGACAGACTCTGGGGTTGTGCGCCCATCTCACTTAAGAGGCCAGGGGCCAGCGCTGTCCGGAGACACTTCCGGGTCACGTGGCCAGCGTGACAAAGCTGCATCTGGCGAGCCAGAGCTGCACACGGAAACGCCGTTTACCTTCCCGCTAGAAAGCGGTCCCTATTTATCTACTTGCACCCGGAGGTGCTTTCGAACTGCTAGGTTGGCAGGCGCTGGGACTGAGCAGTGGGAGCGCACCCCGCCGCAGGGATTCGAACCGCCGACCTTTCAATCGGCAAGTCCTAGGCGCTGAGGCTTTAACCCACAGCGCCACCTGTGTCCTCCTCTGGAGAAACTCATGGTTTAATGCTGCATTGGAGGAAAAGGCAATTGAGTTTTCTGTGGAGTGCCATTTGTTCCGATTTATCATTGAAGAGTGGGTTTTCTGGGGGAAAGCAGCAAGGTGAAGACACCCCCCCCCCCCGACTGTGCCTAGAAAGCTTGAGACAAGCATGGATAATAAGTGTGGATGAGCCTAAGCTACATTGCTGTCACATCCCTTCTATTCCTTATGCAGAGAATCCATGACAATACTATCCAGGAAACCTTTAAAAATAATATTTGGGTTAAATATCAGTATGCTGCACAAAATGGTGCTCAGCACATGCGTGGCTGTTCCCAAAGTCTTACCTTTACGGGTGCTTAACTTTTATGGGTGGTTAAATTGCTCTAATCCTTTTAAGTGAAAAGGGTTTGGCAGGGAGGTGATGGAGGCACACGTATCAAAAACATCAACAGTAAAAAAGAAAGAAAGAAAGGAAAAGTACAAATACCAGTAGATGTTTATGCCTTTTACTGTATATTAGGCATTCTAACCTTTTTAGAAAATGGCTATAATTTGAAGACAAAACTGAGTGTTCTTAATGTTACATTAATTACAAGCAGGGCTCTATTTCATTCCATTTTTGGAGACTCATTTTGTGTTTTTGTATAAGAAGTTGCATGTAATGTTGTGGCAATAATGAGCTTAATGTAAATGGAAGCTCTCAGAAGACATAATGTTAGAATTTCAAATAGAAGTGTATCTGAATCTCTCCCTCTCTCACACACATCCTGGAATCTCTGCTTGCTGCTTACCACTAAGTGGCACTATGTTATTTCTATTACACTGTTTAGATCCCCTGGAAAATAATCCCAGTCAGTCACAGAAGTTAACTTGAGACAATGCAGACAAAGTTGTAGCTGGACAACTTTGCTTGAAATCTCTCTTTGCTTGAAATCTTATAGTCACCAAAGTGTCAACAGCACCGCTTTCAAAGTTGCCTTGCAGAAGCTGACAGAAAAATACAAGACAGTTTATTTGCAGTATCAAAATGCCTGACCCTTTCGTCTTCTCCTTTGTCCTTTCACAGTATTTTATTTTTACCAAATCACCTTTTGAAATCATCTTTCCTATTTAAGTTAGCTGCTCTGTGAATTCTAATGGAGGGAAATTAATTTTCACTGTAGTGTTTAAGAGAGGGGGAATAGGAAAGCTGCTATGAAGTGATAGTTTTAACGACAGAAAATTGCTGGTAAAACTGTGAGTCACTCACTTTTATAAGCACAACATAAATTGGGAATGGGTACTATGTTAGCCTCAAAAGGTCCTATCAATTTGCTTGAGAAAGATTAATTAAAATGGTCATGCAGGAGTAGCCAATTGTAGAATCACATGCAATACTCTCCAATCGTTGTTGGGCTCCAAGTTGCATAGCCAATGGACAAGGATGGTTGTGCATTAGTGTTGTGGCACAAGGGTTAAGGAGCTTGCTACTAAATGAAATCAAGCTGACACCATCTGTAATAAAACAAACCAATAACCCCCTCCCACAGACACAGTTAAAAGGCCATATAATGCCAATCAGTCAAATGCCTGGTTGAAGAGGAACATTTTCTCCAGGTGCCTAAATATATGTAAGGAACGCGCCAGGCAAGCCTCCTTGGGGAGAGCATTCCACAAACAGGGAGCCACTGCAGGAAAGGCCTGTTCTCTTGTTGCCACCCTCTGGGCTTCTCATGGAGGAGGCACACGAAGAAGGGCCTCAGATGATGATTGCAGGGTCTGGTTATATATGGAGTCCTTGACGTATCGTATGGTGGTTCTGAGCCATTTAAGGCTTTATAGGGCAAAACCAGCATGTCAAATTAGGCCTGGAAACTATGGTAATTGGCAGCCAGCGCAGTAGGGCCAGGATCAGTGATATGCTCAAACCATCTGGTCCCAATGAGCAACCTGACCGCCGAATTCTGCACCAGCTGGAGTTTCCGATCCGTCTTAAGAAGCAGCCCTGTGTAGAATGTGCTGCAATAATCTAACCTAGAGGTTATCCCTGCCAATGTAGGGTGCAGTTGGGCCACCAGCCAAAGCTGATGGAAGGTACTCTGCACTACTAAGGCCACCTGAGGCGCAAGCGACAGCAAAGGTTGCAGAAGTACCCACAAGCTGCATACCTGCTCCTTCAGAAGGAGTGTAATCCCATCAAGAAGTATCACAGACATTACATCAATTGTTACTTTCTAAAAAAAAATCCAACAAATTTCATCTTGCTTATGCTGTATGAAGGCACTTCATGTTGTAGGCATTATCTTAATCTGTTGCATAGCATGCATTTACCTTGTGGTTTGTATGTGGGCAGAGTTTTGCAGCAAAGAACCTGTATCTTTGGTTTTTTTGTATATCTTGGAGAGCAGACTGCCAGCCTACGATGAGAGATGGAGTGGTACCCATGACTGGTGCAGACTGAGGTCTCTGCACACCTACAGTTCCTCATATTTACAGAGAAACCAAAGCAGCTCAACAAAGTACCCTAGATTTGCCACATGTAGGATATTACTGCAAGCTTTCTCAGACATTTGAAACCATGCTTGGGTACATGACGCTTTTCTGCTTGGCAATTCAAACACAAGGCTGCTTCACATATGCTTATCTTCTGCATCTGTGCCATAACCTCTATACATGCCTACATAACCAACAATGACCTACATACATCATCACAAAGGTTTCTGCGTACGCTACAATGAAGACACCTGCATACCGGTGCCCTTTGCTCAAAGACTAGCTTCTTGAGAAACCTGCCTGGTTTCTTCTTCTTCTTCATTTGTTGGTCTCTTTGTTCTTTTCATTGACAAGACCTGAGAAGGAAAAGAGACCAAAATTAAATTTTTGCTCTATGGTGGTTAGTAATGTGAATTGCTCCCAAAACTACTAGGGATAACTAGATGTTTGCTCCTCAGACAGAGATCATGGCAGTCACTTGAGAAAATTTACTTTATTTGTAAAAGGTCTCCAAAGTAATATGTAATGTTCCAGTAGCTGAAAGTAAGAAAAAGTGAGCTTCACCATGTTGTATATTCCTATACATAAATAATAATAATAATAATAATAATAATAATAATAATAATAATAATAATTTGTTTATTTATACCCCACCCATCTGGCTGGGTTTCCCCAGCCACTCTGGGGGGCTTCCAACAAAGTATTAAAATACAATAGTTTCTTAAAAGTTTCCCTAAACAGGACTGCTTTCAGATGTCTTCTAAAAGTCTGGTAGTTGTTTTTTCCTTTGACATCTGGTGGGAGGGTTTTCCACAGGGCAGACGCCACTACTTAGTGTGTGTATGTATTTAATCCCTACATATACAATTTTTGTTTTTTTGATAACACTGTGTACAATCATTTCCATGGTTGGAGCTATGTGTAGTGGTGGCACCCAAAAAAATTGGTAATGGGCACAGAAGGGGCAAAGTGTATTTCTGAAGGGGGTAAGCTTTGTGTCCACATAGTAATGGAGGGGGGGACGTACCTAATTTGTACTTTCTGAAATAATATGCAAACTGCAGCATAGATTGCCTTCAAAATTCAGAATTTTCTGAATCATGTGGTGCAAGATTATAAGTACTAATATGTGGATATTTGGGGAAAGTGTGCACAGAAATGTATATAATGGTGAAAACATTTTGGGGGAAATGGGTGCCTTCCCAACAAGTACCACTGTGAACAAAAATGTTTTAGAATTTCTCTCTCTTTTCACAATAAAATAAAATCTTGTAATAAATAGGGCTGTAGAAATAGAGGTATGTTTATCATGCAGCACCTAGTATAAACAGTTGCAGGAACTGCTCATTCTTCTGGAAAGACTTATCAACCGGAATATAGTTGAGGTGAATTTCAAAGCCCCCAAACACCAGGCAATAGCGAATAAGGGCAATGATTCACTTTTATGGCATAAGTTTTTGTTTATTAGTGGTGTAGGCATGATGCCATCTATTTTTAAATCATTGCATACATATTTTCCATACTCTTTAATATCTTCTCTTTGGGATGAAATTGGCTTTGCAATCTTCACATCAGATGTTTTCTTTGGCTTTTAAAGATGTATTTCTCTTAGACTATTTTATAATGGGAGGATCATTTATCAGATCAGTAGCATAATTTTGACTTTTGCTGAGCTATATAAATAGGATACAGAATACCAGTGAGGAAAATAGCATATCATCCACCCACAAGGTTCAAAGTCTATTGATCAGAATTTTTCAGGTATTACAGTTAAGTGGGGAAATATAAAATGCTTCGTTTTTTTTTCTGGAGATACAGCCTGAATCTCAAATGAATGGCTTTGCTTCTGTCTGGCTTATCCTGAGCTTTAGGGGTGTTCACAAGTAGCATTCACCTTCTCCCAGACAAAGAAAAATAGAAATGAAAGTTTTCTGATTTTGAAAAGAATGAAATGAGGCATGCATGCATCTGTTGTTGTTTTTTTGAAGAACAAAGCAATTCAAAATAAAGAAATAAAAAAAATTATAGTCCACTCTTCAACACATTTCCCCCCACAAAGTGGCTTACAACTGTATCTAAAGTTTAAAAAACACCTTACACACGAATGCACACATGCGCTGTTCAGTAAAATTAGAGTAGTTTCATTGAATGATTTTTTCATTTCTTTATTCAGCTATTTCTAGACCATGTTTTCATTTTAAAAATGCAGAAAGGTGGAATGCAACATACAAAACTACAGTAAGATTAATCAAACATCAATTAAAATTAGTTGAGAAAAATAAATTCATGTTCCAAAGCCCTTCTGAGTAACAGCTTTCACTTGACGTCTACAATTAAGCAGGGATTATTCCTGCTGAGACTCTAGTGGCAAGGAGTTCCACAGAGCAGGAGCTGTCAAGAAATTAAGCCAGCAATAAAATCCAAAGAGACATTATCTGCTAAAGGTTGCTGAAAAGAACAGGGCCTACCGTGCTCTATTAAACATTGCAAGGGATCAAATTTGCACTGCCAAGTTTTCCTTTCTAAACACACTTGCAGCCCACACCACACACATTTATTCAGAAGTCTCACTGTGTAAGTAGGCATATGAATTCAACCTTAAAGGAAATAAGACCGTATGGTATGACGGGCAATATCTAAATTATTATTGAATAATTTCCAGTACATTTAGTTCTCTGTTTGCTCACCCTAGAAAAATACTGTGTTTCCCCTTACAATAACGATGCTTTCTAATGACAATAGGGTGCCATAATTCATGGAGGGGATGCCACTTAGATGCTGTGTGTGTATCATACAGCTGCCACCGGATTCCAATAGCGCACAATGCTACTGTGCCATGAATTATGGTTTGCTTATGAAACACTTAAACTATATTTAGAGGCGGGGAAACTACCTCTGCTTGCAAAGAAGCAAAGGCAGCACTAGACTGACCATATTGCACACTGCTTTCCAAGTTGCAAAATAATTCCTTGTGGGACTTCAGAAGTCAGCTTTTGCTTCTTAATTTTGTAATTAGCAGGATCATCTTTAACTTATATAGGTGCCTGAGGTATAGTGCCTCATTGCGTTGGAATCACTCTTAAAGCTTTCTTTGTTCACTGGAAGTTTAATAAGATTTTTTTTTCCCTCCAGAAAGTACTGAGTAATAAAGTTTGGGTCAATCAATTATTCATTCGCTAGCTAAAATTTCAGTTTAACAATCTCTTCTCCTAGGGTTTGGCTGCGTGTATTCCTAAAGCTGCAAATAGGAAAATAGGTGAATCGGGTAACTAAAAATATAGTAGGCAAGGATAACTAAATATCTTTATTATATTGCATATGTAGAAAGAGAGCATAATATGCTCATGATAAATGGGGCTGTGAAAGTGGATACTGCAATCTTTACACTGGCTTCATATAAAAGTACAAAGGATATCGTCAAAGATAGAAATAAAATACAGTGGTGCCTCGGGTTACATATGCTTCAGGTTACAGACTCCGCTAACCCAGAAATAGTACCTCGGGTTAAAAACTTTGCTTCAGGATGAGAACAGAAATCGTGCTCCGGCAGCACAGCAGCAGCAGCAGGAGGCACCATTAGCTAAAGTGGTGCTTCAGGTTAAGAACAGTTTCAGGTTAAGAACGGACCTCTGGAACGAATTAAGTACGTAACCAGAGGTACCACTGTATCACACATGCACATTTTATAAACATCTGGTCTCTGCAGTAACCTCACTATTAGCTTAACACTTGAATTCACTTTAACATGGTTGCCTAAAGAGACGATTAAGCAGTTGGGGGTGGGGTTGCCCACAGATAACTGAGGGCCCCAGAGATTCAGGAAGGCCCCTCATCAACCAAGTCTGACTATGCCACCATTGACCACCCTCCTTGCTGGGTTTCTGAACAGCCATTTTAGCAGTGCATGGGTGACTGTGCTTTTCGATGGGAGCAAAACATGGCTTACACCTGACATTTCACCTGCTTAACACAAGTCTAGTAAATGCATGTACGTCCCTGTAAAATATTCTGCAGTCATGTCAGTGAGCAGTTTGGTGAGAAGCATAGGGAGATGATTCATCCCAACTCCTGCAAAGCTGATCAGTAAGATCACAGGTTGTTCAACAGCGCTGGCTGCTGGCTGGATGTATGGAATTGCTTAGGTGGAGGTTATCTTATGTGCACCTTTGGCCCCAGATGAATTAGGCTCTGCATGTATATGTGCATTGCTGGCCAAATGAGATGTCTTCAGTGCTTGTGTGCAAAAATGGGCAAAACAAAAACAAAAAAACTCAATAACCTTGGCCAAAAAGAACAACAAACTCAACAACTAACGCCACCAAAATTGTGGTTTTAAGCTTTTTGAGCTGTTTCTGCTGCTTTTTCCATCGCATTGCTGTACATTTCCAATTCAGCAAAAAAATTCCTCTCACGCAATTTTTATACCCGAAAAGGACATGTCAGGAATTTTCCTGACATATGGCAAGCCTAAAATAGGTAGCTACTTGGAGAGAACCTGGTGCTGACTGGGAATTTGAAGAAACAACAATAAAGTGGTTTTTCCATGGATAGTACAATTTGTGAGTTTTGGTGCTGTATACACACACACACACACACACAAACACAAACACAAACACAAACACAAACACAAACACAAACACAAACACAAACACAAACAAACAAACAAACACATACCAATCTGGGGCTCCGACCTAATTTGGGTAGCTCCTGACCCAGCCCTGAATCACTTTTGTAGGGTGGAGGTGGGAGCTAATGTTTTATAAGGGTTTATTTGATCCACCATGTTGATTCAAAATGGTGCCAGACTTCCAAATGTAGATGAAGAGCGCTACCTGCACCTCAGGAACCCTTGTGCTGAGCTTGGCAACAATATCTTAAGAGGCATCCAAATCAGCTCAGTTTGTACTCCCTCCCCAAAAAACTTTTCTGAGTGCCACGTTGATTCAAAACAGCGACTGGTTTCCTAACATTGATGGAAACTGCTGCTCCTACCTCAGAAACCCTCATGCTGGGTTTGAAATAGGCACAGTTTGGATCCAACACACCCAAAATTGAAGAAAGGCACACCAAAGTCATATTTTGTACCACCATCGTGATTAAAATAGTGGCCAGTGTCCCAACATCAATGAAAACTGCCGCCCCCACCTCAAGAACCCTCTTGCCGAGTTGGGCAACAATATCTTAAGAGGTGTCTGAATGCATGGAGAACAAACAGACAAACAGACAAACCATTCTCCAAAATATAGTTAGTACAGTATGATGTGACGGTTCCAAAAAGTGAGATTTGGGACCCCATACTTTTCAATACTGTCCTGTTTATAATTCTGCTCTGCTCTGTATTTACTAATCAAATTATTTAGACTCCAGACCTTTAACCATATGTGAAATCAAATATCATCTTCACAATTCCATGATTTTTTTAGAGCACAATTCTCAGTTTATTCTTTTTTTATCCCAAGACTTAACGATCCTCCTTTGGATACTTCAATATTTCTGTTTTGTTATCAAACGTAACCTTTAATTTGGCTCAATATTGTACATAGGGGTTTTCTTGTGCTAAATAGATGGTTAATTCCTCCTTCCCAAGTATCCTGAGTATTTGCAGCTGGTTTCAGTATCCATATTTTTCAGAAATTAATTATTATTGCCCAAGGTCTTTTGCATTCTTTTGGTTTTAATTGCTGTGAGTGATGAACTCTTCTGGGCCTGATTATCATTTACACTAAGGCCCCTCTATACCACTTTGGTAGTTTAAAGAAGCCTTTTGGTGGGTGTAAATTACATTTAAGACCACTCTAAGACCCCTTCATGCACATAGACAGATGCAAATGAACCGTATTGTAAATGAGAATATATTTTTTTCGACTTCAGCATGATATTGTGAGCGACTGTATAATCCACGAGAAAAAGCAAGAACAAGAAAGGTTCTGTTCTGCCAAGATTTATGGCAGGAATTCTTAAGGAGAGTCTTACAAGGTAACTTTTAGGACCACCAGTTTCAAAAACAGATCGCTTGGTGTGCAAAAAGCAGTAAAGGACATGGCAATCTTTTGAGAGAAAAAAGACCACAATTTTATTGATTACAAATGTAAGAAAGCTTTGATTTAGACATATTTCCTGGGTGTATTTCCGGGATTAGCCAATCTGGTTGCTGGCTGATAACTTTGTCAGGGTCATTCCTGAACTAAGGATCCCCATTTGATGCACATCAAATACGGGTGAACCCTCCAGGACATAGGAGCCAACTCCTAGGGATGTGGGGGCTTCACACCCCCATAAAATATTTCAGGGGGCTGAGCCCCCCCCAATTGATGTGCATTGCCATTCAAATGGTGTGCGTGCACCATGTCATGTGATTATGTGGGGCAGGGCTTACCTGCCCCCCAATATTTTTTTCAAGTTGGCACCCCAACTCCAGGATGCCAATTGGAGAGTTATATGGCCCACCATCAGGGCATACGGACAGAACCTTCCCCTTAGGACCTCTTTACCAGTGTACCCTGATACTTTCATCCAGAGGAGAGGGGATTTTGGCTGCTTAGGAGGAAGAGCAGGACTGGGATTCCTTTTAATATGCTTCGCAATCCTTTCTTCTTGCATAGGGGTACTAATTACAATCATACAAAAGGACCCAGGCCTCTGAAATGGTCTCCCGCCTCAACAAGATGGCGCTCCCGCCAAGGCAAAATGGCGCTCCTGCCAAAAACTAGTCAGGAATAAACCTGTTCCTGCAACCTAAAATGGCGGATGGAATGAAACAGGTCCCCCCCCCCCCTAACAAATGCCCGACTAGGCTAAAAAAACTCTTGCTGCAGTGAAACCAATAAAGGACTTAACAAGCGCTAATAGAGCAACAATCACAATTGCCCAAAGTCGCGTATTAAGCACAAGGCTGCTGCCGCAGCCGGAACACCAGCCGCTGCAATGTGAGGGAGTGATAAATGGGCAGCAGCAAGCTCCACAACTGGAGCACCCAGGGGCTGGAGCCCCAGAGGGGCAAAGGCCCGTTAGAAGGAAAGGAAAGGGAAGGAAAGGAAAGGAAAGGAAAGGGGAAGAGGACAACTCAAAAGGGAACAATAAAAAGCAATAACAAAAAGGGGGAATAAAAAACGGAAAGAAATCACCGAGACAATCCGTTGAAGGTAGGTCTCTCGGCTGCATGGAGGACAAGCTGTTAGCTTGTTCTAAATGCACGAGCCGAAAGAGGAAGCTCTGGGTCACGTGCATGGGTATAAATAGGTCCCTCGGTCTGTTTGGAGCTGCGCCCCATTGGTCAGATTGAACCCAACATTGAGGGACTTACCAATTGGGTGTTGTGGCAAACCAATCCAACCCACCCACAACACAGGAGGCCAGTCTCCAGGTCTCACCGCAACACGTGCCCTCTTTTAGGGAGGACACGATTACTATCATTACTCGTTACTGAGAAAGAGTTGTGCCCCAGCAGTGGTTAAATTCCGAGCAAAGAGCTAGCAATGAGAGCATTCTTGTGATCTTGACTAAACTTTCAAGGCTCATGGGCTACTTTTATGCCCTGATGCAGTGACAAATAGATTTGATTTGATTTGAAATGATAAAGCTCATAAATGTATGTAAAGTCTAATAAAAAGGATAAAGTTGTTGCCATTATCATTAAAAGTAGATTTTGGAGACTTGGCTGAACTTATTGCTTTTGACAGCCCGTAGGATATTTATATCTTCACTGAACTTTCTATACCAATTGTTTATCACTAACCTATTTACTCTTTGTGGTGTAGCTGGATTTTGACTCCCTTGATTGTTCATAAGGGAAGAAGAAGATGGCGTTATATTTAATATTCATTACTCCTGTGAGTATGAGTGGGGGGCAAAATAGATGCTTCCCAAGATGTATTCTGCTCATATCACATTATTTTAATTTACCTTTATCTCCTTAACTCTGTATTTATTTGTTTTTATTAAAAACATAAAATAAGGTGCCTTCCCTTCAACAATTCAACTAGAATGTTTAAAATACAAATGACAGGAAACAGGGATTCAAATATGAGGAGATGCTTTTCTTGGTGATGAGCTTAAGATATGCTAACGTACCCAGTACATTTTTCCAGTTGCCATTGATTCTAGTGCATGTCCTTAAACACTAATAAGAAGAGGATGCGGAAGGCAATCTGGACTTGAAGTTCAGAACTGAAGCATGCCAAACATGAAAGGGAGATAGCAGATAGCAGCACAAACACAGGGAATTTCAGCAGGACTGGTATAGGTCATAGCTTGTGTGTGTGGCCTGAGGGACAGATAGAGAAGCCTGCAGGGATTCATTCCCTCCTTAGACCCTAGATACCCAACCCCTAAATTACAGCATTCCATTCTTCCTCTATGACCCCTCTCACTTCTGGAAGTGTACACTGGCCTGGTTGCCAAATGGTGAAGAGGACTATGTGGTTGCTAGTGGGCTTGCCTACTTGGGGGGTGGGAGTCAAGCCAAAGTTCTCCTCAGCACACCTTGAAATGTGTCTGTGAGCAATGAAACGGCAGCATGTGCTACTGGGCTTTGAGAATATGGGTGGGGCACAAGATGGATTGTTTCAAGAAGTGGCAGAAAGATATTTCCAGATTTGTCTGGCAGGACAAGAAGCCTTGAATAAAATTTAAGATATTAACTGATGCTAAAAAAAGAGGTGGATTTGCCCTGCCAGACCTTAAACTTTACTATGAATCAGCTGTTTTTTGCTGGCTGAGAGAATGGCTGCTTCTTGAAAACACTGATGTGCTGGATTTAGAAGGTTTCAATAATGTATTTGGTTGGCATGCATATTTGTGGTATGATAAGGTAAAAGCACATAAAGCCTTCAAAAACCATATTGTTAGAAAAGCACTGTTTAATGTTTGGATAAGATATAAGGATTTGTTAGAAAAGAAAACCCCAAGATGGTTGTCGCCTATGGAAGCGAAGGCACAGAAAAAGCTCAATATGGAGGCCAAATGGCCGAAATATTGGGAAATTCTGGAACAAGATGGAGACAGAATAAAACTGCAGAGCTTTGAGAAATTGAAAAATAAAGTGCGAGATTGGCTCCATTATTATCAAATAATGGAGGCATACAATTTGGACAAAAAAGTTGGTTTCCAGGTGGAAAAATCAAAGTTGGAAACAGAATTGTTAGATTCAAAAATTAAGAACTTGTCAAGAATGTATAACTTGCTGTTGAAATGGAACACTCAGGATGAAATGGTGAAATCTGCAATGATAAAATGGGCACAAGACGTAGGACATAACATAATGATGGCTGACTGGGAACAGTTATGGACCACAGGTATGAAATTTACGGCATGTAATGCCCTAAGAGAGAATTTAATGAAAATGATTTACAGGTGGTACATGACACCAGTCAAGCTTGCAAAAATTTATAATTTACCTGACAATAAATGTTGGAAATGTAATGAGACTGAAGGTACATTCTTTCACCTTTGGTGGACATGCCCAAGGATTAAGACATTCTGGGAGATGATCTATAATGAAATGAAAAAGGTATTTAAATATACCTTCATGAAGAAACCAGAGGCCTTTCTCCTAGGTATGGTCGGCCAATTGGTGCCAAAGAAGGATAGAACTTTTTTTATGTATGCAACAACAGCAGCAAGAATACTTATAGCGAAGTATTGGAAGACACAAGATTTACCCACCCGGGAAGAATGGCATATGAAGTTGATGGACTATATGGTACTGGCGGAAATGACTGG
Source organism: Podarcis gaigeae (assembly GCF_964106915.1). Taxonomy (NCBI): domain Eukaryota; kingdom Metazoa; phylum Chordata; class Lepidosauria; order Squamata; family Lacertidae; genus Podarcis; species Podarcis gaigeae. The sequence goes on from NC_139688.1 coordinate 39,863,109, forward strand.
CAGAATCCGAGACCAGGGAGAAGAGTCGGTGGAAGAAGACTGGAAAAAGTTTAAAGATTATTTACAGAAATACTGTAAAATCAATGAATGTTAGAAAAATGTTGGAATGAAGTTATATGGCTTTAGTAGAAATGTTACAAGGAACTAAGTACAAATAGATTACTAATGTATTAAAGGGAAAAAATAAGGTTAGAATATGTTAAGATAAATTACAGGACAGAAAACAGAGGAAGAAGGAAAGGAATTGCTGAAACAGTTAACTGAAGTGGAATACAAAAAGGGAGGTGTGAGGAGGTCGTTGAAACAAGTGAATGAAAGATAAGATTTTGAAACTATTGGATGTGTTTTAAATCGTTTTTGTTTTGTTTTGTTAGTTTAATGTTTTATTGTTAGTGTTATGTAGTGTTTTTGTATTTGTATTGTACTGTATTGTTTTGTTTTAATTTCTTTTCTTTTGTAATGTCTAAACTGTTAATAAATATTATTATTTTTTTAAAAAGAGAGAATATGGGTGGAGCAGATGGATGCAACACTTTCTAAATCTCCCTAAGCATCCATTATCTTGCATGGGCAAGGGATTCTGGGAGGCAACACTCCCCTCCCCCAAACTACTCAGATTGCAGATCAGTCCTTTCCCAACCCTGCCTGGAGAATAATAATAATAATAAAATGTTATTTATATCCCGCCCTCCCCAGCCAAAGCTGGGCTCAGAGCAGCTAACAACAGTAAAAGTAATACAGTTTACATGAAATCTCAATCAATTAATTGAAATACATTCTAAAATCAATTCAGAATCAAATTAATGGCAACCATTGAGCTAGAGTTCTATGAGGATTACCAAAGGATGGGGTCAGACTGTGCCTTGGCCAAAGGCCTGGTGGAACAGCTCTGTCTTGCAGGCCCTGTGGAAAGATGTCAAGTCCCGCAGGGCCCTAGTCTTTTGTGACAGAGTGTTCCACCAGATCGGGGCCACAGCCGAAAAAGCCCTGGCTGTGGTTGAGGCCAGCCTAATCTCCCTGTGGCCCAGGACCTCCAATATGTTTTTGTTTGAACACCGTAAGGTCCTCCGTGGGACATACCAGGAGAGGTGGTCCTGTAGGTACGAGAGTCCTAGGCTGTATAGGGCTTTAAAGGTTAAAGCCAGCACCTTAAAACTGATCCTGTATTTCACTGGGAGCCAGTGCAGCTGGTATAGCACCAGGTGAATGTGATCCTGGTGAGAAGTGAGGTGACATTCTGCATGTAAAGCAGAGGGGGTAGGGACTGAATATCAGAAACAACATAGGGTTGGAGGACCTGGAGCTGGCATTGCCAAGCAGTGATCAACTGACCAGTTTGCCACCCTCATCACCAGTCAAGTCACCCAGCAGCTCCCATAGCACCGCTGGCAGGCCAGGACCAATTTTGTGCGAAAGCTGGCAGAATATTATGCGGAAGTGTTTATATTGGATTGTTCAGTGATTTATCATTTATTCAGCAAATCTTTGCAGTGGATGTCTTTAGTGTTTTATCACTCGCTCTCATCACTGAGGAGATGCAATAATTCACGGTTTACATGCCTAGTCACAACTCACTTGGCACAGCACAGATTGGGTGGCTAAAAGAATATTAAGTGTGAGGGCACGGAGGGATTGTACGTAATATGCCTTCCATGTAGATCTATACCTGTTTAAACCAGCAGGGATCATTGGCTCCTGCTTCCGTGGCCTTTTATTTGTAGGTTTCCAGGGTGTACCTATCACTTGAATGAACTTAAAGGCACAGCATCATTAAGAGAGACTTTGCCGGAGACCATCTTGTTGCAGTATAATGAAACAGTTTGCAGCACGTTCCCCAAACTATTATCATTCAAAATTATGTGCAAGCAGAAATGTGGCAATAAAGACGGTATTAAGGAAACATTGGGGACCACCGTAATACTTTTAGGATCATAGGAAAGCTGCCTTATCCCAAGCCAGACTGTCGGTCTGTCTAGCTCGGTATTGTCTGTCTATGGTGACCACTTATAAACCACCAGAAAAGATGGCAAAGGAAGACACAGATTTGCATGGAATTTGCCCACATTTATTTGTACAGATGCACATCAATCATGACTTGAACATTGCTATTAACACACATGTCGACCTGGACTACATTACAAGAATAAGTAACCCCCATGCCCTCCAAATTTCTAAAGACATTTCAAAGCACCTTGTGAATGAGGCAGACAAGAGGAAGCATCTTTCACAAGGAAAGAAAAGTTTTGCAGAACTGGAGGAGAGCTTTTAGCACAGTGCTAGAATGTAGTAATCACTGCTACTGCTCTTATTTCCAATTCCTGATCAAAGGGGTAGGAGTGAGTGCAAGGCTTCCAAGGCTTAGCAGTGCCATACATGTTCAGTGAACTGAAATTTTATTGCACTCCTGGTGGGTGTGTCCCCCCCCCATTCCCTTGTTATTGTGCATGAAAGGCGGCATAGATATAATTTAGAAAATAAACTGTGGTAATTGAATCAGACAGAAAGAGTCTATGTGTGTGTTGCAGAACTAGAAAGATCAATTGACAACATGAATAACAACCTCAGGTTCCAGGCCTTGATGTGCAGCAATGGTGTTGTTATGAGTTTGTAGGTGACAGAGTTTGTGGCAGATGAAACTGATGCAGTATGCGGAAATGGCAAAACTGACAGGGAAGATTCAAAACCAGAAAGATCAAGTATTTTCTAAAGACTGGAGTAAATTTGTAATTTACTTAAAAGACCACTGTAAACGGTTAAAATCTTTGGCAGGGAGGTAAAGACACTTGTGGAATTGTTTTAATGGTAATTATGGTTATATAATAGCTAGATAAGGGTAAAGGATGCAGTAAATTTAATCTTAAAGATGGAACCCGTGGAGGGAGGGAAGGAGGTTGAAGGGTTTGAAAGAACTTTGTATTTTAATGTTTAAAATCACTATGTTTTATATGTATAGATTTTTTCCCAAAAACTAATAATAATAATAATAATAATAATAATAATAATACTAAATAATAATAATAATAATAATAATAATAATAATAATAATAATAATAAAGATTCTGTGCCAGCTGACAAATGGGTGAAGCCCTTCTCAAGAGTCCAGAGTTAGGTAGAATAACAAAGGGTAGTAGTAGAGGTATAGGATTACAGTTCTGCTGAAATGTGACGTAGCTGAAAAGTTTCACTCTGTTAAACAAGGCAAGCTGGAGGGGGGGGCGGTGTCAGAGCACCATGTGGGCTGGCAGTTTGAATCAAAGGACTGTGGCCATGGGAGTGTAATGCTAGAAGCTACTCCATCATAGCCTCAGGTTGTATGTATGTGATAAATAAATCATATATCAGAAAGACACCACTGTCTCTGCTGTGCCTCATTGCCAAAGGAAACATGAACCCTGGGTAAGTGTCTGGACCTCTAGAGTCTCGCACTGTTGTGGAGACTGGTGGCATGTAATAATATATTCTCAAACCAAGTCTGGGAACGTGTGGTCCTTCATAGGCTGTTGGACTACAATTATTGTCATCCCTGACCATTGATCATGCTGGCTGGAGCTGATTGGCAGATTCCAAAACTCTGGGAAAGCCACAAGTTTCACACTCCTAGGCTAGAAGTTTCTAGGCAGTGCCAACTCTTCCTGCCATACGCTTGCCAGCCTAAATCATGGAGTCTCAAAAGCTGGCCCAATAGTCTAGGTTTTGCAGGGGTCAATGTCATCTCTAGTAGAAGCATTTTGGTGGCAAAGATGCTTAAGGAAACAGGAGGAATGCAACACTGACTGTATCTGTAATTTCCTAACCCTTCTTTACATTAGTATAATTGGCTTAGTGATAAGTACTTCATTGATTATATGTCTTTGCAGATTGCTTCTAGAAACAATGCTATAGACTTCATAAAAGCTACTTCAGCAAACAATAGATTATACTCCAGTAGTCTGAGAACATGTGTGTGTTAGGACATTTATGTCCTGCCTTTTTTTTTCATTGGGGGCTCTTAGTCTGTTTTCCATCCAGACACTGACCAGTACCTGGACCCACTGAGCTTCTGCATATTGGCTGTAATATGTACTCTCAGACAATACCCTGGGAGTAGAACAGAAATTTGATGGAAATTTGCGCTCCCTTAATCATATTGTAACTATGCTCCCGTTATAGCTTTGCATGGGTATCGGTGAAGACAGAAACTCTCTGCTGTGCCACAATGACCACAATATACTGAACGATAGAGCCAGATTGAATGTGGTAATAAATCTGAAGCAAAATGAAGATGAAATGGATCTATGTAACTACAAATCCATAAGCTTTTGATTCATATGATGAACACTAGTGGTAAAGTACTTCAAACAGCTCATTAAAACGTAAAATTAATCATCTTCTATGACCACCATAGTGCTACTTAGGTCTTTTAAACAGGTAACACTTGGGGCTGATGCTTTAGAGTTTTCTCCATTAACCTCCATAACTATTTTTAAAAGGTTCCTATCCAGTTTGATATTGACACTGAGTTAGGGTATAAACTGCTTTGCTCAGGAACAGCCTTTTTCAAATTCTGTTTAGAGGCAGGGTTGGACCACCACATTTTGGTCTGTGGATCGCCAGGGATCCAGATGCTGATTTAACACACTGCAACAAATCTCTCCGAAGCATTTGCAATAGCATGCTGAATTGGCGCCTGGGCATGTGTTGGAGAGCTTTGGTGACTGCTTCACTGCCTTGACATTGAATCTAGATTGATTAAGGGCTGCTGTCTGAGTCCCAAGTATTCTCTGTAATAAGGTTGGAGAATCTGTGAGCAAAGGCTTGGTCCGTACTCTTGAGTATGAAGAGGAAGGCTCTGTTTCTGCTTCAACTGCTGCCACTGGAACAAATTATATTGCAATTCTATTGCAACAGTGTTCTTTGAGTGCTGGTTCTCAGGTAGACAAAACAGCACCATTCATGCACAGGAAGAAGGTACCACCAGCAGACTAAGAGTTGCAGAATTGTTCAGTGGCCACATAAAGGTGTGTGTCTGCTGGAGGGGAAAAACAGAAAACTGGAAGAGAGGAAGAACTGGATGGAGTATCACAGGAAAGGGCATGGCTGGCTTTCAGAAACACTAAAAAGAAAAAGAAAAAAAGAAAAAAAGGTTTTTCCAAGCAACAACTTCTTTTTTGCACCAGTTCCCCAATTGTGCACAAGAACATAATGTAAGGACATAAGAAGAGCTGGCTGGATCAGGCCACGTGGCTCATTTAGTCCAGCATCCCATTCTCAACCAAAGGCCTGGGTGCAACAACACTCTCCCATCCTGCTGATCCCAGCAACTGATATTTAAATGCATACAGCCTCTGGCTGCGGAAGCAGAGCTGAGCCGAGCCATTGTGGCTAGGAGCCACGAATAGCCTTTCCCTGAATGTGTCTAATCCTCTTTTAAATCCACCTACCTTGGTGGCTATCGCTGCCTCCTATGGGAGTGAATTCTACAGTTTGACGATGTGCTTTGTGAAGTACTTCCATTTTATCTATCCTCCAACATTCAGCTTCCTTGGATGTCTGTGAGTTCTAGGGTTATGAGAGAAGGGAGAAAAACATTTCTCTATCCACTTTGGGATGCTGGTGGCGCTTTGGTCTAAACCACTGAGCCTCTTGGGCTTGCCAATCAGAAGATTGGTAGTTCGAATCCCCTTGCTCTGTCCCAGCTCCTGCCAACCTAGCAGTTTGAAAGCACACCAGTGCAAGTAGATAAATAGGTACCACTGCTGTTTGAAGGTAAATGGCGTTTCCATGCGCTTTGGTTTCTGTCATGGTGTTCCATTGCGCCAGAAGCGGTTTAGTCATGGTGGCCACATGACCCAGAAAGCTGTCTGTGGACAAACACTCGGCCTGAAATGAGCGCCGCAACCCCAGAGTCGCCTTTGACTGGACTTAACCACCCAGGGGTCCTTTATCTCTTTATTTTTTTTAACCTATCTACTTTCTCCATGCTATACATCATTTTATAAACTTCTGTCAAGACGCCTCTTACTTACCTTTTTCTCTAAACAAAAAGAAGCCTGAATGTTGTAACCCTTTCCTCACAGGGGAGTTGTTGCATCCATTTAGTCATTTTGCTTACACGCTCTTTCCTGAGTCTTTTTTCTGTAATACCATCTTTTCCCCACCTTGTTCCAATTTTGGGGGTTGTGTGGGTAGGTAGGCGCAGTGCTATTTTTTCTAGAGAAAAATGTGCCAGAACTCACCACAAACGCCTCCCTTGTTCTCTTATAATGGCAATGGTGCCCAGCTGAGAGGTGCCGGAATTGAGTTCTGATGAATTCTGGCTGGGGGGAAAGCCCTGGGTAGGTGAAAGGTGGGAGAGGCACATTGTGTGGCAGAAAGTCCAGTAGCTCAATCATCTGAAAGGCCCTCTGATTACTTAAAGAAATATATACTTCCTTGTGCGAAGATCTGGAGACTCTAGAAATCTCGGATCATGCCATACTTCAGTCATCAGGCATTAGCATCACAAACTATTTCTGAGATAAAGCTTGATGGGTTAAGTGTCTTTTATTTATTTTTAATAAAAAGGGGGGGAAACGGTAACAGAATTGAGCGAAATCCTCTTTACTTAATGTGGACCCCTGCCTTTGGCATGCAAGTCCTCTGTGTCCAAAGATAATTAGCACTTTATAATGCTAATTATTATAATTGTGTCTGAGAAAAAAAATCATTAGGGGGTATGTCTGTTCAATCATTTTCAATTGCTCCTTCTATTCAAGAATAAAGTCATTTTTCGATTAACTAGCTCTTGGAGCTCAAAGCTCAGAAGCATAGTTACAGAAAACCCTTTGATTGTTTATTTCCTCATTTGCAGGATCCCATAAGCTCCTCCAAGTGCCCATGAAGATGAATAAAACTATATGACTATATGCAATACATTCAGGCATCAGGATGCTGATTATTCTTCTTTTATCACTTCACTTGCCTCACAATCTATCCTATGCCATAGTACTTAAATTATACCTTCTAATAAATTTATTTCCCTGCATTTAGAGAAAATACTTCAGCTCGGGAATAGGCAACGTGCAGGGTCACTAGCAAGTCAACCAGCAATAAACATGGACTCTTAGGAATTCTTAAGGTGTTACTTGCTGCAGATTGTGTCTTTTGATCTGATATACATTCACCCCCAAGGTAGTGAATTTTACATTCAAGACAGTGACATGCTTGCAATATTTCTAAATCTTTGTGCGTTTTTTCATATCAACGTGAAGCCAGATCAGAGTGAGGGCAGGAGCAGGGAGCAATGCTTCCTGCCCTTACTCTGGAGTCCTTTGCATCAGAAGCGTTGAAGAAAAAATAGTGTTCGGCAGCAACGGGGATTCTGAATGCTGCTTGTTCGAAAGTGGGATAGAACCGTTTGCCCCTGTTTCTACCGACGCAACAGTTGCTGAAATGCTTCTCACCAACTCAGCCTGTGAGCAAGGTGGCAAACTTTGCATCTGAACATATTTTGCTTGGATGCAAAGAAAGCTACCTTATACCACATCGGAAAATTTGTCTCTCTGGCCCAAAACTACAGCATCTACAGTGGTACCTCAGGTTAAGTACTTAATTGGTTCCGGAGGTCCGTTCTTAACCTGAAACTGTTCTTAACCTGAAGCACCACTTTAGCTAATGGGGCCTCCTGCTGCCGCCACGTGATTTCTGTTCTCATCCTGAAGCAAAGTTCTTAACCTGAAGCACTATTTCTGGGCTAGCGGAGTGTGTAATTTGAAGCATATGTAACCTGAAGCGTATGTAACCTGAGGTACCACTGTACTCAGATTGGCAGCAGCTCACCTGGATCTCAGGCAAGAGACCTTCCACATCAACAGTTGATCTTTTTTTAAACAAATCTGGAGGTGTCAAGGATTAAACCTGAGACCTCCTGCATGTTCAGCATGCGCTCTACTGCTCATCTGCCGTCCCTTCCCGCAAGATAATAGCAGGATGAGTGTGCAGATCCTGACAATGATGTTGCTAACATACCATTTCCAACTGTCTTAATAAAAGCTATCATCTGTCTTCAGCCTCAGGATGAACTGCTGGATTTTATTACAAGGGCTAGTGATGAATCATATTTTCAGGATTAACTTATCCTATCTGATATATTGCAAAGTACCCGTTTTGCACGAAACGCGTTTGCTCAGAAGAGTAGCAAAAGAATTCCCTCTATATTGATTCTGAGACATCTCTCTGAGGAGTTTCTCTCCCTCCCAGACACAGGCACACTAAACAAATGCAGGTGCGTAGAAGCAGCTTCAGCGAAACTCCCGTGACTTTGATTACCTTTCCTCCTTGAGTCGAGCCATTTACAGAGCTCTAGAGGCTGCCCCTATTAATAAAGGGGAAAGTTATTAAAGAGGAAAACATTGCCCTCCCAAGGTTGTGGAGAAGGAAGATCCTCCACGATAAGATCTCCAGGCGAAAATTAGCCCTTCACATGTAATTTGACATCTTAAAAGGAAAATCTTCCCAGGAGGAAGCAAGCTCCCTCTTAAAGAGATTGAAACAGAAAGACTTCAGTGAGTCAAGAGACAACGGGCATTTTCTATGACTGGGAACTGGAATTCCCCCCGCCTCAGAGCAAAAGTGAAGGAAAAACCAGGCATACAAATTTTTAGAAACCTTTCCCTCCGTGAATATATTCGAACAAAGGAAACGCAACTGCCTCAAAATACTTTACAAATTTGGTAATATTACAATATAAGCTGGACGTGTTGAAATAAAAGCATTTTAAAGGGCCTACAAAAAAACACCTGTTTTGAAACGCCAGTTTCCACAGAAGAAATGGCAAGAATGTGCTCCAGGGTTTCACAAAAGACTATTTGCACCCCCTGAACTTATCCTGCAGGTCAGGTGGTTCTCCAGATGTTGAAGTTATCAATCCCAGGGCTCACCATACCATTAGCTAGAGTGAAGCAGCTATCTTGAGCAGCAGAGGTTGCAGGTAGTGGGTATAGGTCGGGGCAGGGAATAAGGTGTTAAGAGGCAACTGAACCGCCCATGTCACTTGTCCTATCCTGTACCCCCTAAACCAGTGTTGGCCAAACTTGGCCCTCCAGCTGTTTTGGGACTACAACTCCCATCACCCCTAGCTAACAGGACCAGTGGTCAGGGATGATGGGAACTGTAGTCCCAAAACAGCTGGAGGGCCAAGTTTGGCCATCACTGCCCTAAACTAACCTTCTGCTCTCAGATGTACTGACCCCTTGCTAATGTTACAGTAAAATTCAACTGCTGCCTAGTTTTCTTCTGGGTTTGGAATGGGAGTGGAGTGGAGCGCCATCTTGTCTTTCGCCTCAGTCATCAAAGTGCCTTGGGTTGGTCATGCCCAGATAGCATGGTCAGTGGTTTTAGAATAATAGAAACATTGAATTGTAGAGTTGGAAGGGATTCCAAGGGATTCATCTAGTCTGACCCCCTCTAATGCAAGAATTTTGCCTAAAGCATCCATGACAGATGGCCATCCAACTTCTGTTTAAAACCCCCAAAGAAGGAGAGTCCACAACCTCCTGACGGAGACTGTTCCACTGTTGAACAGCTCTTACTGTCAGAAAGCTTTTCCTGATGTTTAGTCGGAATCTCCCTTCTTGTAACTTGAAGCCATTGGTTCGAGTCCTGCCCTCCAGAGTAGGAGAAAACAAGCTTGCTTCTGCTTCCATGGGACAGTCTTTGATATATCTGAAGATGGCTATCATATCTCCTCTCATGGATGATAGTTGTAGTCCAACCCATCTACCATCACCTCTGCTAGAAATACATTACTTCCTGTCGGGATAAAACAGTGCATGACACTGGCAATCTGTGATCAGATCTTCTGATGTGGTTCTTTCAAGCAGCTCTGAGTGATGGCAGGGATGGTGGAGAAACTGAGCTCAGTTCACACCAAAATATATCAAATTCACACTTTCTAAAACAATTTGAGAACCATAACGCAGCCATCATTCACATTCTGCGTTCATCCAAACTTTGGTGTGCAGCCATCAAACCAAGGAATGTTTACAGGAAATGAATATATTGGGGGACAGTAGTGTTAGAGAAAATAACATACAAAACACATTATTTATTTCATAAAATTTATATACTGCTTGGTTGTAGGGGAAGAAACCTCAAAGTGGTTTATGAGGAGCAATTGTTTGCAGAAATGTGTACATTAGTCAAAACTGCATATGAGAATGTGTTTATCAGGAGAAACTCGCACTGTAGAAGTTTTGTGAGGACTTCTTTAAAAGAAGAAAACTCGCAGATGGCTGCTGAAATGTGGGTAATGAATTTAAGGTTGCAAAAATGAGAAATTGAGAGAACTGAAATTGATAGATCCCTCCACCCCTAGTGAGCGGGGTCCAAACCAGGTCATTGCGCTGGGAAAGGGAGTGTTACAGTACGCCATTTTTAAAAACACAAAGTCAGCCCCCATATTCTTAGTGAATTGCTTCAGGCTGACAGTGACCTAAGATGACTCTATCCAGAATAGTTGCATGTGGGAAGGGGAGGGATGACTGCCCTCCAGTGTTATATGGCACTGAAGGAGGAGGTATTGGTTGAGAAAATATGTGCACTAGTCCCTTCCCCACTCCTGAAGGTCTCACTCCTGACCCCTGAGTAGTACAACAAAGACCATGTTGCAGGCTCCGAGGGCTTAACCTTCTTAAACTTCTTCTTAAACTTCACTGCAGAACCCACTTGTGTTCAATTAATAGTTATGAAAGTGGAGATCCTAGTCATAACGTATTGTTTTAATATCTTTTTTTTTAAATCGCTTTTAAAAATTCATCTGCTGTTTTTAAAGGTTAGCTGTGATGAGCTTAATCTTTTGGCTTGAATGGGTGTAGGGTCCTAGATGTCAGGGCTAATGTGAAGTTTGCTAGCTCTTCATATCCTTAGGCCAAGTGCCCCGTAATTAATAAATCTGCTAATTGTGTCATGTCACCATATCTCAGTTTTCACCCGCAATTTCATCTGAGAACTGCTTGAGGAAACTCTCCATGCCGTAAAGATGCCATGTGTTTGTGAGATGCTCTCCTGGGTTTTAAACTGAAGGCCACCCAAGACTTCCTCCTCTTCCACAGTGACCTACGTAGGAAGTGACACAAGATGTGCAACAATTTAATTAGCAAAATGCTGGCTTTTGGGTTAATAATATAAATCTCTTCTGTCCTTCCAAATTCATATAAATATATCTCTTTGAAACTGTAGCTCCATATGGCAATTAGAAATAGTTGTCACATTTCTTCTTAGCTAGTCTCTGGGTTCTCCTACCCCCTGCCACCAACAGCAAAACCATCCACTTCACAATATTAGGCAGCCAATATATTAGCCATGGTTCGGATAGGGTGCAGCAAGGGGGATAAATTGAAAACACCGTGGAAAATGGGAGGGGAAGGTGGGAAAGAAACCCCCAAAGAAAAATGTATTATGTTTTGGAGTGTATATGTGAATTTTTTTAAAAAATAATAATAAAATATCACACACACACATTAGCCATTGTCATCAATTTATCTCCATCATTATCAGTGGCATCAGTTCTGCAGAACTTGCACAGGAAGGATGCGCAAGGTTTTAACTCATTTTCCTTTGCAAAACATTCAGGCTGAGAAACTGATGTCCAAGGTTAACCTCCAGGAAGCTCCAATGATGATCGCTTCTCAGCCTTTTGGCTAAGATCAAGTGTAGGAAGCTCCAAAGATGTTGGTGTGGTTTCAGTTTCCTTGTCAGTGCCGCGCCATGACATGTTATTAGCCTCATGAAATAATGGTTGCATTTGGACAGAACACTGTTGCATGAACAGCTTTGGGGTTTTGCATCTCTCCCTCCACTCCCTTCGTCTGGTGTGAAGCATCCGCTTCCATCTTCAACTAACTGCAGTTTGTCATTTCATCCAAACCAGGGCAAACTCTAGATAGTGTCACAACAGTTGGGTGCCTTCTCATCTTCCTGCAGGACTCCTGAGGGTTCCAGGCACTCTCCCAGGGTCTGTGTTCCTTTGGAGAATTAAGACACGGTGGAGACTGCTGTAGCTTTAAGCAGTGCTTTTTTCTGGGAGTACGCAGGGGTATACATACCCTTAAACATTTTGTGAATCTAATGGGAGAAGAAACTAAAAATGTTAAATTTTCTAGTTTCTTCTCTAGCACGGTGAATCGTCAGTTCTGTTGCTACCCCCGATGGCGGCCTCATTTCCTGTTACGGTGTTTCCTGAGTCTCAGACAGAAGCGAGCGTTTAATGTGTGAAGTAGGAGTTGGAATCTAGCATGGTGATTGGTCAGTTTCGTTGTTACCACCTCTGATGGCGGCCTCTTTCCTTCCCTGGTGTGTCCTGAGTCTCAGAAGGAAGCATGTTCTTTGTACTTTTGTCCATTTACTGTCTTTATTTCCCCCGATTTGAACTATAAAATGGTGGTTTTCTTGAGTCAAAATGAGAGTTTTTAAGAAAAAAAGCACTGGCTTTAAGAAATGGTTTATTCACCTATTTACACCTGCAGTCTGCATGGAAGGTGTCCAGATCTTACAGCATGGTTATTTCAAGAGGGGCTCATCCTCCACATTCAGCCAGCCAGCCAAGATGGATCCTAGTCCTTCCTCCTCCTTTCCCCCAAACACTTTGCTCAAAGACTCCCTTTTCCTGTCACTAAAAACACACACTCCATCTCCCCAATTCCTCTCAGGTTGCCTATCAGTAACTTTTGCAGTGTTAACAGATTTGCTCTTTACAAGTTTGCATAAGCCAGGCTAGGGATTCCCTGTCTGGCCCAACTCTGCAGCTTGTATTTTCATCCATATTCCAATTAATCAAAATCCTACCATTTAATAGTTTCTAGGGTTTGGCGGGGATCCCCCCAAAAAATCTATAACAATAGTTTGAACTATGGTTTGACCAAACAAGTCAAGATCAAAGCATGGTTTCAGATCCTGGTTTGTTCAGGTACATAGACTCTCCAATGTCCTTATTTTCTAGGGACGTCACTAATTTAGAAAAGGTGTCCCGGTTTCTGATTTGATCCCAGAAACCCACTTTTCCTTAGGATGTCCCTAATTTCATTGGAGAAATGTTGGAAGGTATAGAGTTATGTGACTCCTGAGCTGTCTGAAGGCAATCCTGTATGAGGAATTTTTTTTATAATGTTTGATGTTTTATTACCGTATTTTTCGCCCTATAGGACGCACTTTTTCCCCTCCAAAAATGAAGGGAAAATCTGTGTGCATCCTATGGGGCGAATGCAGGCTTTCGCTGAAGCTTGGAGAGCGAGAGGGGTCGGTGCGCACTGACCCCTCTCGCTCTCCAGGCTTCAGGAAGCTATCAGCAAGCCTGGGGAGCTGGTGGGAGTTCCCGCAGGGCTCCCCAGGCTACGGCTAGCAGCCTGCCGCCAGGCGAGCAAGGTGCCCTGAAGCGGAGCGCCCCGCGTGCAGGGCAGACATCCGCAGCCTGCCGCCCAATGGGCGGGGCGCCCTGAAGCGGAGCGCCCCTGGCACCGGGCAGACATCGGCCAGCCCCACAAGCTCAGGGGACAGCGGGGAGGCGCAGCGCCGCCATCCCGCTGTTCCTCGACCTGGTTTTTTGGGGGGGAAATAAAGGAAATTTCCCCCCCTTTATTTCCCCCCCAAAAAACTAGGTGCGTCCTATGGGACGAAAAATACGGTATGTTTTTATATACGTTGGAAGCTGCCCAGAGTGGCTTGGGCAAAGCAGTAAGATGTGTGGAGTATAAATAGTAAAGTTATCACAATGGAATGGGACGTACCTGTTTTCATTGGAGAAATGTTGGAGGGTATGTAGTTACTATTTAAAACATGGGGCATGTGGGGAGAGATTCAGTTTCTTCAAATTATACAACCCTTAAAACTTAATTGCACTTTCTGTCTCGGAGAAAACAACAAGGTGGGGTGAGCTGAAAATGGAAGCAGATGATTCTAATCCAGGGAGGGGAATGACTTTCAGCTCAAGGGTAAAAGTGGGCAGACCAACAAATGTTGTACAGTACACTGGTTTGTTACACGCTCATACACCCCTCCGTATTTCCTCCGTTCAGGCAAGCAAGAAGCAATATTATCAAGGACAAGTTCCAGTCAGGCAAAACCATTCAAGGAAAGTGCAAAATGCAGCTTGTGCAAGGTGTGGCTCAGGGGGTATGTGGTCTGGGTAGAATTCCAAGGGCCATATAGAAAGGTCTGCAGGGCCACATTTAATCCCTGGGTCTGAGGTTATCAACCCTTGTTCTAATCTTTGTGGAGGGGAGAGTAGGCCTGTGCATGTAACACTGCTGCATGTAAGCCCGCTCTGGGGTTTATGAAATGAAGTGCGGGCAATACACGTTATCAATAAATGAATAATAAAATAATTCTAATCTATGGTTTAACATTTCCTCCAAACAATCACAATTTCTTTGTATTCCAATAGCAGTTGCAACCCTCTTTATCGGGTTTTACTGCTTTTATTTTTGTTATTTTTTCATGCTGCCCTTCAGGAAATAGCATTTGAAAAGGTTCCAGGGTGGTTTATATTAAATGAAAAGTCAGTAATGTTTGTTACTCTGTTACTCTTTGGGCATTAAATTTATATTTCTTTGGCTCTTTGACAAGTCATTTGCTTTAACCTAACGGAGATGGTTGGTTGCTTCACCTGGTTATTGTTACATTTTGATTCTGTTGCTCATTTACCGTAAAACCTTCCCTGGTTGTCTGTAAAAAACAACAGGGCACAAAACTGGTTAAAGGAACCTGGCTGCGTGAGCAGCAACATTTGGGATGCTGTCTGACGGCCATTTTGAAATCTGTAACCACTGTTTCTAATGAGGCTGCTGTACCCTGCAGGGGTCTGTTTAGAAGAGGAGGAGGAAGATGGCAGCTTGCCATCTGTGTTTCTCAAATGAGCACGGTTTAGAGAAAGAAGAATCTCTCTGAGGATTTGATTTAGGTTTGCCTGGGCATCTGTAAGTAACTCACAGTGTGCGACAAGAATTTGCAACAGGATATGTTTTCAGATATTCAAAGTGGAGGGGAAACGACAAGCAGCAAAAGAGCTGCTGGAAATGGCTTTGAGAGAAGAGGCATCACCTGTCTGGCTTTTAAACATGTACCGTTGACCATTAGTCTGAGGAATGCTTCTGTGTTGCTTTGGAAATGGAAAATTCAGAAGGGCTCTAGCCAGTCATCATCATCATCATCATCATTTTATTTGTATGCCACCTTTCCATAGAGTTAGAACAATGCTCAAGGCGGCTTACAACATTACAAGATTTACATAATTACCAACATAACAAAAGTCATAAACAATAAATAAAACACATCAAAAGCTACACAACCAAATGGAAAAAAACATAAATCATAAAATCTAAAAATAAATATACAACATTAATATTAACAACAATTTAAAATGGCAATTTAAAATTATTATTTTTTTAAAGGAGCCCTTTCTATCAAGCAGCAGCAGCAACACTCCTTTATGGAGCCAGTCCCATAAAGGCCCCGCCTCAAGCCAGGTGGAAAGAGACAGGGCAGGGCTCTTCAGGCTCCCAGCAGGTCAGTCCTGGGCAGTCTGCAATAGCCACCAAGCACTTGAGCTGTTGATTCTCCTTCCCATCCCATTCCATCCTGTGAACTATCAGATCTGCCCTGCCAGGGTATGTCTCACATACCCCGCTATTTCCTAGTCTGCTATGTGCAAACTCATTTGATTATGTCAACTCTACCATGGATGGCTCAAACTATCTCCTTTTTTTATTAATACCTCTCCAGCCAGTGTGGTGTAGTGGTTAAGAGTGGTAGACTCGTAATCTGGTGAACCAGGTTTGATTCCCCGCTCTTCCACATGCAGTTGCTGGGTGACCTTGGGCTAGTCACACTTCTCTGAAGTCTCTCAGCCTCACTCACCTCACAGAGTGTTTGTTGTGGGGGAGGAAGGGAAAAGGAGATTGTTAGCCACTTTGAGACTCCTTAGGGTAGTGATAAAGTGGGATATCAAAATCCAAACTCTTCATGAGCCTCATTCTCTAGCTCCAAAAGTGTTCAGACTGAAGAATGCCTTCTTGGCTAGAGATGAATTAATCTGTCAATTTCAGATTTGTTCAGTTTCTTGTTTCTCCAATCCAAAAGCCAGCTGTTCCCATTTCCACAGAAATTTGTGGGTTGTTGGCTTTTTTAAAATCCTCATGAAAATTCATCTGCATTTTAGTGCAATTTTCTCTTAGTGTACTCATTTTGTAAGCAATTTTGCCTAATAAACATATTTCTGAAAACCAGTCTTACCCACTATCACACATATTTTCACTAATGTATGCACTTCAATACACACTTTACCCTTATATATGCATTTTTGTACGCATTGCCAGAAAACTATTGCAAAGCCGGGAAACTGCAAATTTGGAAGGACAACTGTGTTTCAGTTCTGTATTTAGTAATTTCTCATTAAAATGCAAGCAAAATTCTTGCCAGAGTTGGAAGTAAGATTCAGTTGCCAGTCAAGTGAGCTTCTGTATGTGAAATGGGAGGGAGGTAGTATATTGTCCTTCACCTTGGACAGAATAAAGTCTTAGGCTATCGCTGGTCTAGCTGTAGGGTTGTGAACTTCTTAATGTTTATCTAAGGCAGACTTCCTCAACCTTGGCCCTCCAGATGTTTTTAGCCTACAACTCTCATGATCCCTAGCTATCAGGACCAGTGGTCAGGGATGGTGGGGAATGTAGTCTCAAAACATCTGGAGGGCCGAGGTTGAGGAAGCCTGATCTAAGGTGAGTCTTTCCTTGCTGCCACTTTGAATCAGCTGATATCGTATGATGTTAGGTGATTGATAGGTGAATGACTCTGCTCATCCCCCAAACTGAGTGCTACAATTCCCAGAGTGGTTTAGCAATGAATCTCTCTTCCCAG
Organism: Podarcis gaigeae; assembly: GCF_964106915.1. NCBI lineage: Eukaryota > Metazoa > Chordata > Lepidosauria > Squamata > Lacertidae > Podarcis > Podarcis gaigeae. The sequence continues at coordinate 39,879,972 of NC_139688.1, forward strand.
GGAACTAAAGGAATTCTGGCTCTCCTAGGGGAATAGGGGTCTCCTAGCAACTCTCGGCACCTTGAACAAACTGTTGTTCCCAGGATTGTTTGGGAGATGCCACGACTATTTAAAGGGGTAGTATATTGCTTTTAATGTATAGTGCAGATGGAGCCTGCCGTTGGGTTCATTACCTGGAAATTGGGCTCATTATCTGGAGACGCAGTGATTGAATGGTGGACATTGTGTACGTCTTTATTTTAGCTCCGTCACGTAATCCAGGGATGAACATGGTGCTGCATACATTGTTGGACCAAAACTCCCACCACCCTTGACTATTGGCCATGCTGGCCGGGGATAATAGCAAAGCCACTCCCGACATAAGGAGGGGAGTTGCGGGCTCATGCCTCACCTACATCCTCGCGGGGCTGGCTGCAGCCCCGCGTGACTTGGGGAATCCCGGGATTCAATATTATTCATCATTCACCGCACCAGCCAATCGGCTGCCGGCGGGGGTGGGATTAATTGGGTTCATTTAAGGTTGGGGCAGCCCATGCTCACCCCTTTCTTTTCTTACAGCCAGCTGCAGTTTCCCACCCACCCACCCTCTAGGTTGCATTTGGAATTTGCTATGGGCTTTGGCTGGTTGCCGCAAGGGGCCTGGTAGGAGTTTTTCCACTTGGCTAATTGGCATTATTTTGGAAGCCACTTGGTTTTTTTCGCCTACCTCGTAGCAAAACGTCACAACACTTTTGGTTTTGGTGGTTAGGCATTGGCAGGGGTATTGTTATACAAATGAGTTGGGGGGGGGAGCGCCATCACCTCCCCCAAATGTTGAAGGGTAGTCCGATAAAGGGCACCGGAGGGCGTCGCCTCGTCCAAAACCTATGGAGGCTAGGGCTTAAAGCGCGCTCCTGAGCGGTAACCCCACGGGGAGCGCCTAAGGATGTGCATTTTGGGGGCTCCCCCTGTTGGTGCTTAACCCTTCCCGGTGCTATGCCGGTTAGTCTGGTAGGGCCAATGCCTAAAGCCAATACCGCTCTTACCTGTAATCAATAAAGTTGTGGCCATTTTTCGCCCATTAACCTAAATTCTGGTGTCCAGTGTCTTTATTTATTCCAACTGTGGGAGGGGGCGGGAATCAGCATGCAACTGTGATTCAGCAGCATTTGGAAGGCTGCAGGCTCCCCAATCCTCACTTATGTCTTACTTATTACTAATGCAATAAAATTGGGTTTTGGCTCTCTGTTTCATATTAAAGTGTGCTTTAAATAGAGGAAGCAAAATTAAAGAAGCATTCATTTCCAATCCAGCTTTATGACCAAATGAGCGGGACTTCAACTAATGTGTAAACTTTTCTTTGGAAAGTGATAAATATTTACAGTACATAATGAAATTTCATGTCAAAAAATTGATGGAATTTACTGTGTTTTAATAAAAGCAGGTTTGAAAACATTAGTTTTATTAAACAAAACCCCAACATATTGTTAAAAATATTGCTATTTTCATATTTGTTTCTCTGGCGCAGACCTGATAGACAAAGGCAGCTTTTCAGCTAACAGCATTACTATGGAAATTAGTCCCAATATAATGGAAATAGTACAAAATAATACAAGCCCTAATACATCTTCACACAATCTATTATTCATCTATCAATTAACTTCATTTGAATGGTGCTTACCATTCCTGGGTTAGTTGTTTTTAGTAGCCATAAATCTTCATTGTCCCCCCCCCCACCCCCTTTGGTTCATTCCCACACATCCAAGGACAAGAGTATTTTAAAAGGCCTCTTGGGACTAGGAACAAAGAGCTAATTTACACCCTGCCATATGAGTTGCACATCCAGTGACATGTATGAATGAGTCTCGGGCTCCTATATCCCTTCACTGCATCACACAGAGTAGTATATCTCTCACAGTGCTCCCTAGACAGATATTTGACACTGGGCATTCTCACATGTTTCCATACACATGGCTCATGTGATCCAGCCACCTCCATTTTGGTTTATTGATTCTGTTAACAACTGTACGCATGTAAGTCATTGTTGCCTCTCCGGGTTGGGGAATCCTAACTTACTAGGGTTACCAATCTCAGGGTAGAACCTAATCTTCTTCATTTGAAATCTCTTAGAACATGGGTAGGCAAACTAAGGCCCGGGGGCCAGATCCGGTCCAATTGCCTTCTAAATCCGGTCTGCCGACGGTCCGGGAATCAGTGTGTTTTTACATGAGTAGAATGTGTCCCTTTATTAAAAATGCATCTCTGGGTTATTTGTGGGGCATGGGAACTTGTTCATCCACCCCCCCCAAAAAAAAATACAGACCGGCCCCCCACAAGGTCTGAGGGGCAGTGGACTGGCCCCCTGCTGAATAATAGTAATAATAAAAATAAAAATAAAAATAAAAATAAAAATAAAAATAATAAAATTTATTATTTGTACCCCGCCCATCTGGCTGGGTTTACCCAGCCACTCTGGACGGCTTCCAACAAAGACCAAAAATACACTAAAATGTCACACATTAAAAACTTCCCTGAATAGGGCTGACTTCAGATGTCCTCTGAATGTCAGGTAGTTGTTTATCTTTTTGACATCTGATGGGAGGGCGTTCCACAGGGCGGGCACCACTACCGAGAAGGCCCTCTGCCTGGTTCCTTTCAAAGTTTGCTGACCCCTGTCTTAGAGGTCCATTTCAGACCTTTGCACAGTGGGACATTGGGGGCATGTAGATCCCTAACTCTTCCCTGGTTTAAGTGCTCACATATTCCACAGAATGCCTGAACAGGGCTCGTGTGTGAAGCCTACATGCCATGACATGGACTCAACGCCGTTCAGTGAACGCATGGCAGAAGCTGAATGCACCTCTCAAAGGTTCATATCTAACACAGTACTCAGCTGATCTCATTAGTTGAACAGTGACCTCTTTCTGATATGAAAGGATATTGCTTTCAAATTTTTCACCTTATTGGTTCTCACATAAACCCAGCCATATTTACTCCACGAGTGCAGGCAGATGCGAATGCTGATCGAGGAGCTGTGACTGCCCAAGCTGCCTGAGTGAGTGCGCTTGGGGAATGGGGGGTGTGGGTAGCCATGGGGCAGCTGAGGGAACTGGGTGGAAAGGATGATGTCTGGAGTGGGGGCTGCTGGGGGGGGAGTACCAGGGTTTGTCGTGAGGCCAATAGTGAGGGGAGGCTGGGGGGGGGGGGAGAATATGGATGGTGGCATGTATTTATTTATATATTTAATGGCAACATTCCATTTATAAGACGACCCCCCAATTTTAAACTTAAAAAATTTGGGGGGAAATATAGTCTTATACATGGAAAAATATGGTAACTTCTGGATCCAGTCATGAGAAAGGCACTCACACCATGATGGAAAGGTGGTGAGAGAAACTCCCACTGAGTCTGAAAGAAAGGTTCTGTAAGGAACTTAAGGCATTGGATGTCCCTAATGTTCACGCTTAGTCAGCTTTCCTGGGTAAAAATGAAAATAACACTTAGAGGCACATTCAAAAGTATGAACATATTGGTCATACAGTGGTACCTCTGGTTACAAACTTAATTCATTCCGGTCTGTTCTTAACCTGAAACTGTTCTTAACCTGAGGTACCACTTTAGCTAATGGGGCCTCCTGTTGCCGCTGCGCGATTTCTGTTCTCATCCTGAGGTAAAGTTCTTAACCTGAGGTACTACTTCCGGGTTAGCAGAGTCTGTAACCCGAAGTGTTCGTAACCCGAAGTGTTTGTAACCCAAGGTACCACTGTACCTTGCTCTTCTTCCCATCTCCAGCATCTCCATGGCTGCTGCTTACTTAAAAAACCCCCACAAAAATTTTTTTACACAAATGCTAATTGTGCCAATGTTGTTACATACCTTGGCCCTGATACAGGTATGTTCCAGGTATGTTGCAGTGTACATGGTACATCCTGTGCATGTTTGCATCTTTCCAATTTTGTCTCAATGGACTGGATCCCTTTGTAAGGCTCTCTTCCCTACTGAAGTGAAGCCCATTCTTGATAGCAAGTTTTGTTCCCGTTTAGTGTGTGAACGCCCCTGAGCAAGCATGGTAAAACTGAACGGCAACGTGTAGGGGGTCAATTGCCCTCTTCAAGTACAAACACTGATATTTAACGTTGATCCTGTTGCGTTTAATTCAATGAATTTGCATAACAGTTTAACATAAAACGAGATATGCAATCAGACTTGCTTTTCAAAGGCTGTCCAGCATGCTCCAAGCATTCCTCTTCATAGCATGGTTTGTGTGCCTCACAAAGCAACATTGCAAAGCTTTCGCACAGAACCATTTAATTAAAATAAAATAAAATGATGATTGTTACTCCATTGAGAGAGTGGGTCAGAAGTGAAGTCAGTCAGGCATGGGCACTTACACTATAATAAATTCTTTAGACATAGGTGTGTAATGTACACAGTGTATAATATAATATTTCCTTTGATGTTCAGTGTTGTGTGAGTACTTTCCCTGTCTTTTCCTAATGTGAGACTCTCCCTTTCTTGGCACCAAGCCAGTTTTGTTCATTTTCTGCAGCTGGCATGAAAGTAAACTCATTTTTTACAGAACTGACCCCCATTATTTCATTTCGGCTAATTCTAAATGCGTTGATGAGCTACAACGCAAAGCAGCACAATTAATTTTATAAGGCATGTTCTGTTAGCATGGCACTGGTGATTGGCAGGTGAGGAGGAGGAGAGGGAGGAGTTAGTAGGCTCTAATGATGAAACAAACATTTCCTAGGAAATTAATGGGAGTTGAAAAGGATCGGGAAAAGCCAGTCCACATAGTTGCAGAAGCAAATAGGAAACAAAGGATATCCCGTGAGATACGCGCGAGGAGAGTCCATTTATTTTGTCACTGCAAAATCATACACAATGCATGCGACAAACCAGTATGCACCACATATCATCCCCAAAATCAAAACATCCAAAGTTGCATGTAAAAGAATTTTCAAAGCTAATTTTTTTGTGTATGTCTGATGAGTAGGGTTCATGTTGTGGCTGTATGACAGTGCACAGATTGCACAGTCCTCTTCGTCGCAGCGCTAGATGAGTATGGTTTGCATTTGTCATCAAAGAGAAAAGGATCTGGGGCCCCTGTTAGGATCTGAAGCCCAACTCATGTGGTTGGAGTGGGGTTAATGGCCTGTCATTGCAACCACCATCATGTTCTGAAAACTGTGTTGTTGTTTGTTGAGGAAGAATAATCTTAACGAGAAACATTGCCAGGATTAGAGTGAACCTCAATCCTGAAAAATTAACTGGTTCAGACTCAATGCTAGTACAGTGGTACCTCAGGTTAAGTACTTAATTCATTCTGGAGGTCCGTTCATAACCTGAAACTGTTCTTAACCTAAAGCACCACTTTAGCTAATGGGGCCTCCTGCTGCCACCGCGCTGCTGGAGCACAATTTCTGTTCTCATCCTGAAGCAAAGTTCTTAACCCGAGGTACTATTTCTGGGTTAGCGGAGTCTGTAACCTGAAGCGTATGTAACCCGAGGTACCACTGTATCAGCTTCTACAAGCTTGGTTGCTTCTGAGTTACTACTGGTTTATAACAACCTGCATCCTGGGCAATATTCATTAGAAACATGGGCCAAAGAGCTAGAAGAACTAATTTCTGTCACTGCAGTGGTTGTTTAAGCCCGAAAGCAATAGGTGATGCATCTCTTTAACAATAATCAATTTCTCAGATTTCCATGAGAGGAAAGAAAGCAGACCATTTGCGGGGGGGGGGGGCGAGGAAGCGAAACTATCTGTGCGCACGAGGAAAGTGAATCAAAGCCCCTTCCCCTATCACTGATTACAAGTTATTATACAAGCCGAGCCCCATATTGTGCACTTCATTTACAGTAATTGTACAACAGCTGTATAATAGGTGTAGTTTAAGGTATGAGTGTTGCTCAGAGTGTAGCTTAAATGTCCACTGTGAGATGTGAATATGAATATGAATAGTCCTGACTGCATAGTAATTGGTAGTATTACGGGAGAGAATGGGGAAGCTACATATGGATGAATGGGTGAGGCCCGGGTGGGGTGCAGCACAGGAGACTAATGGCAGTTTTTATTTCGTCTTATAGATGTCTTTTACTTTAAATAATTAGCCAGGAGCAGAAGGGGGAGGTGGAATGAAAAGTAAGAAAGGAAATGAGTTTGGCACAAGATAGCTATGTATGAATTGTGCTAATTTGGTGTGTTTTTTATTTCACTCCTGAATCCAAACGTATAACCTGAGTGCTGTGTATGAGAGCCCACAATAGGTATACTACAAGATATTAGAAAACTAAGCTTCAGGTGTTGTTTATGTGATCCGTTCCCCTTGAACAAAACCTCTTAACTCAAGACTAGGCAAATCAGTAGCAGCAGTAACAGCCTTCAAATGATGAGGTGCAGTTTCCTTGTTTATTTCACCTTGTAATTCAAAACCTTGGAACCAATGAGATAGATTCGGTGCTTTTTTTCAGGAGGGACACAGGGGTACGCATAGCCCTAAACATTTTGTGAATCTAAGTTTGGCCTCATTGAGTGGCAGTATTTCAATATGAGCAGGAAAATGAGAGTACCCTTAAACCTTTTTTTAGGAGGGAAAAGAAAGCACTGGATAGATTCAAACTTAGTAATACTTAGTTTCCACTGAAACCAACAAGAATTTGTTAGACTGATTTGTCCAATTGATTTCAATGGGATCAAAGTGCAATTTAGTTACTCTGGATTCAACCCATGGTCATTGCCCTAGTATTAATTTTATTTACATATTTGTAACACATTTGTACACTAGTCTTCCAAGCAAATATTACCCAGGGTGGTTCACAATAAGAATTTACAATAAAACACACACATATAATGGAGCAAGAGCACTTTCCAAACACATCACAACTTCAAAACCAATGCAGATAGCAGAATAAATAGCTCAATTGCCCTGTTTCAAACTTAGCTTCCTTTTAAATGGAAGGCAGCCCTATTTAGGGAAGCTTTTAATGTTTAATAGATTATTGTATTTTAATATTCTGTTGGAAGCTGCCCAGAGTGGCTGGGGAAACCCAGCCAGATGGGTGGGGTATAAATAAATTAATAATAATAATAATAATAATAATAATAATAATTATAATAATTATAATAATAATAATTATTATAATAATAATTATAATAATAGTTGTTGTTATTTACAGTGGCAGAGTGAATAGAAATGTTTTTAACAATGTAGATGCAAGGGAAACCTTCCTGGGGAGGGAATTCCACAGCTAATGCTTCACCTATACAAAAAAAAGTTGTGTTCCCAACTCACTCCAAAAAGAACAGATGGAGGATGAGGGAGACGTGAAATGGACAATGCTCCCAATGGATGGAATTAAGAAGATGGGTCTCCAAGGACCAGGACTGGGACTTGTCCCTTTTAAACTTGTTCAAACACCCCTGGAGTTAGAGGTGACAGTGAGGTGGTCAGCTTTGCTGACAACACCAAACTGTCCAGCAGGGAGAGAACAAAAAGGGGCTTTAAGTAGCTCTGGTAATGAAGAATCTCTCCAAATTGGATGAAAAGGGAGAAAGCTATGCAATGCAATTCAGTATAAGCAAGTGTAAAGTCATACACATTTGAGCAAAAGATGCTAACTTCTGGTGATGGCTGGCCAGGAAAGAAACCTTGGGTGGGTGGCTCAATCAGGAAGTTGACACAGTGTATAGCAGCTGTAAAAAAATAAAAAATAAAAGAAAGGTGAATTGCAGGTTAGGGATCATTTTTGTTGTTGTTGTTTAGTCGTGTCCGACTCTTCGTGACCCCATGGACCAGAGCACACCAGGCCCTCCTGTCTTCCACTGTCTCCCGCAGTTTGGTCAAACGCATGCTGGTAGCTTCGAGAACACTGCCCAACCATCTCGTCCTCTGCTGTCCCCTTCTCCTTGTGCCCTCCATCTTTCCCATCAACAGGGTCTTTTCCAGGGAGTCTTCTCTTCTCATGAGGTCGCCAAAGTATTGGAGCTTCAGCTTCAGGATCTGTCCTTCCAGTGAGCACTCAGGGCTGATTTCCTTAAGAATGGATAAGTTTGATCTTCTTGCAGTCCATGGGCCTCTCAAGAGTCTCCTCCAGCACCTTAATTCAAAAGCATCAATTCTTCGGCAATCAGCCTTCTTTATGGTCCAGCTCTCACTTCCATACATCACTACTGGAAAGAGGTAAAATAAAACTGCCACTTTCATCATGCTGCTACACAACTCTGTGGTTCAACAGTATTCGCTCAGAATACTGTGTTCAGTTTTGGTCACCACTCCTTGGTTCCTCATAAAGCTGGAAAGGGTCCTGAAAGGGAAAGCTGAAATAATCAAGGATCTGGAGCATCTCCTCTATGAGGAAAGTTACAAGATTTGGGGGCATTTTTAGTATTTAATTTTAGGAAAGAGGCAAGTAAGGTGGGGCATGACAGAGGTTGATAAAGTTAGGTGTGGTGGGAGGAAAGTGAAGAGAGAGAGGTTTTACTCTCTCAAAATACTAAAAGCTGAGGCCACACAATGAAGATGAATGTTGGAAGCTTCAGGACAGATATAGCAAGTAGTTCTTCACCTGGCACAGAGGGGAATATATGGAATGTGCTACCACAAGATGCAGTAATAGTCATCAATTTGGATGGCTTTACACAGGGACTTGTAAGTTCATGGAAACTTCCCAATGTGTTCCATCCCATGGTTTAAAAGCAGCCAAGAGTCTTGTGGCACCTTAAAGACTGTTGGCTTCTGTCTGTATCAACAGAGGGGGTGAAATCAAACGGCACCAAAGGAAAGCAGATCAATACGTTTGACGCCAAATTGGCTGCAGGAGTTGCCAGAAGGAGGCGTACAAGACGCCATCCAACCATCTTAGGTATTGCACTCTGGATTTGTGTACGGTTTACTCCTCAGCCTTTTCTTCTCCCAAGGTTATCCTGCAAGGCTGTGGAGGTTTAGGACCAGAGTTTTCCTTCTCCTAGATGGGCCGCCTTACCACATTGACGAGCCCCATCTGCCCCTCACTTCCTTCTATAGCATGTGCAGAAACCACATTCTTGACCATTGGACCCACTATTGGTCTCATCCACTCAATCCACTGGAGTCTGCCTTGACATGCAGGCAAAGTTCAACCATAAAGACTAAGAGATCAAATTTGGCATAAGCTTTTGGGCACATCTGATGAAGTGAATGTCCGTCAATGAAAACACATGCTATGTTAAATCTATTATTGGTCTTTAAGGGACTCTTAGCTTGTGTACACACTTTAACTCACATTGAAAGTACATTCTTTCCCTCAAAGAATCCTGGGCACTGTAGTAACAATTTCCAGCAACCTTTAGCAAACTACAGTGAAATCTTTAAAGAGTGAAATGTGCTTTGAATATGTTTTCAGTGTATAATGTGAACACAGCCTTGGTGCTTTTCTAGAAACAGATGAATATGCCTATCCTTCCATTGTCATTCAATTGTTCAGGTACACTAGAACAAAAAAACTACATACAAAATGTCTAATTGCAATCCATCCTCCCCTCTAACCCCAAAAAATCCCTTTTAGTTTATTCAACTCTGAAGTTTTTATTCAGGTACAGGGGCCAGATTTTCAAATGAGCAACATTCAGAAACATTGTCACCACCCACTTAGTTATCAAGATACCAAGATATGTACAGGCAAAAAGCTCTTTAATTTTAATTGAACAGCAAGGAAAGTCCCTTGTTGCATAATAAGACCCCCTCATTATTTACAGCCATCCTCTGCCAGTGTAACCAGCCATATGAACTTGGGCTGAGTTGCTTACTTATGAAACTCCATTGCTCACTTATTTTGCCTGTGACTTGGCTGGCAAAAAGGTATGTGAAATTAAGGCGAATATAGAAAAAAATCTACCAATGTTTCTAATGCTGTCGGCTCTGGGGAGGAGCGGGTTAAAGAATTGACTGGTTGGTTCTTTAATTTCTATACTGCTTAATATATTAAAAAATATCTCTAAGAGGTGCACCAAATACTGAAGCAAAAGCAGACAACATAATCAAAACATTACAAAAATTCATATATAGATAGAAAAAAGTTACACTGATACAAAGTTACTAATATATCTAAATCTATATCAGTTGATTTTCTTTCAAACACGCCTCTCTCACCCTCCTGGTTTTGTTGTTGTTTTTAAAGTCCTTCAACCAGATTCAGGTGCAAAATCATGTCTTTAAGAGGCAGAAACAGATGAAAAAGTTTTATTACTGCAAGGTACAGTGGTACCTTGGGTTACAGATGCTTCAGGTTACTCTGCTAACCCAGGAATAGTACCTCGGGTTAAGAACTTTGCTTCAGGATGAGAACAGAAATCGTGCGGCGGCAGCAGTGGGAGGCCCCATTAGCTAAAGTGGGTACCTCAGGTTAAGAATAGTTTCAGGTTAAGAACAGACCTCCAGAATGAATTAAGTTCTTAACCCGAGGTACCACTGTAAAAGGTAAAGGACCCCTGGACAGTTAAGTCCAGTCAAAGGCGACTATGGGTTTGCAGTGCTCATCTCACTTTCAGGCCAAGGGAGCTGGCGTTTGTCCACAGATAGCTTTCCGGGTCATATGGTCAGCATGACTGAACCGCTTCTGGTGCAAATGACCACCGTGACGGAAACCAGATCGCACGGAAACACTGTTTACCTTCCCTCTCTTTCTCTAATAGTAGGAGTTGGTCACAATTGTCCTCCTCCAGGTAAAAAACCCCTGGGTGGTTAAATCCAGTCAAAGGTGACTATGGGGCTGCGGCGCTCATCTTGCTTTCAGGCCAAGGAAGCTGGCGTTTGTCCACAGACAGCTTTCCAGGTCATGTGGCCAGCATGACAAAACTGCTTCTGGCGCAACAGAACACCATGATGGGAACCAGAGCGTGCGGAAATGCCATTTATCTTCCTGCTACAGAGGTACCTATTTATCCACTTGCACTGGCATGCTTTCGAACTGCTAGGATGGCAGGAGCTGGGGCAAACAAGGGGAGCTCACCCCATTGCGGGGATTCAAACTGCCAACCTTCTGATCGGCAAGCCCTAGGTTCTGTGGTTTAGACCACAGTGCCACCCGCGTCCCTCTATTACTGCACTCCATAAGCCATACCCTGTGATACATTGGGCATCAGTACCCAGCACTTTGGGGTATCTGCTAGGGCCCCAGCAGAGCCTACCACTGAATTCTGCCCAGAGTCCCCCTTTAAATGGTTTCCCCCAGGAAACAATTCCCCCATCTTAACAGTACTGAAGCACCACTGCCATGTGGTAATGTACGCAGGAAGATAAGATGCTGCCTTAGACCTAGTCACACCATTGGCCTACCTAGCTCATTATGGTCTACAATGACTGAGAGCAGCTCTCTAGGGTTTCAAGCAAGAATGTCGCCCAGCCCTACCAGGAGATGCAGGGAATTTAAACTGGGACGTTCTGCATGCAAAATAGATGCTCCACCACTGAGCTATGGCCCTTCCTGTTAAGCCTGCCAGGGCCCACCAACAAAGGAAGGTCACTTGGCATAATCTCATCAAACCTGGATCAGCCTTAGCTTGGGATGACCTTCATTTTCCAGTGTGAATCTGCATCTGAGTTAATACAAAGCAGCGATCCTCACAGCCTAGTTCACAGGAGAGGAGTCTTTTTGTTGTTGCTATTATGAAACATTATTGGGAGGTGCAACTCTTGCTGATCTACTGCACACCCAACAGTTTACCTCTAGATCCAGATCTGCCTGCTCCCAGTTTATTCCTTATTTAAGGATGAGCAGTTCCCTTGGGACCAAGTAGCTGGGTGCTACTTGCTTAGAGGCAAATTTTGGTCAGTAGTCCTTGCCTCCTTCCATATTTGCAGACTTGGGACCAAATAAAACCATCTGTGGTTTGTCCTCTTTGACAAAGAATCTGCCCCAAAGAGAAGCTAGGGGAACTTTGTAGAATGGTCCTGATTTGGCGAAAAATGCCTTGGGTTTATTATTTTGATTTTCTGTGTGTCAGTGGAACATCACAATCTCTTTGTTGTGCTAGTTATTATGTCTTGTTTTGCCGGAGATAAGTACTCTCTAAAATAATAAAGCGAATATGACACAGAACTGTACCTATTTATGAATTCTAAGGAATAAATGCAGCAAAATCAATTACAATTATTCATGTTGTTCTTGAAAATGACAGTACATGAAAAGAAAAGGGGGGGTCACTTACTCCCTCTTGTTTTAAGGCAGGTTTTGTTTACCTAGTCCCCCAGTGTTGAGAGGTTGCATGGTACATTTGCATAGGATAACTAACGCAAACAAGCCATTTTCACGTCCGCATGTACACGTGAGTAACAGTAATTACACGTGACACCAATTACTCTATTACTTTGTATTAAATTATAATGGAAAATTCCACTAGAGAATTGAAACCTAATTGCATCTTAATTTGCATAATTTTGCATATTAATTACATCTCAGATGAATAATAAATTTCAGCAGATTTTTAATTTATGCATAGACACAAAAACAAGTGGAGAAATAATTTAAGGGAGGGGGGAAAGAGAGAAAAATACCAGCAACTATTACTTAGGGCATTCAACTAATTTTGCTTAGTTTAGCAAAACAAAACTTGGTTTGTTTAATACAGCATCTTTAGCCTGATTGCTGTTTATTTCTCATTTCTTCAGTCTTGAAAGAGACACGGAGATTCATTTTCATTCACAGCTTTTTAACTGTAAGGATATTAAAATATTTCAAGTAAAATGCAGATTAGCTAATTTGGGCATTTGGATGTATCTGAAGGACATGCATATTATGTAATTTCACCAGTCTCATTTTATGGATTTTTGCAAAAATAGTATGAAAGACAACATTTTTGAATAGATTCTGTGATGAAACACCTTTCTTTTGACTCAAGATGATTGCTTAGGAAATATAAATTGTGTTATCTATTAATTTTGATGCAACCAAGGCCACGAAACCATGTTTTTTTAAAAACATGTTTTTAAATAACTGCATATATTTAATACTTGTAAAGATGAGTGGCAGATATTTGCCTGGTCAAGTGTCTAAAAGGTATCATATTGATGAAAAAAACAGACAGTTTTAATATGTAGCCCTACAAGCATAGCTTTAAAATTAATCACAGGAGCAATCTTATTGAATTAAATAGAACTACTCATGTGCCCCAATTTCTAAAACTTACAGGTCTCTATAACACATAAATGCAGTATGGGGCTTTGAATGTTACAATTTCTTAATTACAATTCCCACTCATATTCGTTTCACATTCCAGAAGAGCATATTGGTATGCTTGCTGTGACAACAAATTGGGAAATAATCAGGTACATGCAAACAGCTCTGCCTTGTACTAAAATCTTTCTGACAGTGGTAGCGTCATGCTGCTAGAATTTACTCCCAGGACCGGCTATCATAACTGTCAGCGCACTTATGTTTCTGCAGTCTAGCCTCTGAAAAGCGGAAGTCCCCATTCTGCTGTTAATTCACCTAAAGCCCTAATCTGGTATTATTCCCTTTTATACCTGCTGCCACCGACAATCTGCAAACGCCTGCGCCGAGAAGAATGCGATTGATCATTTGCCAAACGATACAAAAGGAGTGGTTTAATAAATCAGGAGACTGCCAAGATCAATAAAGGTATTGCTCAACTGTGTGTGCTTGTGTGCATAAGGCGGCGATGGGGGGGGGGGGAGAGAAACCATCAGCCCTACAAGATGCATATATTTTCCAGTGTGTTTTGTAGTTCTGTCAGTGTATAAGCTGGCTGGGAGCCAGATGCTTGCTCCGTAATCTCTAAGAGGCCATTTGATATATCTTTTATCATATTTGCCTGGTGCCTTCTCTTTTTTTCACTGAAATAAACCAGAAGACAGTAAACAAGAGCACTACATGGCTCATCATTTATACAGTTACAGATTATCCTCTTTATTTATTTTTTTTGCTAGCCTGGCATTCGCTGGGTCAGATGGGCTCTCTTATACAGCAGAACATCTGAAAGGAGTTACACTTTGGAAAACTTTTCCTTATTGGCAAAAAATAAAAATAAAAAGTGCCATGGAAGGCAAATGAAGTGGATTGTCGTTTTGTATTATTATTATTATTAAACATAATTTTTTAAAAAATGAAATCCATTAATACTATGCGTCTGGTTCTCCTAGCAGGCTTCTGTCACGGTTCCTCCACATATCACACTAAATCCCATTAGTAGCGTCACCGTTTTGTCCCCTGCTCATGCCAAAGTAGAAACAGTCGAGCTTTCAGAACTTGCATTCTAATGAGCATCCCAGACCGTCCTTTTACTTTCTGAACGTCTAATGTTACACTGGAAACATCTGATGATATTATAGCAACAGAAACAAAGCGGCAACTCTTAGCCAATGGGTCCCTCTCCTGGCCATGGTTAAGCTCTGCAGTGCAGAGAAAAGTTTGCTCTTGTTCTGCCTTTCGTTTTCATAAAACAGCAAGCAAAAAGCACAATCGGATCCATTGGGAATGAAGGTCCCTGATCCTCACGTGGAGTCAAATTCTCTGGTTTAAGAGCACATTGTCTTTTAAGGTTACAATTAGCAGAATAAAATGTTCCCAAATCCAGTACTTCTGCATGATGTCTTGCCTCCTCATCTATAGCAAGGATAGATTATTCCCATATTTCAAGTGTAGCCAGTGGGGGGGGGGGGGGGTTCTCCCATCACCTTCTACCATTTCTTATGCTTCCCAGAGCCCAGTATCTGAAAGGACCCTGTTGCTCACTCCTGCCATATTTGAAATACAGCATGGGGGAATTCATGGTGCAAGGAGCAGCACAAACTCAGCCTCTGCTAAGGTGAGTGGCATTTGAAATAGGAAGATCTCCGACTCAGGTGCCTGAGCCTGGGATTAACTGGGGCTATGCTGGCTGAAGATCCTTATCCTGGCTCAGCAGGATATTTGCCAGTGTAAGGCCTCCATCCTGGCTCAGGTAGATGAACCAAAGCCAGCTGAGCAGAGGCTGTGGTTAGTCCACAAAAGGAGCATTCTGGGAGTTACGGGGCAGTGTTGTGGCAGGGGTAAACGGCACCAAACACTGTTCAACTCAGTCCCATGACTTAACAAACAATAAGAAGTTACACTGGTGAAAAGGTGGTATAAATTCTATTTTAAAGGTTTGTTTTCCCTCTGGATGGATCTACGCTGATTGTAAAAACACTGTAAATGCCCCCCCCCCATAATAATCACTCTCAATGCAACTTCCCATTGAGGACAAATCACTGCTCTATAGCGCCCTCTGATGTCAGATTATAACTGACCAGTGTAAAAACCTAGGATAGAATAGAGAACATTAAAGCCAAAATATGCTATAATATGGCAGTGAATAATGGATGAGAAATAAGGAGTATACGGGAAGTGAGCTATATAGGAAAAAGTCATTTTTATGTTAAATGTATTGTGAGCAATATCCAATGTATTGTTGTTTTTTATTTTTATTTTCTTCTTTCTTTCTTAGTTGTTAGGAGGTGATGGATATGGATATTTGTGTATCTTCATATTTTCTTTTTGTATGTGGTGTATTAAAATGAAATTATATGATCAGTGTAGATTTGCCCTTTGTTAGGGGTGGAATAGCTCCACTCCTGAAGAGAGTAATAATAAATTACACTGGCATAACGTACTCTGGTGCAACTTACTCTGGCTTCCTATAGCTTTTATTGCTCTACTTCCTTGTTAGCTGTATCCTGCGTCACTTTCAGGGAAGTTAAAAACTGTATTGGGCCATGGGAAGGGGACTTTAGTACCTGAAACTCAGTGAGTTTAGACTGAGCCCAATCTGCAGGCCAAGCTGGAATGATCATGATTGTTTTCCTCCCAGGAGAAAGGCACCCACAGGGGAAAGGTAATCGAAAAGAGGATCATTTTGAAGGCACAGGATTAAACCCCCTTTCGCCTCATGCCCCCCTCCGCCCATCCACTAGGCACCATTTTGTAAACAAAACAAGCATGTGAAGACCAAGTGTGTCTAGTTTTGGGTCTGGCAGGATGTCTGCAAAGAATATGTTTGCATTGAAGGGAGTAGAGGAGACCTGGCAGGATAGGTTTATAGGGCTTGGGGAGGAGAACAGGGTTGTGAATGAACTGTGTGCGTGGAGCAGGGATAACTTCAGAATCAATGCTGCAGAACTATTATATTGTGCTTCAGTGATCGTCAGGGATGCTGGAGGATTCTGGTTAAAATGGAAAAGGAAGCAAAAATTGCTGCAGTTTCCATGTTCATCTGTGCTCAGAAGCAGAATGCAATCAGTATTCATTCACATGTTTTGACATTTCCTTTACATTGAAACGAATCTAAATTGCATAAGGTGTGTAAATAGTTACATAAGTTATGTAACGTATGTTAAATAATGGACAGTGGTATGAATGAGGTTGTGTGTCGTGGACACTGAACTGCAGCAGAAATGAAGCAGTGCTGATTGCGGCAAATACAGGTTGGACTGAAAATCTCTGCCTTCTTACAGCCCCAGTGAACTCAATTCTGACCAAACTAAGTCTCCTAGAGCAAAATATACATCAGGAGGCTTAGTTAGAATTGAGTATACACTTCCAGAGTTAACGCTAAATACATTCCTTCAGGTAAATGAGTCACCACAGCTGCTAGAGGGCCATGGAAATTTGTGCCCCAGGCTTTTTAGACTTGTCTACCTACCCATGTACTATCTGAAATCAAAGAGGTGCATTGGTTGCCAGATGTGAAATATATTGGCATTATTTTCCTACCCCACTATTTGGTAATGGATGACGAGGTACAGCCTGGATAGCTTAGTTGATTAGAGTGTGGTGCTGATAACGGCAAAGTTGCAGGTTTGACAGCTTCATATACTGTACCTGCATTGGAGAGTTGGACTAGGTGATCCTCAGGGTCTTTTTTATTAGGGCTGTGCTGTTTCTCTGACATTAATGCCATAAAGCAGGCTTGAAAGAGCCTGTTTCTCCAGATGCTGTTGAACTCCACCTGCATGGCCAATGGTCAGGGATGATGGGAGCTGGAGACCAGAAAAGTTTAGAGAGCAACAGGTTCCCTGTCTTCACCATAGAATATGTTGAATTTAAAGAAGATTGGAAGGGCTTTATTGCATATATACAGAAGCAATGTACACAGGTCAATACATTAGCAGGATTCTAAAAATACTTGTAATGATATTATGAATGGACAATAAATAATTTCAATGGTTTTTTAATTTAAAATGGACATGCGGTATGTTGATAAACAATGGAACCAGGGAAGGGATTGGGGGATAGACAATTTTTCTTCTTCTTCTTTTCTTCATTATGTTTGATTATGATTATGTATTGTTGTTTTTTGTTTTTGGAAAATTAATAAAACATATAGTAATAATAAAAAAAAAGAATATGTGTGAGAAATAAAACATAACTTCATCAGCTGTTACAGCTACTGTTTCCCTCAGGAGTCATGACTGGGCTATCATCTTCCCCACAAAGATCAATGAGAAGCTAAAGGAGAGCAGGGTAAAAAGGTGAAACCTTCTCATTTGCAGTGATAATTTCTTTGTAGCTCCTTACAGAGTCCTGGTTCATCTTGCTTAAAAATACAAGTGTTGGATGAGAGAAAAATTTATCTCCTCTCCTTCCAAACTTGCAATTAATTTCTCCATTGCCACGGTATTCCAGCCTGATCTATGGAGTGTGCATATATTGATTTTATTAATCTTTATTGGTTTACAAATAATTTGAAGTGTGTATCCTAAAGACTGTTGTTGGAGCAAACTGCCCAAACAAGAAGGGCATGTCCAGAGCTATTCCGAAGCTACCCTATAAGTGACAGACTCATTTGACCAACTAAAGTGAGCAGCTTCCAAAAGCACAGTATTTTTTTTAATGGTACACCATTTCTTTAATCATGTTTCAGCCAGTCTGGTGATCAGATGCAAAGGAAATTGGTTTCTAGGACCTTTAAAATCCACAAGAAGAATTTTGGATGTAGTGTATCATGGAGAGAGAGAAACTCATAGGAAGCCTATCCTTTAAGTTTAGTCTGAACCTGTTGACAGGCTTAAGATCAGATATTTGTCTCTTCCAATTGCAGTTTAAGTTGGATAAGTATAGGTAAAGGTAAAGGTACCCCTGCCCGTACGGGCCAGTCTTGACAGACTCTGGGGTTGTGCGCCCATCTCACTCAAGAGGCCAGGGGCCAGCGCTGTCCGGAGACACTTCCGGGTCACGTGGCCAGCGTGACATCGCTGCTCTGGCGAGCCAGAGCCGCACACGGAAACGCCATTTACCTTCCCGCTGGTAAGCGGTCCCTATTTATCTACTTGCACCCGGAGGTGCTTTCGAACTGCTAGGTTGGCAGGCGCTGGGACCGAGCAGCGGGAGCGCACCCCGTCGCAGGGATTCGAACCGCCGACCTTTCGATCGGCAAGTCCTAGGCGCTGAGGCTTTAACCCACAGCGCCACCTGCGTCCCTTGGATAAGTATACATGTATACAATTGTTATATATATTTCTAGGAGAGTTCCATAAGAAGGTGGCTGGTGCTGTGGTCTAAACCACAGCCTCCTGGGCTTGCTGATCAGCCGTTCAAATCCCCACAACAGAGTGAGCTCTCATTGCTCTGTCCCGACTCCTGCCAACCTAGCAGTCTGAAAGCATGTCAGCTCAAGTAGATAAGTAGGTACCTCTGTGGCAGGAAGATAAATAGCATTTCCGCGCGCTCTGGTTTCCATCACAGTGTTCTGTTACGCCAGAAGCAGTTTTGTCATGCTAGCCACATGACCTGGAAAGCTGTCTGTGGACAAACGCCAGCTTCCTCGGCCTGAAAGCAAGATGAGCACTGCCACCTCATAGTCACCTTTGACTGGATTTAACCACCCAGGGCTCCTTTACCTGGAGGAGGACAATTGTGATCAACTCTTTCAGAGAGATTCTGAAAGAATGAGCAAAGATGAGAATTGTTGTTGTTGTTTAGTCATTTAGTCGTGCCCGACTCTTCGTGACCCCATGGACCAGAACACGCCAGGCACTCCTGTCTTCCAATGCCTCCCGCAGTTTGGTCAAACTCATGCTGGTAGCTTCAAGAACACTGTCCAACCATCTCATCCTCTGTCGTCCCCTTCTCCTTGTGCCCTCCATCTTTCCCAACATCAGGGTCTTTTCCAAGGAGTCTTCTCTTCTCATGAGGTGGCCAAAGTATTGGAGCCTCAGCTTCAGGATCTGTCCTTCCAGTGAGCACTCAGGGCTGATTTCCTGAGAATTAGCTGATCTGAAACTGGTACAACACTTTATTTTTTGTTTCCTGAGTAGCTTCCTGAACTTTTTAGTCTCCCATATTGCAAATAAAAAGAGTGTTTTAAAACTGCAATTTCCCCCCTCAAAAACGCCTTTAAAAGACTCCATTACTTAAAGTGATTTGGATAATTGTGTTCAATGGTAGCCATTATTTAAAAATATAATTAGTTGCTGAACTCAGAGAGGGAGGGAAATTTTTTGCAGGTGTTTCTCATTATTTGCTGTGCATACAAAATACCTGCATAAATTACCTTGATGCCAAACGCATGCTAAAAGACAATGAAGCCTTAGCAGACAAAGAGAAACAGTGTTGACCCACAGTCTGGCGTGGCCTCGTGGCAGAACCATGCAGGTGGCTTGCATACATGTGTGGAAGAACATTTAAGACTGAAGGTTGAAGCCAGCACCTGCAGCCATGCCTTTAGTATACAACACAAGTCCCACCAGAGAGATATTGATAATGCACACAGTTCTGTAGCAAATCCCAGCATGGAATGCTTGCGAAAATGTCTGGATATCACCTGGGAAAAGATGACTAATGATGGGCTGAATTACTTTTTGCACATTGTTATTTCATGCAAGGCATGTTTTCCAGGTAAAACCATTCATGGCTTTCTCTTAGAATACAGAAAATGCAGCCCATTACCTACCGAGATGAGGACATGTGCAATCACTCTCGAATATCCCAGACTAGCATGGTGACTGAAATAGAGCTGTATGGGTTCATGTGCTACGTGCGTGAGTGATGTCAGCATGCCGGGGAGGTGTGGTGACTTAGCGCGCATGCTCTGTGATGTGCCCCCCAGTGACAGCACACGGCCCCAAGCACCTGCAGCTTGGGGGGCAAGACGCTGCTGCGGCTCCCCAGTAAGATTTACTGATATCTCACCACATTTTTGCCTCTGCTTCCTGAGGTCTGAGAGTTGCTAGGAGACTCCTGTTCTTCTCACAGAGCTACAATTCTCTGAGTGGTTCAATAAACCACTTTCCAGTGAACTCTGGGAACTGAAGCCCTGCAAAGGAAATAGGGGACTCCTAACAACTTTAGGGATGTGGGTGGTGCTGTGGTGTAAAACCACTGAGCCTTGGGTTTGCCGATCAGAAGGTCTGTTGTTTGAATCCCCGTAACAGGGTGCGCTCCTGTTTCTCAGTTCCAGCTCCTGCCAACCTAGCAGTTTGAAAGCATGTCAAAGTGCAAGTAGATAAATAGGTACCATTCCGGCAGGAAGGTAAACAGCGTTTCCATGCGCTGCTCTGGTTTTGCCAGATGTGGCTTAGTCATGCTGGCCACATGACCTGGAAAAACTGTCTGTGGACAAACGTTGGCTCCCTCGGCCAATAAAGTGAGATGAGTGCCGTATCAGAGTGCTCTAAATATATGGTACAGATGGGGTCTTTAGAGCATTGTTGCAAGGGTTAAATAGGGTTTGGGTACCAGATCATGTACACTGCTTTGAGCTCCTTGGAAGTAAAGTGAACTACAGTTGTACCTCGGAGGGTGAACGCCTTGCAAGTCGAACGTTTTGGCTCCCGAACGCTGGGAGTGAGTGTTCCAGTTTGCAAACCATCTTTGGAACCCAAATGTCCGACATGGGTTCTGCAGCTTCTGATTGGCTGCAGGAGCTTCCTGCCACCAATCAGAAGCTGTGCCTTGGTTTCCAAACGTTTTGGAGGTCAAATGGACTTCTGGAATGGATTCCGTTCGACTTTCAAGGTACGACTGTATAAACAAACAGACCAATTCAGAGATTTGATTCTGTGAACCAGGGTCAGAGCAGGAACTTCCTCTAACAATAAAGAGATCAACAGAAATATCTGTGATGACATAGGCCTTCACTTTCCCTGTGTACAATTTGTGATGTGACTGTCATTTTAACTATTAAAAAGAGGGGGAGAATAATGATCATTTGTATGGGCTACCTCAGATCAAATCAGATTTGATGCTGATTATTGGAGTCTCTCAAGAAATCCTGATCTTATAAGTAGTTGGGCAGGCTCCTCACAAAACAAGGAAGAACTGATAGACTCATTCTTTCTTTTGAGATTAAATGTAATTGGCTTAAAAAGATAATGGTTCCTTTTGTCTGATTTTTATGCATTTCTTATGAAGAGCTAACACATTTTACGATAGTCTGACAAAGTGCCGCCTTTTATCCTCATTTCCCAGTGGATAAATACTTTGTTAATTAATAAAGTATTATACTAGCAGTTAGCGTCTGCATTTAAACATGGAAGGGTTTTATTCAGATTATGTTAATAGATTGTTCACCCTCTTTTGGCATTAATTACAACCTTTTATTGTGGTATTCTCAGAAGAGAATTGTTGCTGGGAATAGGGGTTTCTCTTGGATTATATTTTGTTTCACTACTCTGTAAAAAAAAAAAAGTATTGTTCATACTGAATGTGAAAGCTGATGCTGAAATATTTACTGAGAATAAAATTAGCTGCTTGTTTTGTGTTTTTCATGCTTCAAATTTATTACAAAGTGATTACTCCAAAAGACAATGGGTTGGATCCAATGTTCGTTCTAGACAAATTGAAATGAATGGACATTGTTATCTTAGGCCTGTTAATTTTAGTGGGTCTACTCTGACTCAAAGCTACCAGCATGAGTTTGACCAAACTGTGGGAAGCAGTAGAAGACAGGAGTGCCTGAAGTGCTCTGATCCATGGGGTCACGAAGAGTCGGACACGACTAAACAACAACAGCAACACTGTGACTAGGACTTAGTTGGCCACAATCTTAAATTAGCTGCACCAAGATCCCACCATATTCAATGGGGCAACTTAGTCATGATTTCCCAGGAGTCCCATTGATTTCTGCTTAATGTATTAATGTATATGAATCAACCCTGTGTTGAAGCAACTCATTGCTAAAAGCACAACAACCCTTACTTTGTCCAGGAAAACTCTAGAACCTGCAAATTCTGGAAAGTATGCCGACAGAATGGAAATGTGCAGAATTTCACACACATTCCAGAATTGATGGAAGGACCATAATGCCAGCCAGACATTCATGAGAAAGTATGTATCTGACTGGATGGTGATATCCACTTATGACTCCTGTCATCCAAATTTGGAAATAATCCCTAGGCGTTTTGTTACCCTGCCTAATACAAGACTGTAGGCCAGCCTTACCAGTCTAGTGCTGTGCTGACTGAGGTATATGCAGGTTGTAGCCCAAAGCATCTTGATGACATCAGGTTGACGGAGGCTGCTGCAGGGTTTTGCCGTGGTAAATAATTGTAGCTAATCCCATGTTTTCTCAGCCACTAGTCAAGCTACCTTGGGCGGCTTTGCATCTGTATAAATTCAGTGTAGGTCGAGTTTCAACTGCATGTTTGACAAAGCAATCACATGATCAACATCACCACAAGCTAAATTTCAGCTCAGATCCCCAATACTGTGAAAACAGAAGCAGATTTTATAATACATATCCATCTGGAGGAGAGAGCTACTCCAATTTAGATAATTTTAAACCAACTGGAGCAAGTGGAGAATATTGTTATGAGTTTGTTGGTGCCAGACCACTATAATCTCCGGATCAATCTAGTGTTAGAATTTAATTAAGGCTTGGGGTGTTAAAACAGGGTGCCAGACACATGTGTATTAAGTTGTGTGCTAGACACTTCTAATTCCCTGGAATTAGCAGGTTGTAACAGCTAATTAAGACAGGCTAGTTTCCTTTTGAGGTGAGAGCTTGGAGGATGGGTCATTAAGAGAAGAAAGCATAACAAAAGGATCCGGTGTGAGGCCGCAAATGGTTGGGGCCTCACTTCCAACAGATAAAGCGAGTGGTTAGGTTAGAGTTAGGAATTATGTGACAGAGGAGCAAAGTAGCAGGCAGACCCTGATGTTTGGTCTCTGTTTGAATACAAGGCTGTGCCCATGGGAAAAGCAAGACCCTTAGGGGTGATTATGCTGTGAACACCTCCATTATGGGCTCAGATTGTAGATATGTGTAAATAATCAATATACAGTGGTACCTCAGGTTAAGTACTTAATTCGTTCCGGAGGTCTGTTCTTAACCTGAAACTGTTCTTAACCTGAAGCACCACTTTAGCTAATGGGGCCGCCTGCTGCTGCTGCGCCGCCGGAGCACGATTTCTGTTCTCATCCTGAAGCAAAGTTCTTAACCTGAGGTACTATTTCTGGGTTAGCAGAGTCTGTAACCTGAAGCGTCTGTAACCTGAAGCATATGTAACCTGAGGTACCACTGGATCATAAAGAAAACACAGTCTACACTGTGCCTCATTTCCAAAAGGAAACATGACTCAGCCTGGGACTCAGCTACATTCGTCAAAAAACAATGTTTTGAATGTGTTATAAATATGCAACACCAGATGGCACCAGAGAGCAAAAAAATAATCAATGTGATTTTTACAAAGTGTTTTTATACATAGTTTTTTGTTATAACGATTTAATTTCTGACTTATTTATAGCATTCCCCCCCCCTGTGTGTAGATCCATCCCAGGAACCCCTGGAATCTTGCACTGATCAGACATTGGGGTGGTGTGCAACACTATTTTGTATTCATAGACCACCCATTTCCAGAGAAACTACCTTCACACACATTGCTGTAAATATGTTAGTAAATACTTCTTCAGCTGGTTAACAAGTGACTTATTCATATGAACACCATTAAAGTATCTTCACTTTTTAAATAAAAAAAAGCCTCATTCCTAAATCTGCTATGCAAAACTCATTAACATCACAGTCTCCATCAGTAATTGCTTGAAAGTGAGCACAGAGCATTAGGGAAAAAACGAGAAGCTTGAATTACCACTTAATGAAAAGCAAAGGTGACAGACAATTTAAATAGGCTGTTTGTCCGCCACGCAGCAGCCACTCCCCGATTTGAAGCAATTACTTGACAAAAGTGTTTCTAGCTTCAGTGTAGTATTTACAGTTTGAGGGAAAGCTTTTACAGCTCAGAGTCAAAAAAGGTGGAAGCGAAAACCAAAACATTGTTTTCCATTTGAAACGAAAGTGCCATTCAGCTGCTGACAAAAATTATTCAAGGAGCAGGGGTGCTGATAATCACCTATAGTCATACTGTATTTTGATATTTTAATGCTTATCAAGAAGCGGCATTTCTATCAGATGCATGTTTGTAAAACAGTGCTCAGGCTGCCTCAAAGTGAGCTTCTTGTTCAAGGAATCCGCTGTTCAACCCTGCAACACAATTTCATGGCTGCAAAGCTTGCAAAACCAAAAATACGAAAGGAAGTCAGCAAATGTAACTCTGAAGATTTTAGACTTTACAGCAAATTCCCTTGCTGGTTTTGCCACATTGCCTGGCATCCTATCTTTGGCATCTTACCTGTGTGAACACCTGGCATCCGTAAGTAGCTGCCAATCAACATTAAGTGCTGGTGCCATGTCAGTATCAGACCCATCTGCTATCCTGTCTGTGATGGCCTGGGATTCGGACTCGGAGGCCGAACCTGAGGAATCCCAGCCTGCACAGGAGTCCCTGCCTCCAGAACCAGCTGAGCCGGGGCTGGGGCTTGAGCCTGAAGGGTCCTCACCTGTGCTGGATCCTCGGGTTCAGGCACCAGCTGAGTCTGCTCTGGCTCCTGAGGTGATGGAGGACCCATTGCCTGCAGGTGCTCCACTCTCAGCCTCGTCAGAGGAAGCTGAGGTTGCCTCAGGGTCCGGTAACCCTCCATCCTCTCCTGAGCTGCAGAGGCTCAGGGCAGAGAGGCGGAGGGAACTAAGTTCCTGCAGGAGGAGTGCTCGCCTCCAGGCCAGGAGAGGCGAGTCACCTGTGGACTGGGGCCGCCCTATGCCTTGGGGCAGATAAAAGCCAGCCAGCCCCAGTCCCAGGTTGCGGGAGCAACATTGTTGGTAGCCTGCACCCTGTCCTGCTCTTCTGCCAGAGTTCCAGACCTCACCCGACTCCCTGCCGTGGACCCAGCTTCAGCTTTGACGGACAGCCTCCATACCGCACCCTCGACCTCGGACTGGACTTGGACCTCACCGCACGGTTAACCCTCGGGACCAGTACACTGTCTCTTGTTCTACCTGGAGGTGGCTGCAAGCTTCTCACCATATTAAATTCTTGCAGTGACACTAGGTCTGCCAGTATCCAAGGAATTAAGCACCGCTGCTGCCCACCATCACTTATTAAGCCCACCAGAGGGCTGTATGTAGCTGTTGGGTGAGCTGCAAACATTGGAGGAACCACCAGATGGCGCTTTACCGAGTGCCTCCTTGAACCTGGCTCCACATTACAGTAGTTCCATCTTGCTTCCCTCAACTCAGCTGTAGTGCTGACTGGCAAGAGAAAGTGCGTAAGTGCCTCTTTTCATTGGCACCTCAGCTCAACAAATGTAGCTTCTTCCTGCTCTGCTCAGGTAATTTAAGGACCTCAAGATCACGTGAGAGGGACTGCATGAGCTTTGCACATGAACATGGCTGCACGTCCTGGAAGGGGTGGCAGGTAGCCACCTCACTGACCTTGGGGAAAGTCTCATCACCGGAACAGAATGCGGAAAAGCCTTGCTCCACATACGTGGGGCTAGTGTGAAAAGAAGCAGGATCATTGATTCCTCCTGTGTGATCTCAGAATAACCACTTTAGTGGAGTGTTGTGGGGAAAAGAGTCAGTTGCTTTTGAGCTGCTGAGTGAATTAAGACTAAGCTCTAAATCACATTAAGAAATGATTCGCGGGAGATTAAAAGGCAATCTCTGTGAGCAAATTGTTTTTAACATAAAAATGTAAGAGGCTTGCTGGATCAGGCCAAAGGACCGTCTAGGATCCTGTTCTCACAGTGGCCTATGCTAGGACACCAGCAAGGACAACTGCTCTCTGCTACTGGAATTCCCAAGCAACTGCTTTGCAGAGGAATGTTGCCTTCAGCATTGTAGCTAATAACCTTTGATAGTTGTCTTCTCTAAAGGTTTGTCTAATCCTCCTTTGTCTAATGGATTCGTCTAAGCTTCTAAGCCATTGCTACAGTTTGTGGAAGCAAATTCCATAGTTTTGACAATGCACCTTGTAAAGGAAGTATTTTATTTTGTCTGTCCTGAATCTCCCAGCATTGATATTCATTTATTTTCCCCAGGTTCTAGCGGGAAAAGAAATGCTCTTTCTTTTTCCCTTTTCCAAACCAAACATAACACTGGTCCTGAAAGATCTGCATTGGCTCCCAGTAAGTTTCAAAGTCATGATCATTCAGATGGTGACAGCAGCCACGAAATTAAAAGACGCCTGCTTCTTGGGAGAAAAGCAATGACAAACCTAGACAGCATCTTAAAAAGCAGAGACATCACCTTGCCAACAAAAGTCCGTATAGTTAAAGCTATGGTTTTCTCAGTAGTGATGTATGGAAGTGAGAGCTGGACCATAGAGAAGGCTGATCGCCGAAGAATTGGTGCTTTCTTGAGAGTCCCATGGACTGCAAGAAGATCAAACCTATCCATCCTTAAGGAAATCAGCCCTGAGTGCTCACTGGAAGGACAGATCCTGAAGCTGAGGCTGCAGTACTTTGGCCACCTCATGAGAAGAGAAGACTCCCTGGAAAAGACCCTGATGTTGGGAAAGATGGAGGGCACAAGGAGAAGGGGACAACAGAGGACGCGATGGTTGGATAGTGTTCTCGAAGCTACCAGCATGAGTTTGACCAAACTGCGGGAGGCAGTGGAAGACAGGAGTGCCTGGCGTGCTCTGGTCCATGAGGTCACGAAGAGTCGGACACGACTAAACGACTAAACAACAACAACACGTTTCCGAGCACAATTCAAAGTGTTGGTGCTGATCTTTAAAGCCCTAAACGTCCTCGGTCCTGTATACCTGAAGGAGCATCTCCACCCCCATCGCTCAGCCCGGACACTGAGATCCAGCGCCGAGGGCCTTCTGGTGGTTCCCTCCTTGCGAGAAGTGAGGTTACAGGGAACCAGACAGAGGGCCTTCTTGGTAGTGGCGCCCACTCTGTGGAACACCCCCCCTTCAGATGTGAAGGAAATAAGCAGCTATCTTATCTTTAAAGACATCTGAAGGCAGCCCTGTTCAGGGAAGTTTTTAATATTTAATGCTGTACTGTTTTTAACATTTGATTGGGAGCCGCCCAGAGTGGCTGGGGAAACTCAGCCAGATGGGCGGGGTATAGATAAATTAGTAGTAGTAGTAGTAGTAGTAGTAGTAGTAGTAGTAGTAGTAGTAGAAATTCCCCACCCAGTTTTTAGACAGAGAAACTAGGGGATAATTTCATCAAATTTCTCCATATGGAAGAAATTCTGCAATGCTTTCTTGGGGTGGGGATCCCCATTAGCAGTGTCGGCAACGCAGCATATTTCATTTTGCCTAACATTTTGTGCTGATTTTTTTTTTTTTTTTGCAGCCATTGCATGTAGCGGCACCAGCTATTAACCCCCCACAATGCCCTATTGTGCCAGGCCATTATATGGACGAAAATAGCAATGATTAGCCATTTCCCTCCCAAAATGGCAGAGAATATTCAGAAAACATTCTTCAAATTGGCCTTCTTTTCCTTTCGGGGTGGAGGGGTGGGGAGAAAAAGAAAAAGTCTCAGAAATTTGATCAAAAATGTCATTTTTTCCCCCTGAGAAGTTTCAGCGCATCCCCAAGATTGTTAGCGTTGCTTGTGCAAATGCTCAGAGTGAGTTTCTGTGCAGATGATAGTTTTCTGCGTCAGAGCAGAACAAGGCAGGAGCTCATTTATGGCGCCCAGTTCACTAATCACGGGACAGCTGGGAGGTGAGTGGATGAGTTGGTAATTCCATAAACCAAGATCAAGCCTGACCACCTGCTCCCCAGTTTGATTGCCAGATTCTTACATTACTTTTGATGAACACGGATAGAGCTGCTTTAAAAGATGTGACACTCTGCTGCTAATTTATATTTCGAACAAACAGAGCCTTTAGTGAATCTATCTCAATTTGTCAGCACGCTGAACTCCACCAGGGTAGGATTCAATTCAGCTTGCATATACCTGTTCATTTTGTGACAGTTTGGTTGTCTTAATAAAGTTATTGCCCTAATGTGGATTTTGAAATTTTTCTTATGGGACAATATGACAACTTTTGTTTTTTAATTATCTTTTAAGTTATTCTTTTTATGAAAGTGGTAGGTGTAATACCCTATATGGTGCACTAGGTGGTGGTCTTGCTACACGAGCTGTACTTTAAAAAACCTGCACAAAATACCTGGGCAGGAAAAGAGGGGGAACACAATTCCTTTTATTCATAAAATTGGTGTGGGAGATTTAACAGTACTGGAATTAACAATACTGGAAATCGGCATTCTGGATAGGAAGAGAAATGCATGTTGGTTTCATAATCGCAGATCTGAAGCAGCTGATTTCTCCCAACCCTCATAAAACTTACTTACACCGCAATCACCGCAGCAAGTTGTTCTTCCCTGTTTCTTTATTCCCTAGCGAAAGGTATAAAGTGCAAGAGAATTAATGGCTTTGCAGAAGTAATTTGTGACCTGTGTTGATTTGCAGCTGCACTGGACTTGTCAAACATCTCCTTTAACCATTTGCCTTTCATCATTTCAGTTGCTCTCACTGTACTCTCAGTGTGCAGTTATAAAAAAGGATGAATAAAATCAGTTTTTATTCTAATGTTTCCTCGTATCAACTTACAAAATGTGGACAGATTTAAGGAAGTGGGATAAGTTTGGCCCCCTGGTATGTCCCCCTGATCCTCCATTGCCAACCTACAGGGGGTGAAGATGGACTTTGCAGTCAGAAGCTATCAAACCACTTGAGGGAATGTACGTACATCACTGCCTTCTGAAATGCCCTTTCAGCAAAACTAGTTGCTAGCCTTTACCTAAATTCCTGATCCACCCTCCTTTCTGAACAACATCACTGATCCTTTCTCCTTTTGATCCCACTCAGTCCTGGATTTGCACACAAGCTACAGTTTAGCCACAGTTTAGGGTCTCCATTTCCAAGGGGCCTATAAATGCAAATAAATTGGTAAATGGCAATAATTGATTAAAATATAGATAGACTTACTGCAAATTTTAGTCAGATCCTTAGCTTTTTCATTGCATCCTTGCCTTATGTACATCATAAAATATGCAAATTTATATACACATAGACATGGTATATATGCAAATATGAAACTTTACTATTTCTATGTTTATTTTCCTTTCTGTTAGAATAATTCCCCCCCCCCCTTTTTGTTAACTCTATGGGGCCTCAGCAGGTCTTAATCTGGCTCTTTGCCATGCCTTCCCCCTTATCCTTTCTCCCAGTTTGCTTTTCCTTGTTGACAGTCATCTAAGATAGCCATCTTTTAATTCCATTTCTATTTATTTTTCTTCAGT
Source organism: Podarcis gaigeae (assembly GCF_964106915.1). Classification (NCBI taxonomy): domain Eukaryota; kingdom Metazoa; phylum Chordata; class Lepidosauria; order Squamata; family Lacertidae; genus Podarcis; species Podarcis gaigeae. The sequence continues at coordinate 39,909,521 of NC_139688.1, forward strand.
ACTAAGCACAGTTTCATTGGCCAGGCTCAAGACGGAAAACCACCATCTCGCCCGTATTACCATATTTGTATATTAAGGTTTCTGTGGATCCTACAGGGGAAAAAAATTTACATTATCAATAAACAGTAGTCTTCTGAGGAGCCACTCAGACTGTAAAAGAGTTGTGGTTTTTTGTTTTTGGGAAAATAATAGTAAGAGCAATTTAAAATCTCCCTGGTGTTCCTCTTCTGCATCGTCATTCAACATGACCTGCCATAATAGCTAAGGCTTAACACAAGAATGTGAGGAGCGCTGTCCGCTGTTTCCAAATAATTTCATTGTGCAGGTTTATATAAATCTTTGGGGATGGAGTGGGGCTGTGTCTGGTTAGAAGGGCTCATAAATCAAAAAGGTTAAGGGGAAATTGTATTATAAGGACTTTCCTTGTGAACTAGAGTCATTCCAGATTGCTCACATATTCATTAGGTGATCTGGGTAGAGCAGCAGCGTTGCGATGGAAAAGTAATTAGCCACTCTTCAAATTAGATCTGAATACTGTTAAAAGTATGACTCAAACCAATAAAAGCAAGGAAATTCAAGGATAATTTTGTTACCATGTAACATTTGTACAGCAGAGGGCCCTTACTGGAATAAGGAATTTATGGTGCTTAACGGGCGAGGGCTCCTGAACAAACCCCACTGCAAGGAACAAGAGCAGCAGGCCAGCATGGTGGTGATATCCTAAGGTTGCCATACTCTGCACACTTATTTGCTAAGGCAACGGAGTGTGTGCCTTAGCAAATATGCATAAGGTTTGGGTTATAAGTGAATTTAGGGTTGTGTGTGAACTTTGGGCTTCTCTGGACGACGTATTTATTGCACACTCATCCTGATTTCCTTGCACAAAGCTTATGCGGAGGTTAGATTATGTCCAGTGTTTTTTGCAGATTTGTCCATGCGGTGATATGACAATGGGCATTCATCCTGAATTCAGCTTGATTTTCTTGCAGGATGTTTATACATCTTTCTTGCTTTTTAATGCAACCCCCCTTCACTTTACTAGGTGGAACATGCCCATTCCCTTTTGAAAGTGGAGTTGTTGTTGTTACATTTATAACCCAACTTTACTTCCAAGAGCTCAAGGTGGTGTACATGGTTATTCCCAAGGCCACCCAGTGAACTTCATGGCTGACTGGGATTTGAACTCTGATCTCCTTGGTCCTAGTCTGGCACTCCAACTTGGCAAATTTATTCGTTGCACTAGGATGGCAAAGCACATTAATTACACAAACCTACATTTCCAAATATGAACTTGAATCCCCATCACAAAGCACTGATAATAATAATAATAATAATAATAATAATAATAATAATAATAATAATAAATTTATACTCCGCCCATCTGGCTGGGTATCCCCTGCCACTCTGGGCAGCTCCCAACTGAATATTAAAAACACGAGAAAACATCAGACATTAAAAACTTCCCTAAACAGGGCTGCCTTCAGATGTCTTCTAAAAGTCAGATAGTTGTTTATTTCCTTGGCATCTGAGGGGAGGGCATTCCACAGGGCAGGCGCCACTACTGAGAAGGCCCTCTGCCTGGTTCCTTGTAACCTCACTTCTCACAGGGAGGGAACCACCAGAAGGCCCTCTGAGGTGGACCTCAGTGTCCGGGAAGAACAGGTATACTGAGCCGAGGCCGTTTAGGGCTTTAAAGGTCAGCACCAAAACTTTGATAGTCTGGGGGCAACCTTAATCAGAAGCTCAGTTGAACAGATTGCTTCCAAGTGAACATCCAACCAGCTATCATAGAATCATAGAGAGTTGGAAGGGACCATAAGGGTCATCTAGTCCAACCCCCAGCAATGCAGGAATCTTTTGCCCAACGTGGGGCTTGAACCCATGAGCCTGAGATTAAGCGCCTCATGCCCTACTGACTGAGCTAACCTAGGAATGGACTGTGCAACTTTTATGAGTTGAAGTGAATTCCCAGCATAACAGCTACCACTCCTGTATTTCTAGGCAGTCAGTTCTGAACTTTGGAAATAACATGTTCGCTTTCCTTCTAATCAAGCTTTATCTTGTGAGAAGGGGGCAAACTGGCTGCATGAACATGTTTTTTCTTCCCTGAAGGACTTTTTCAGGATTGGCAGATCCTTCAAGGATGAAACAACACTTTCAAAATAAAATTTCTTAATATTTTTTTAAATCATAATCCTTTATGGGGATTGAACCTGCAACCTGGGCATTATCAGCACCAATCAACTGCAGACCTCCTAACTGGCCCATCACTTTGCAGGATAATCCAGCACTGATGTAGAAATCCTTCTGTCGTCCATTAATGAGAAGGAGAGAGTGACCCACAAATATTATTTATATGTACTGGGGCCATGACCACAGAGGACAGAATTATGCCAGGTGGTTTCACCCCCGCAGAATAAAATCTTTTTAAAATAAAAAGGCTGGCTTTAAATTTATTTATTTAAAATAGTCCCAAACCACATAAAAGATCTAGAACTAATATATATAAAAAGCACCTTAATATTCATTTCCCGATTCCGTTTCTTCATATGTTTTGAAACTCTACCTCTTGCTAATCCAAGTCGTAAGTCAAAATGCTTGTTAATGTTTTATTTCCCAGCTTTATAAAAGGATGGGAGGGTAACGACAATAAAAGGGTAATGTACTGTGAGTAAGAAGAAAGAATAATCCAAATCATATATTATGTTCAGACCAAGTTAACGACTGCAGAGAGTTTCTGCTGGCTCCTATGTTTCAGTGGCCTCGTGAGAACGAAAAGCTAATAAAGCCATTACTCAGAATGGAAGGTAGCTGGCGAGTTAGAGCAAACTTCAGAAGCAGATTTTTCAAAATTAAGGATAAGCTATTGTTGCCCTGCTCATGGTACATCTGTGTGTCTTAACTCACCAGTCTCTACCTATGAGATGCACATAGTTATGTAATATTCAGGGGAACTCTGGTTGTTGCTTTTCTCAGGGTGGGAAAATCAAAGCTGATTTAATGAACTGGAGAAGGAAGGAAATGTGATGTGCTTTAGCATCCCCAGGCTAAAGAAATGTGTGGTGTTTCTCAAAGGAGACACAGAGCAGTAAGGAGAGAAGGGTGATGGAAAAGGCTTATCTGATTCTGGCTGTCTTGGGCTCCAATTACATGTTAGGCATAGTTCTGTGATATTTTGCTCCACTTTTGAAAGCACACACACACCAGCCTTTGGTAGGTTGAGGCTGAAGGGAAGATGGGTGGATGGTTCCTTGACTCTTATTTTTTAGCTCAAAATTGCACTGCTCAAACTGCTGTTTTACTTACAGACATGAATGCATTTAGTTGAGATTCCTTCATTGCAAGGAGTTAAGACTAGATGGGATTCAGGTACCTTCCAACCCTACATTTCTGTGGTTCTATGACGCTATGAAGATACGGGGAATGTATTGTCCCCCATATCTCACACATGGGTGGAAATGTTGCCCATGGAAAAATGTTTTTGTCCAAAAGTGGAAAGAGGAGGAGGTCCTGACGAAAGAACATTGGATACAGAAACTAACGGAGTATGCAGAAATGGCAAAACTTACTGGAAGAATAAGAAATCAAGATAACAAACTTTTTAGAAAGGAATGGAAGTGGTTTATTGAGTATTTAGAAACAAACTGTAAACATATTAAGACATTGGAGGATTATTGTAAAAGCCTGAGGTGTGTGTGTGTGTGACTTATTCTTTTATTCATCTATTCATATATATATATATATATATATATATATATATATATATATATATGAACAGACAAATAAAAGAATATGTCAAGATAATTTGGAGATTTGGAGTATGCAGGAAAGGATGAAAATAAATGTAAGGAACCACAGAAATAGGGGGTTAGGGAGTCAAAATTGAAAATGTTAAAACTTGGCAAAATAATTGTTGTGCATGAATGACAATTATAAATAAAATTTTAAAAGGAAGAAAGAAGATGCTACTCAAGGATTTTGAGCTCACAAAGGGCAGATAAGCAACTTTTTCTCACATCTTCTTCAGCAGGATCAGACTTCCGGTTTCCCAGTGCTGCATCCCAATAATATAAAGCATGCAGAAGAAGGAATAATTGAACTCTGATTGACAATCCAGTTTGAACCTATAAGGCTGCAATGCTAAGTGCTTTTTAGGGAGTAAGTCCCACTGAGCTCAGTAAATGTGCTTAAGATTGTGCTCCACTGAGCTGGATGAGCCAGTTGTCAGACTCAGTAGAGAGAAATTTCCTATGCTCCCTATTTTATTGCTGCTATTGCTAAATGGAGACTCCGTTACCAATCTACTGCAAATCACCCAGAGAGCTACTAGTATATTCCCAATCTACTTTCTGATCACCCCTGCTCTAAACCACCGTTCAGACATGAAAAGTAAAGGAATCTGATCCTATTTTTAACTATTGTGCGTGAATAACCCATACAAAAACACAGTTGTTCACCTATTTGGATGCTTGAGAATGCTATACTATTCAGTTACTGTTTAAATAATGGACATTTTATAATGATTTTGTTTTTTATTTGTATCTCCTGCATTTTGGTTTTTATAATTTTTGTAAACCTTTTTTTTGCGTGGACAGGCGGAGTCCCCCCAACCCCAGGCGACCCCCGAGTGGAAATAATGACTCAAGACAACGTACTATGGGATTAAAATTGGCCTTTATTAAGTTTCAGATGTAGGGAGACCTTGGCTCAGGCACTGGGCGTTTATCCTTCCCAGTCCCCAGCTGGGGATCTGGGGAACATCAGGGTTATCCAGAATGTGTGGGGATTGGGCTGGCTCTGGAGAACATATGTTCAAGCAGAGAGCCAGCTCCCCGTTTCGTCGCCGTCACAGGGGAGAGAAATGACAGCCTCTCGGCGTATGGCCAATGCCTCCCCTCAAGACCCTTTAACGGGGAACCCTGGGATCACAAGCGCAAAGGGGGCGTGGGTCACTGCTTCACGCCCACCCCAATTGAGGGAAGATAGACTAAAGGATTCTGCCCAAGGCCTGAAACCACCAAAGTTGTGACATTTTGCTATGGGGAAGGAAAAACATGCCAATGCAGGAAAATTCCTTCAACTGCGGCCTTTATCTGCGACCCTGACGTAGCACTGCCTGCGTACCTGTGGAGAAGACATTGACCTGCAAAAGAAGGCTTAACTGAGAGAGGGCAGGGTGGGAGAAGCTCTGGAGCCAGCTGACACTTTGCAGGTAAGATTTGCCTTCTGTTGTGTGGGCAGGACAGTCCCTCCCCTTACCTGGCTGATCCCCTGGCAACGTCTCCCCAGGTGGGATTGGGCGATTGGCTGAGGTAGGCGGAGACCTCCAGGTATCCAGACTGGGGAGGGCAAAGCCAGCCCGTACTATGGGAGCCACATTGGGATCCAGGGGGCTGCATGTAACCAAGCAAAAGTCACCCCCCCCCCATTTGATGTGGGAAGCGATCATTTTGATTTATTTTTTTGCCAAAAATGTTAAGCGGTATACAAAATGTTCTTGATAAATATATACACATAGTAAATTATCCTTGGAGAACAGCTGGGAAGTTAGTTCCCTTCTATCAATGTGCAGCTTAGCTAACCTTTTTTTCTTGAATACTATGGACATAAAAGTGACTAAATCTTCAGCTCATTTGCACGGACATTCCAGTTCAATGATAATCATATTTAAGACATCCTAATGCAAATACAATTTGTAGCCTCGTGCCAGAAAATTGTGCAAAGATGCGGTTAGAAGTGTAACATGCTGATGTTTGTGCAAACAGTGTTAATTTTTGGTAACTAGAGGGCATATGATATTTGTGGACTACTATGGCACACATGGCCTTGATAGAAGACAAGCCTCCCAGAGTCTGATTAAAGCTACTATGTATTGAAACTGAAAGAAGTGACTAGAAATTGTTGCCTTAGCACAACTAATGACCTATAGTTCTCTCCTCTCCTCTGAAAAAGCAAATTGCCTCCTTCTGTAATAGTCTATCATAATAAAAATAAGCTCAGGAAATCATTGAGGTGCTTTGATGGCAAGAAAGTGATATAGAAATAGATCTGGACTATTACAGTGCAATGGGTATTCCTTATATTTAGTATACAGTACAGTACCAATAGTTTACACCTAGGGAATAGAAGGCCTGAACCAGAGAACCATAAAAGCAGCAGGAATATTTTGCATATTAATAACTAGCCCTGTTGCTGTATTTGTATGCTGCTGGTTTTACAACCACAAGACAAATGCAGTAGACACTAGCTGGGGTTAGACTAGATGGCCTTTGGTCTCTTCCAACCCCACAATTGTATGATTCTATGTTTGGAGCCAGCCATCATCCTGAAGCTGACACCCACAGCCAGACTAAGTGGGAAATTCTACTGTCAAGGTTAGTTTTCATGCTTAATTGCTATGTTCTGTAGTTATCCACATGCAAGCAGGCAGGCTCTGTTCCTGACAAATCCTTGCAGATCTTGCTGTGGGAGGAAGAAATTGATAAATCTGTACCATGGAAGGATGTGTTGGGAGGTAAACAGCTAAGTCTATATCTGGAACTGCGCTTAAGTGTGCTATATCTGTTTTGAGTTCTCTAGCTCTGTGTCACTATCTCAAATTACAGGGGAAGCCCTTATTGCATTGAGTAATACTTTCCCCCTGAAAGTAATTCCACGTGCTTGGGGTTTTCTCTCTCTCTTTTGCATCTAATTATGGTGCAATTTTTGTTCAAATAATTGAAACTGAATTTGTGATGAAATATTACTACAAATGTGGATGGTTTTTTAAAATTAATAATAAAAGGTGTGTACCTTAAGACAATTGTACTTTTATTCATCATCCTAACTTTCAGAATTCTATATCATAAAGCAGAATCACATTATTTCAAATCATAAAGCATCACATTTTATTGGCCCAAACCCGACAGGCTCTTGTTTACAAAATAAGGAGCAAACAGTTGTACTGATAATGCGTAGCTCTTGTAAGACCCAAGACATCAGAAACCACAGCCATACCATAGTGCTGACAATCTCAGAACTGATATCAGTTCTTGATGGTTACAAATTCAGAGAGAGGCTGCAAACCAGCTAAAGCAAAGCGTCTTTAAGTCCCAATGGTTTGGAAGGCTGAGCAAATGCTTAACACTGTCCCACTGAAATCAGTTGGACCTAAATTTAAAGTGCAATTCTATGAACTCAAACGTATGTTTGTATAGGCGTGCATCCAAAGTCCCGTTGACATTATTACTTTCATTGCTCATCATTTTATTACTTTTCAGCCTGTCGTGTCATGACCACCAGGGTCTTGTCAAGAATTAGGGCATGGACTGGCATGATCAGACAGATGAGAAGGAGGACAGTGAAGGAGAAGTGTGTGTGTGTGAGAGAGAGAGAATTGTGGGAACCAGAGATAGTGGACAGAGTTTCTTCCCTTTTGACTCCAGCCACTATGGGAGAGAGAGAAGGAATGCTGGTTTTCTCCTCTACCAACTCTCCCCTCTTGATCAGCTGCTGGGGGGCCTGGGGTTAGAGAATAGAAATGACCTACTGTACCCCCACCTCCCAGTTGCTACCCGTAAAAGTGATGTGTTTGTCAAGCAATTCTAAAAAGCAGCTCATTTGGAGTCAACTGTTCATGTATCTTGTTGTTCTCAGATCTACTTCCCATCATTCATTGAACTTGTGTCAGCAGGCAACATGACTTTACAGAATACAGTTCCTTGCCTTACTAGAGTTTAGAAACTAGAGAAAAAGGGGGTTAAGGGAATACCCTCATAATTGCCATTACAAAAAGATTTAGTCGACTTTCTGATGTAAACATTGTACATCAGCTCTATGGGTGGGCTGAATAATGAGGCAAATCTGGGTGATTTGTAAGTCTCTGCCTCTGAGTTAAAGCACAAAGTCAATATACCCTTTAGTTAGTTCAGGCCCCCCTCAAAGTCTTGTTTCTTTCTGTCACCCTGTTGTTTCTGTACCTTATAGTTCCATGGTTTCCTATATCCCTATGTTTCCCTAGACTGATGCACTTCACAAGAAGAGAGGCTTTGGAAAATGTTTCCTGCAGAACACTGAAGAGCTCTGGACTATTATTATTTTTTGGTCGAATTGCAGCAGTGAAATAATTACTTTAAAAATTATTTAAGAGCTTCATTTGAGGGGTTTTTTTAAAATATTGTTTTTTTTAAATAAAAAAAAAACCACCTACATTGCTCTACTTTAACAATAAAGAAACCAGAGCTCTTCAGAATTTTGCTGGCAACATTTTGGACAGCCCCGTGTTGTAGGCACACAAGCCCCAGAAAACAAATGGCAGTGTGAAGCTGCAAATTTATTAAAAATATACTTACAAGAGTACACACCACTCAGGTACTACTTAATTGTTTTAATGTAAGGAAGAGCAAGAGGCCAACCCCAATTATGGTTATGTAAGAAAGCGAGCCCCTTTTATTTTCCCCACAAAAAAACCCAAAACCTGGCCTTTTTGTCTGCACTTTGGCAGACTTAATTCATTCAGCGAGTGGGAGCAGCTCCTATGCATATAAATTCATCTACTTGAGCTCAAAGGGGGAAATGTTGTAGTAGCCATTTTTATATTTGACATTATAGTGAATGGGGCCTCAGAGCAGCTCAGAAGCCAAAACACAGAATGAGGCCAAAGGAGCACGAAACAACTCAGAAGCAGATTGATTTTTTTTTAAATGCACAGACTCAGATACAAAGGGAAACCTGCCCCATGCACACCCCTACTAAATGCGGTTTCTATCATAACCACCACAGAAATCTGATGTAGTAAAATGATCTCATCGTGATTTTTTCACATCAGACAAATTCATGTGAATCTGCCATGCATTGCATGTTACACTCCTTCTTCTGGATGCCATTTCATGCCATTGCAACACACGTAGTCCAAGAGTTTGAATTACATGGAAATGGCAGGTTGTCGTTTCACTGATAGGCGATTATGATACACAGAACGGTTTAAATGCAATTATTCCATTTTATCATTGCAAATAACTACTGCTGATTTTTTTTTAATTAAAAAAGAAGAGCTGTAGAACTCCAGCATTCATTTAAGGGAAGAGTTCATAGTGCTTTCAGTGATCATTTTCTATTCTAAATAAGTCTTCTTTGCAGATAATATTTCATATTATATTAGCTCTTTCATAAGAGATGAACAGCAGGCTGCCACTGTCTGCCCTTTCCAATATCGTTTTTTTAAATATTATGAACTTCTTTAAACTTCAGGGGAGCTCATGTTAACAAACAGGTAAGGATGAAGCAGTTTCTTAATTCACCAAAGGAGGCCTTGAGCATTAGCAATTATATTTGCTTGGCAAATTATTTTCAGTTGCATGACTGCAGCAGTCGGTAAAGGTCAAGAAGTTTGAACAGTGGGATTAGAAATCATCCTCATTGATTAGTTTGTTCAAACATCTTAAAAATTCACAGTAATGTAGATTGTGCTTCAAGAAAGCAAGGCTACCTCACAGAGTCACTGTTGAGACACAAAGCTTTCTTAGAAGACTGGGAGAGCACACTTCACTCTTAGACAATAAAAGGCTTACTTTCAGAGTGTTTAGAAATAGTGATGTACAACCGGCCCTTTTCTTCATCCCAAAGGGAATAACCCTTTGCACATGGTCCAAGTGAGCGGACACAAAGGACTGGCATTTTTGTGCATACTCCCAAGTGACCACATGCAAAACACTAGCAGGCACTCAGAGCATTCCAGCACGTTTGCCAACACCTTCTTCCCCTTACCTGCCTCCTAAGGCCCTCAAGAAGAAAAGGTAGAAGGTGACAGGAAGGCTTCTTGGCAGAACATTGTGTCCTCACTGAGGTGGACACTGGGAGTGGGATTATACATTGCAACATTGTAATACATCAGTTTCTTCCAAGGATTGGTTTATGTCCAGATGTGCTGGGACATAAACTTCCAGTGCCCTCTTTAGTGTAGAAGTCTCTCCCTTCTTCTGTCCCTGGTAGGTTTGGGGACCATTGAGAGGGCAGGAAGATGGAGATGGAAGTGGGAATCAAACAGAGGCACTATTTTTTTTCACTTTTATGATCCCCTCATTTTGATTATCCATAGCATCTTTGCTTAAAAATACGAATTGCTTGCCCTCAAAGGATCGGCCACATTTGGCACTTCTTCTGTCTGTTTCTGGATTGACTTCATGCAGAGATGCAGCAGACAGCACTTTCTAATGGAGGTTATGGTTCCACTGCATCTTCTCATTGAGTTAAACTCCATTGGGAGAGCCATGTTTGTCTGTTGCAGCAAACACACAAAAAAGGAGTCTTGTGACACCCTGAAGACAAAATAGATTTATTGTGACATAAGCTTTTGTAGATTTGACTGCATTTCATCAGAATGCTTGAAGTATGAGTTGGAACAGGGGAGAAAAGTATGAAGCCTTGGGAATAATTATACAAGTTCAGACTATTTGTTCACCTAGACCAGTATATCTGATTGGTTGTATTTCTCCAGGGTCTTAAGCAGAAGTTTTCTCCTCACCTGCTACCCAATCTGTTTCAGTGATACTAGGGACTAAACCATGTGCTCTATCATTGAGCTTTGGTTTCACCTCATAGTTAAGTGGCTTGTAATTAAATTATTATCCAAGTACTTAAAATACAGAAAAGTGACAGAATGCACCCCAGTGAAGGTTCACTGGAAAAAAGGCAAGATCAGTCTGGGAATTAGATGGAATAAGAGGAGACCGAGAGGGGAGATGATAACCATCTTTAAATATCTAAAGGGCTATCACATGGAAGATGGAGCAACCTTGTTTTCTCCTGCTCTGGAGGGCAGGATCCAAACCAACATATCCAAATTCCAGGGAAGGAGATTCTGCCTAAACATCAGGAAGAACTTTCTGATGGTAAGAGCTGTTCAACAGTGGAGCAGACTCCCTCAGACGGTGGTGGACTCTCCTTCATTGGAGGTTTTTAAGCAGAGGTTGGATGGCCATCTAAAATGGAGGTTCCTGCATTGTAGAGAGTTGAACTAGAGGACCATTGGGGTCCCTTCCAAGATTCTATTAATTTTACAGAGAGGGAGTGCACTGCATCTTTTGGGTGTGACCAGTTTGGGAGCCTTTGGTCTATTTTGCCATGCCTATTTTGCCATGGCTTTCAGATTAGCAATTATCAGACTGTTGGGCTCATTTATATTTCTATTTGTCCTGTGATTTCTTCCAAACATCAGTCTGATTGACATTTGTTCTCATTCACGAGTAAACAGTGGGTTTCCCCAAGGAAATTGGTGGGACAAATCAAAACCTCTTGGACAAGCCCATGCATTGCTCATTTCAATTAGATGCATCCTGCAGAAAACAGGAGGGCCTCATTCATCAATTGCCTTCTTTTGAATATTACTTTAGTAGTGACATTCAGTAGGTGTGGATACTCAGAGCTTTCCTTTTTATTGTGCCATGAAATATGGCAAATATTGTGACTGTATTATGTATAAGTGTTTTGCAGAAAAATGTTATTATTGAATACAGTGACAAAGGACTAAAGCTTTTTGTTTTAATGCTGCCAAGACAAACAGCCCTAAAATACCAACTACCTGACCCTGTTGAATGAATTATTGGCATTGTGGAAAGTCTCACTCCTCTCAGGTGGGACTCCCAGGTGTTTTTGCATATGATCTCATCCTAAGACTTTTATGATAATGAAGAATTAGATAGTCTTTCTCCATTTCTTTTCTTTTTTTTTTTTTGGCAGTTGGTGCCAGGCAAGCTATCTTTTTAAACATTTCTTTAATTGAGAATTTATTTTAAAAGATTAAACTAACATAAAATAAAAATGGCACTCATGAATATTCAACACAAAACTTTTTGAGATACTTTGCTGCTACGAGTCTGAGGTCATATAGTTCCCATCTTCTAGAGTTCATAATGGGTTAGCTACTGCTGTTCTTTTTCCCCGAATAAGTAGACCTCTGAGGAGAATAAGGCACCACAAAATCAAGCATCCTTGATGGGCTTATATATTTCACAATATATAAAAGTGGGCGTGGGAAGAAAACATCTCCTCAAGGTGCTCTCCTTTCCTTATTAGTATTTCACACGACCCACATCTGACCCTGTGAGGAATGGCGCTGTAGAAACTATGAGGTGACTGATAAGCATTTGCACACATCATCATCATCATCATCATCATCATCATCATCATCATTATGTTGTTGTTGTTGTTGTTGTTTTTGTTTTGCTGTTTCACATGGTCTAGGGTGTGAGCTCTTGCGCTGAAAACACAGTCTTTGCCTTCGAATATATTTTGCCCTTGGGTATCGCATGTGGCGATACCTTTGCTCCCCGCTTCCCCCGAACCCCCTCAGTAGCAGCGTGAAAAGCCCGCCATTTCTCCCTCCCGCCAAAACCCGGCGCTTTGTCTGCTAGCCAATGGGGTGTCCCCGCCAAGCCGCCCGCGCGGGAGGGAGCAACAAGGCTCGCGGCAGCTGGTGGCTCGCGGCAGGGCTGTGAGGGGGTGGGGGGGACTCGGCGAGCGCGCACGCGCAAAGGGGTATCTTTGGCTTCGCGCGCAGGGCGCCTTCCCCGGGTCGGCGAAAGTGGGCAGGAGCGGCGGCGGCGAAAGTAGCATCCTTTCCCTATGCCCGAAAGTCCGCGGCGGCGCTGCTCCTCCTCCTGCTCCTCGCCTCCTCCGCCACCAGCGCGCTTTGCACTTTCTTCCCCGCGACCCCATCCTTCGCAAGGCAAACTTTGATGGAGAATTTCACACCGCGCTGGAAAAATGCCTGTTATGAAAGGATTACTGGCACCTCAGAACACCTTCCTGGACACCATCGCCACTAGGTTTGACGGCACACGTAAGTCTCGCCCAGGCAAGGTGCGCCTCCGGGCAGCCAGAGGCGAGGCGCTTCTCGGGGCTTGCGGGGAAAACTCTCCATCCCGTCGCCGGCGCTGTTTTGGGGAAGGAGGGCTCGGGAAACGGCTCGGATCAAACTTTGCAGACTATTTCTTCTTCAACATGTGAATCCTCTCGTTTTTTAAAAGAAAAAACGGGTGTGTGTGTGTGTGTGCTTTCCATTATTGCCCATCCAAACATCATTATGATTGCCACTTTAGAAACTTTGGGTATCCAAAGAGACTTTGCGATCAAAGATGATTTGATACCCGTTCCCCGTCCAATTTCTCCCTTGTGTGATCTGGTTTAAGATCTATTCGGAAAATCTCCCCATAAGTAAGGGACCTGGATGGAGGTGGGGGGGACAGAAACAGGCAGACCTCGTTCTCAGAATGGAGCTTTGATTTTTATTGTATTTTTTTTAAAAAAGATCTCTTTAAAAGCTTAATTCCGGTATGCCAGGTTGTGTATTGGCTGGGCAGCTGTTGTCTGAGGTTACTGAATGAAGTCTATATCCGTCCGATTAATGAATGAGTTTATTACGGCAGCCGGGAGAAAAAAGGGAGAAAGGTTAGCTTTTCAGGACCCTGGACAGATCCAATCGTTCTCACCCAGAAGTATAATCCTAGATTTCTCTCTGAAGGGTTGCGTGCGTCCCTGATGGCCTGTTTTTTCTTTTTTTAACGTTCCAGCTGTTCCTTGTGTTTGTGTGTGTGTTTAAAAGGAAAAGAAAACCCAGTTAGAATACAATTTCCCTCCCTTCACAGGACACACATGGCCTTCCTGCTGCTTCAGTTAATCCCTGTTCAATGGTTCCCTTGTGATATATTGTATTCACATAGTAGGGGTGTGTGTGTTTGTGTATGGGGTGTATGTATAATTGAACACATGCACATGCGACAACACACACACAAATACACACCACCTGAAGGATTATTAAAGATCCTGTTAGTAGACTTTCTTTTTTTTTGAAGAACGTTGCTATTTGCTCTGATAGAGGTAGAACGATTTAAATATTTAAATAAGGGAGTACATAAGGATCATTCAGCAAAAGTTTATTAGCAGTGGGAGAATGTCAGTATTTCTGTGAAGTCTGTAGCTGCTTTTAGGAGGATTACCGTGAATCAGTTCTTCAAAGTGTTGACAATTCTTGGTTGTTGCTTCCACCCCACACCCCGTCTCCTATGAATATTGCGCTAGTCAAGACTCTGGTTCAATGCATCAGGGTGATACAGTTGCATCTTCTTAAATTGTAAGATGTGAATTATAGTCTATAGTTACAGTAATCACTTATAATAAATCGTAATGCTGAATTAGATTGTGTCAGACTCTGGGACCAGGTTAGTTGGATTAGATGAAAATGTTAGGCTTTCATTTTGGCATAAATTTTCCAGCTTTATTCTATGTTAGCAATTTCAAGTAATTTCAATTTGAGAAATTAAAAATACCGGTAAATTAAAAATAAATATACAGGGCAGGTGCTTCATACTGGAACATGGAACCAAGTGAAAGCAAAAGGATTCCACCCACTCCATTCCCCCCACCCCCCAAAAAATGATGACGTATATTCTAGGTTGACTTATGTTCAAGCATTTTTTTAACCATAGAAGTAAAATGTCATTTTGTATAGCTTTTTAAAAAGACCCCTACACCAAACAACTTTTTACATGTAAATGGGTAAAGAAATATACCCACCCTTGAGCTCAGTTGGACTTCTGATTTTTGGACTTCTAGAGGAATGCAGGTTACATCACAACCAAGCCAATTTGAAGTACATGTGGGCAAAGGATCTAAATTTGGGCTAAATACAACACTCAGTTGGGTTGTGGCAAAAGCTGCCAATCTTTTCTCAAACAAATTTCAATGTTATAATGTTATGTTCAAAGATGGCACATGACTGAGTCAAGGCATGCACTTGCTTAACTCTGTCACTAAAATCAATGAGACTGATAAATACTCATTTTTAATAGACCATGACCTTAAATATTGCACAGTACAATTTACATAAACTATTTTGTCCTGCAGACCCCTTTGAAAGTGATATTACGGTGTTATAAATGTTGAGCCCATGTTTTAACATAGCAACATTGACTGTAGCTAACATAGCTCCTTTTATTCTAAATCTTTGGGAAGGATATATTTTGTTGTCATCAGTAAGACTCTTATCCAGCAATACATCTTTAATCCTGTGGAGAATTAATTCTAATTCTGGGCAACAGTACAGGAAAGGATTCCTGATCATGTTGGGAAATATGTTCTGATTTATAAAGCACTCTCATTAAAGCATAAATATTGGGTTTTTTTTATCTATTTCATGTTTAATCATTGAAATTTACATCTGACAGAGAATCTTGGCAGATTGAATCACCTCAAGTAAAAAAGAAAACTTCACTTGGGTCTTTATATGCTTGTACTTAAGCAATTTAGAGGGAGGCAAATTTCATCAACTGAAGTGTCTCCATAATAGTCCATAAGGGTCTTCTCTCAAACAGTGGCCAGAATTTGACTGGGAAGTTCACAAGCAGGGAATGATGTTTGCAATAGTGACAGGCAACCACATTTCGCTCTACTTTGCTTAGGAACACAGTGCAATTTGGATTTTAATTGAGAATTATTTGTACATGTTCATGATTTCCCAAACTGCATTCATGGTACACATGAATAACATGTGCAGTGTTGTTATTCAGTGTCACAATGGCTAGGTTGAAGTATGCCTCTGAATACCACTTGCTGGAAATCAGAACTGGGCCAAGAGCTGCTGTATTGGGGTTCCTGCATACAGGCTTCCCATAAGGCATCTGGGTTGACCAGTGTGAGAAGAGGATGCTGGACTAGATGGGCCTTTAGCCTTATGCAGCCGTGCTCATCTAATGTTCTTATGCAGTTCCTTCACTCACCAGGTGCTACGCCTGAGCAGTAGTATACATATCTCTCCAGATAATATTGGGAATTGGTGTGGAAAGGAGCATAATAGTCCTGTTGGAGGCACTGCTGTTATGGCAGTCACTGAACACTATTAAAGAGGAGAAATAGGTTGTATTTCATCACCAGCATTTGTTCTGCAGTACAATGGGTCCCTGTATAATGTTAGTGATAAATGCTCAAGCGTTTAGGCAAACATTATGAATTGAAACACCCCCTTTTCAAACGGATGGTTGCAGTTGACAAGAGACACAAAAATACAATTTAGGATGTCTTGCTTGAAATTAACTCCCTTCCCCAGTGTTGTGTGATTCAGAAAAGAGCAGATCTCGAATATTGGTCTCACTTGTAGCAAATGAAAGCAGCTGGGATATCAGCACAGTTGGCTATCTGAAGTGAAATTACTGAATAAATAAAGACTCATGGATTGGTTTGGGTATTCCCCTTCTGGAAGTATGTTGCATTTGCTTCATTACTGGCTATTACCAGCAGTTTATATGAATTTAAGTAGCCTTAAAGTACTCAAGCTGTAATCTTACACGTTTTACTTTAAAGTGCTCTTGTTTTTAATAGATGTTTTTATCTAAGAAAGTGTGCTTAGAATCGTAGCCTAATGCACTAACTTGGAAGTAAGCCACCTTAGAATCAATGGTACTTATACTGGAGTAAACATGATTGCTTACGATGGGGTTGCAAATCTTCAAGAGCACATTTTGAAATGCAAGTAACGAAGAAGTGGGGCAGCCTGAAGTCCCAAGGCCATATGCAGCTCTCAGCCAAATTCCATGTGAGTTGCCAGGAGTGAAATAATGGGTGGTAGAAGAAAGACAGAGAATGAGAAAGAGAGTGACTACACACTTTTAGCTCTAGCCCAATAGTGGCTCGACCCATGTCCACCACCAGTACGCAGCTCTTGAAAAGTTACTTTTAATGAAATCTGACTACTAAAGGAAAAAAGTTTCCTCACCGGTGACATAATGGATGGGAATGCTGCAATGACTTCTTGATCCTCTTTAAACCTTTGCGGGACCCCCATTCTTTCCCCATTTCCCTGGCAGCTGGGGTATAGCTTCCATCTCCCCAAGGACATCAGCTTTTGTACTCATTGGCCCATTGGCGGGGTGATGTACTTCCAGGGTGCTGCGCCACCATCTATCTTATCTGGCTGTGGCTATCTTGCCATTGCCTTCTTGAGGGATAACCTGTTGGACACATTCATTCTGCCTCTTGGGTTTTCCTGACTGACAAGCAGTCCTTGGACTTCAGCAATTTCTTGAAATCATTGTCACCATCTGTTAAGCAAAGTCCCTCTACTAGTTAATTAGAAATAAAAGTAGCAGGAGAAAGAGATATGTATTCAGCAATTCAGGGGCAAAATAGGTAGGGTATTTTTTTTTGGGGGGGGGAGAACTACCAGTGATTGCTTTTCTCATAAAATTTCTGCAGTGAAAAATGATTGTATATTTTTAAAGAAATCCTTTGGTGGTTTGTTTGTTTTTTGCTACATATATCTGCAATGTTTAAATATGTAATTACTAAAAGCATAGGAAAGCTAGTAAGGGCACAATGAAATGTAACATAAACCAATACACATGTGATTAAAAGTGTTATCATAATGCTGATATGGTTCAATATACTGTCACACGCCTTCCCAATCTCTGCAGAGTAGTGCAAGATTCCAGAGGTATCAGAAACACTAACCTGGGGCTGTGTTCCCTTTTGGGACAGTGAGGCACAGCGGAGAAAGTCATGTCTTTATGATAGATGGCTTATTTACACATATATACAACCTGAATCTAGATGAAGGGATTGCAGAGCATTCAAATCCCTCCACTATAAGATTCCAGATTCCATTGGATTCAAGGAACAGCAAAAAGCCATGCTCTGTGTCTCTTTTGTTTCTGCCTGTCACTATCGGTCCACATCATGTTCTACCCATCATTCTCTGCTTCCCAAACTGCTTGCAAAACTGACACTTTTTTTTCCTGTTTGCTTACATCATCTACCCTGAAACCCTCACAGCCAGAGGAGGGTTCCCTCACCTCCTTGTCCAGCAGTCTGGCACTCTCTCTTGATGGTTTCCTTGATGGGCCATTACTCTGCTTTGTTCCTTAATGGCTTACCCTCAGCTAGCCTTGCCAGGCTAGTCTGGCTTGTTAGCATAAACAAACCCCCGGAATTTCCATGTTTAGTAGACTTTAATCAAGCCTTGATTAATTCTAACTCTTACCAATTTTAAGAATTATGGGTGCCTTGCACTCACATAATTCTGGCACCCCAACACATACAATTAACTGGTGTTTATGCACGCTAGTTTAAAGTGCATTATGTAATAGTCAGAGAGTACCCCATCAACTGTTGTTCACTCCATCCTTCTGGCTGTTACAAAATGAAGACCACGGTAGTAAATTAAGCATGTTAATAATGCATTGGGTAGGGGGCAAAATAATCCCTTTGTTGTAAATCTGTAACCTGCAATGTTCTGAATATACTGCTAAGATGTTTCTTTAGTTTATTAGATTCAGAGGGCTTGAAAAGAGAATGGAATCCACATTTAATGGAAAAGAAATGTTTTATATTCTGAATAAAATAGGTTACAGCATTTACCTTCTACAAATGGGGCAGAATTTTCCAAATACACCAATGAAGGGTTTTATTTTTATGCCTGCACAACTGTACAGTTGGAATATTATTGTTGGAATGTTCCTATTAGATAACTGAATTCAGGGCCGTCTTAAGCATTTCTGGCGCTGTGGTGTAAAGATCCCTCCAATCCCTTCCCTTTTTTTAGGGTGCTGACACCACGCTTACACATTATTTCTGCTTGGGGGGAAAAAACAGGAAACATAAACAAAATTTTAATTGCTCATTTATTAACAATGCACATATACAGTATTCGACCCCACCACATTGATTTTGGCAGATTTAAGACAAATTATCTTATTATGTAACACCTTGTTTTTAACAATGTTGATTTCTTTTTAAATTCAGAATACCTGAGTTATTCATGTAAAATAGTTTGATACAGTACATTGTATGGTATAGTTTTTCCTCACATTCTAAGGTTCTCCTAACACCTTAATCCTTTGCTTTAATAAGGGAGACCTTAAAACAATGTGCAAATGTATTTTAAAATAATTGAAATTTGAAATCCACGACATCAAGCCAGCTCTCAAAAAATTAACACATACTGTATGCTTCAAATACCAGTTAAGAGATTTTGCATACTATTGATCAGATAATGTTGTTAACATCAGTAGAATTCACAACAAGAAAAATGCTTGCCCCTAGCACATTTCACAGCTTCAGACTGTCACTGAAAACAATACATTGGTCAGTCTGAACCATGTCAAGTAAACTATGGAAGTAGCATATCCACAACACAAACTGTGCTAGTACTTTCTTTTCAAGTCTTAATTCCATAATGGGTACAATCTGAGGGAGCCACTACTCCCAGCCTGTGAATAGTAGTGGAACTTGGCTATCAGACATTTTGAAAATGTGATAGTTTACAGTACATTCTTGCAGCCCAATGCCAGGTTCCAAGCATTGCAGTGGGTTGGACTAGATGACCCTTGGGTCCCTTCCAACTTTACAATTCTAATATTTAGTAAAAGGTCCTTACAACATAATGCAATTTAGTCCCATATGATTAAGCAATTATAAATAAATGAGTCCCCCCTCCCTCTGAGAATAATGCACTCAGGTAAACTGGTTTGTGCAGATATTTTTGGGCAAGATACTTTGGTCATAACAACAGGCTACATCCAACTAAATCCTACTTAGGGCAGACCCTTTGAAATTAAAGTTTGGATTTTTAATTCATTTCAGTGAGTCTACTCTGAGTAGGACTAGCACCCGAGGCAACCGTGTGTGTGTAGGAGGGCAAATGAGGGCTGAGAGCAAATCTAAAAAGGATGGGACAGCTGCATATTCCTGCAATGCAGAGGGTTGGACTATATGATCCTCAAGGTCCCTTCCAACCCTACAATACTATAATTCTAGGGCAGGAATGTCCAATATGTCAGCCTGGTCCCTACCGCCCACTAGTGGGCGTTTCAGGATTCTAGGTGGGCAGCAGGGGGTTCTACGGCACAAGCTGAATCCTCCTTCCATCAAGCACTGGTGGGTGGTAAGGAAATGTTTCTATCAAGAAAAATGCATTAGTGAGCAGTAGGTATAAAAAGGTTGATTACCCCTGGTCTAGCCACTACACTGCACTTGTTCTCTGGTTTTTATATTTTGAGCCAGAGGATATTTGTTTTGGGATGTGGGTGGTGCTGTGGGTTAAACCACAGAGCCTAGGGCTTGACGATCAGAAGGTTGGCAGTTCAAATCACCGCAATGGGGTGAGCTCCCATTGCTTGGTCCCTGCTGCTGCTCACCTAGCAGTTCGAAAGCACATCAAAGTACAAGTAGATAAATAGGTACTGCTCCGGCAGGAAGGTAAACAGCGTTTCCATACGCTGCTCTGGTTCGCCAGAAGCGGCTTAGTCATGCTGGCCACATGACCCAGAAGCTGTATGGCGGCTCCTTTGGCCAATAAAGTGAGATGAGCTCTGCAACCCCAGAGTCATCCACGACTGGACCTAATGGTCAGGGGGTCCCTTTACCTTTACCTATTTTTGTTTAGCAGTTGTCAGAAATCTGTTTTGGATCTAAGTATTGTGAGAGATCAAAATAATTTCAGATACCGCCTGCACCGAAGAAGCAAGAAGAAGACATCTCTTAAAATTGTTCCATTTGAGCATCATCCTTCATTTGAAAATGCAAAACTGTACAGGCACGTATCATCTATTTCAGTTAATTGCCATTGTGATTACTGCAGAAAGCATCTACTGTGTTCATGGCATCAACACTAACTGTAAAGCATCTGAAATGGAAACAAGTGCTAAAGTGATGGGAAATGGTCTTAAAATGAGCTATGTAGGAAAGGGGAAATGGAATCGCTTGACAAGTAACAGCTTCCACAAATGGATGCTACTAGTTTGCTAGCTACAAAAATAGTTGTATTCCTATACCATACATTTCCAACTGTACAGTATCTTGAAGAGCATCTTTTGGTCAAAGACTTGCTTGTTCTTACTTCAGTTCCTCATCAATAAATTTCACTTTTCCCTGCTTCTGCCAAATTTGCTCTACCTTCTCGTTTAATAATGGAATGTTGGGTGGGTGGGGGGAAATCTGTTGCTTATGTTTTTATCACCCAGAGATTCATTTTTAAAGAATGAAAGAAGTCCAACATTGCCCTGCTTATCAGGGGTGCGTTATCACAATGCTGTCCTGTTCTAATAATTTGTTGCTGAAAGAAGGTAAAGAAAAGGGGAAACTTTTAACATATCTCTCCAAAGAGCTGAAACTGACTCTAGAAATCTGAATCACTAGAGAATAATTTGCTATGCTCCATAGCAATAACAGTTTCAGTTAATCACTCACCATTGAAACCAAGAATTAGAGGCTAATTAGGGGGGTTCTTGTAAATATAGTTTGTTGTTGTTTTAATAGCATGGCAAACTTGTCTCTTCTCATGATATGCCTTGGGCAATTCCTTTCAGAGTTGGCTGGTGGTTTGTTTTTTTTAAAGCACAAAACATTTCCTGCAAGCCTTAGTCACACAATGGAAATCACAGCCAACAACTTATTGGGGCAAAAATATAAACCTTGCTATTCTTCTGGCACATTGCTACTGTCACCGTTGGGAAATTATGGTACTCAGCCCATTTTGATTTCCTGACAAGAGAAAACAGAGTTTTCCCCAAGTTATTTCTGCTTGCATGTAATTAAAATAGACATAATCATAACAATTACCCAAATGACAATATTTTTTTCCTAGAAATTCAGTTAAGGATAAGAATTCATGCAAGGGCAGTCTTTAGTACTACAGTTGCTAGATTTCCAGTCATTAAAGCTTAACACATTATTGCTGATCACAGCAAAATGATTATCTTTTAATTTCCAAATTATTGTACTAGTTTGCGTGGTGGTTCACTTTTTTACAGTTCATTTACCATGGCTAATCTGCGGCTTCCAGCAACAGTTTGTAAATGGCACAATTAAAAAAGAAGACACAATAAGAGAATAGATTGCTTTAGAGATTGGTCGCTTGCTGATACTGAGGCTGGAGAAATATACACCAAGCAAGACTTTCTAGGTGTTAAGTATCTCAGTGCTTCAGAGTGAGCTCATACCTTTCTGAAAGTGGACTTAGATGCCAAGCAAAGACATTTTTGTTCACTAAGGCCTTTGGTAACTAAGTTGGCCTCTACAGTGCTTCTCATCATTTAATAGAGTGTTGTGGGATTTGTCCCTTTTATTTTGTTACTCTATAAGCATTTTTAGGTGTTTTGTACTGAAAATTGTTTTAATTTTTTCTGGCTTTTCATTGTTTTTATCTGTTTGTATTTTATCTGTTTTTAATCTGTTGGGAGCTGCCCACAGTGGCTGGGGAAACCCAGCTGGATGGGCGGGATATAAATAATTAGTAAGAATTGTTGTTGTTGTTGTCGTTGTTATGTCACTTTTTTGTATAAAGTGATTAACAAATGTAATTAGTTGTAATTAAAATTCAAGGCCTTGTGCTCAGTTTTTTTTATTGAGGATTTTTGTATGGCCACAGCAATGAAATATTTAGCACATGCCCTAGGGAAGTCCAGCGGAAGTTGATGGAACAGCTCTGGGTGTTGACTTGAGTCTTATTGTATTCTTAAAAGCCCTTTTATCCTATTCTCCTTCCTCCACGGGGGTTGATTCCAACAATTTTTATCCATTGCACAAACAAGTTTTGTATCATATTGGAAATGTATGTGGATTGTGCAGGAAATACATCCCCGCTAGATTCAAAACCACAGAAACTACTTCCCTTAAAGATGTTCACTTTATTTCTGCCCATTTCAACTTGCAGTAACTTTATTGCATATAAACCTCAATGGCAACACACTTCAGAACCAATAGGTTCACAACTTGCTAGCTGGAAAATACTGGTCAATTTATTTTTCTCTCCCTGCTGTTTCCCACCTGTTATTTGAATGTTCCCCAAACAACTGTGTAGGTCTCTTGACTCCTGCATTTACTGTAAATGATACATTTTAATAACAGTTTAGCAAACTGAGTCTGACATCACTGCTACCATTATCTAAATGTAGCCACAGTGACAATGTAAATTACCCTTTAAGACCTTATTCTGAATGCGTAGTTGTGAGTACTTTGCAGTTTGGGGCCTGGGTATCCCTTGTACATTTGAGCAAAGCCAAGGGAGAATTTGGAAAATTAGCTTCAAAGCTGGTACTACAAGGGCTGGGTGTTACTTTTAAAGGAAGCAGGACATGAAAGGATATTTCCATTTATTGGGAGGCAGTGTTTCACTTAGCTAGCACTTAACCTTCTATTTTAAGGGGGAAAGGTGTAATGGGATTCAGCAGACAAGAGGTGTTATATGGCCTGGGTGTTCTGCCGCTTTCCTGGAATGTGACTAATCCAGTCCACTCTCAGGATGTCTGGGTCAGTTTCTAATTTGTAGAAAGCTAGTTTATCGGAAGTGTACTGCATTACAGATTTATCACAGACTGTCTACAGACAGCTGTTTCCAGATGCTTGGAGGTAGTGTTTGGAGACCTCCCTTGCATGAGAAGACAGGCTCTGGCACATTGAGTGGACAAGTGCAATAGTGGGTCCAACGGTCAAGAAAGCGGTTACTGCATATGCTGTAGAGGGAAACGCAGAGGGAAATGAGGGACTAGGTAGCAGTGTGTGTGTGTGTGTGTGTGTGGCTGTTGGATGCATTGGCAATGGGCCAAGCATGTGCAATCCCACACACCCTACTCATCTTCTTTGAATGAATAGGTGTGGCATTTAAACCCCCTATAGTTATTTACTCATGAGTCCACATTTGCTTATTGTGTTCCATTACCATCCCTTATCAGGGACTTGGGTGGCACTGTGGGTTAAACCACAGAGCCTAGGACCTGCCAATCAGAAGGTCGGCGGTTCGAATCCCCGTGACGGGGTGTGCTCCTGTTGCTCGGTCCCTACTCCTGCCAGTTCGAAAGCACATAAAAGTGCAAGTAGATAAATAGGTACCATTCCTGTGGGAAGGTAAACAGCATTTCGTGCACAGCTCTGGTTCACCAGAAGCAGCTTAATCATGCTGGCCACATGACCCAGAAGCTGTATGCCGGCTCCCTCGGCCAATAAAGCAAGATGAGCACCACAACCCCAGAGTCGGCCACGACTGGACCTAATGGTCAGGGGTCCCTTTACCTTTTTACCATCCCTTATCAACTAGGCTTTGTTATAGATGCCTTTTTTGGGAGGGGGGGGGAATGCAGTAAAATCGTGTTGTGCAATGTAATTAATATTTCAACTTAAATAAATCCCTTATATGGTGCCACTCAGGTTGTGCCTAATGGCTCACAGTAAAACTTCAACAGAATATGTTGTTCTCTGAGGTTGAGGCAGGAAGCCTACTACTATAGTTTTGTAGATCCTCATCCCTCAGGGGAAAAGGGTGGCCAGATGGCTGACTCAAGAGTATTATAGAAGAAGTGTCCAAAAGTTAATCTAATTTTTCAATCAACCTCCAGTCACTTTTCATAATATGTTTTGCAAAGACCAATTAGAAGACAAACCCATGTGTTCATTTTTCACACAGAATTCTAATGATCTCTCTCTCTCTCTCTCTAACATTTATTTCTTACCTCAGTTACTAGATAGTTTAATTTACTTGGCAAATACATTTTTTTAAAGTGTGGGCAGACCATATATGCAAGCAATTAGTCTACTGCCTCCTTTTTTATTCTACTGTTTTTTTTTTTAAAAATATGAACATACATTAAAACCATTTTATTTAAACACAAACCCAAAAGGTATCAAACAAGTTGAGCTCAAATATGAAGATAACAATTTTCATAACGATCAGTTGCATCTTAGCCCTGGGTGCTATTCTACAAAGTTTTTTTCAGAGTAGACCCACTGAACTTAACAGGCCTAAATTAGTAATGTTCCTCCAAAAAACATATTTGAATACTACCCAGCACCTCTACAGTGGTACCTCAGGCTAAGTACTTAATTCATTCCAGAGGTCCGTTCTTAACCTGAAACTGTTCTTAACCTGAAGCACCATTTTAGCTAATGGAGCCTCCTGCTGCTGCTGCACCGCCAGAGCACGATTTCTGTTCTCATCCTGAAGCAAAGTTTTTAACCCGAGGTACTATTTCTGGGTTAGCGGAGTCTGTAACCTGAAGCGTTTGTAACCTGAAGTGTATGTAACCCGAGGTACCACTGTAGTTTCTCTCCATTCATTGTGCCTGACCACTTTCATGTTAAAGCAAAAAAGTACCGTACTTATTGTCTAGGAGATGTCAGTAGAGAAAACCCCTTTCAGGTTCACAGGCACTGTGCTGCTGGATACCAATAGCATATCCTTGGAGTCAGTGCCGGATTTATGTATGGTCAGGCCTGTGTGATCCACAACATCCGGAGGGCACCACATTAGCTACAGTACTCCTGGGTTACATGGTAGAGAAGGAAAAACATTGGCTGATGGGGTGAAGTGATGGAGTCTGGATCTCATTACACTCTCAAGAGTGAATGGGGGAGAAGGCTGCAGACATTCAAATGAGGGTCTGTTAGATGCTATGCAGGTTTCAGGTTGCACCTAGAATTTCTGGGAAGAAGGAACCTACAATGGCTGATGCCCCAGATTTGAAAATATAAAATCCACCTGTTAACT
The DNA here is from genome assembly GCF_964106915.1 of Podarcis gaigeae. NCBI lineage: Eukaryota > Metazoa > Chordata > Lepidosauria > Squamata > Lacertidae > Podarcis > Podarcis gaigeae. Next base: position 39,935,025 of record NC_139688.1, read on the forward strand.
AGGTCTGTCTCTATCCTCAGATCTTAAATCTATCTGCCTTGCTACATTTCAACCTCCTCCTTTTTCTGTAAAGCTCTTCCCAGCTCAGGCTTTATTGCTCTGCCAGAGCTCGCTCTAAAGTGAAGCCATTTGTTCAACATTTGAGTGGCTGATTGCTCAGAGCAATCCTGCAAACACAAAGACAGCCTCACACAGTGGTCTGCAATACAGTATTTCATGATGAATCCATTATCTCTCCAGACCAGGCTGCCTGCCTTTAACAATGACACAGAGAAGGGATGGTGATGCTTTTTACTGGAGCAACTTCTGCCTGCCAGAGTACAACACTTCCCATCAAATGTGGGTTTATTAAGAGCTATATGTTGGGGTATCTCGTGATTCCACTTTGTATTTAAGGTTACAAGCATCTGTGCCGAGTTTTTGTGTGTGGTGATTTTAGGCAGAGCCCCTGTGCCTTTAAAGATGATGCTTTTAAAGCATCAACATGCAGCAAGGCACCAACATTTAACTGAATGATCAGTTAGAGCTATCAAATAAAAAAATATTATAATCTAAAAGATCTGTTTGAAATAGCTTTTCTAAGATGGTGCCCACCATAAAAACCATGTATACCATCTAAAAAAATAGAAAAAGTAAGCTTCTTGTTTCACAAATATTGGTTTTAGCCTTATGCAAATTTATTCAGTAATAATCAAATAATTGACTAAAACTCATATGTTTTAATAGCCAATGGCTGTTGCTAAAAATTGGTTTGCAGAACTGAAATGCAGTGTTGTGGGGAAAATGTCACATAAGACTCAGAGAAGAAGGTTGGAGTTGGCACCTACTGATTTTTCCACCATTCATTCATCCAAGTTGTTTTGAGCCCAGGTACAGGAACCCCTTGGGACGCAGGTGGCGCTGTGGGTTAAAGCCTCAGCGCCTAGGACTTGCCGATCGAAAGGTCGGCGGTTCGAATCCCTGCGGCGGGGTGCGCTCCCGCTGCTCGGTCCCAGCGCCTGCCAACCTAGCAGTTCGAAAGCACCTCCGGGTGCAAGTAGATAAATAGGGACCGCTTACTAGCGGGAAGGTAAACGGCGTTTCCGTGTGCGGCTCTGGCTCACCAGAGCAGCGATGTCACGCTGGCCACGTGACCCGGAAGTGTCTTCGGACAGCGCTGGCCCCTGGCCTCTTGAGTGAGATGGGCGCACAACCCCAGAGTCTGTCAAGACTGGCCCGTACGGGCAGGGGTACCTTTACCTTTACCTTTTACAGGAACCCCTGGGGCTAGTTCCCAGGTAAAGTAGCACAGGATTGCAGCCTAAGCAACTCTTGTTGAGACCCATTAAATAAAAAATGGTGCTAAAAGAAAAATACTGCTTACTCTCTTACACGTTACATGAAAGTCAGCCCCATTGATTTCAGAGGGACTTGATTCCAAGTAAGCATTATTCCCGGGACATTACAGCCTCAGATACCCTGCTTCCAAACAGCGACTCTTCATTCCTACTGGGGATTAAATGTTGCTGCTGCTGCTATTTAAAACCTATAATACTGTAAAACATACACACCATCTATTTTTAATAATATGACTGCCTAGTAAGTATGCCTGTCCGTGCTATTTTTCTTTCTCCAAAGGCTTTTAGGGCAAGTAGTGCAATAAATTACAGAGCATAAATAATCTATTATTATACAACCAATTCATAAATAACACATGGATTTTGACGTAAAAGACAGCATGGAATGTCTCACAAGGTAGGCTTTTTAAACTGTTGACAGCCGCAACAAAACTTTTAAAGTTTTTGATTCTTACTTTTGCAATATTTAGAAGCTTGTGTCATCGGCAGATGAAGTGAATGACAGGGAGGTGTGAAAAGAGATCACCCTAAGGCACTACCTGCATAGTATAATTTTAATTACTCCTTTGATACTGTAGTCTTCTACGTGAGATAATTGAGATACACAGGAAATGTGCTTAAGCTATGGGCACTTGGATATACAAAATTTTTCTGTGTATAAGACAATATATTTTCCTCAGAAATAATAGGCAAAAATTGTGGGTCATCTTATACACGGATAGCAGAGGGGGGACAGGCGGTTGGCGGCAGCAGCCAGCAGGAGATTGGCAGTGGTGATTGGGTGTGTGATTGGTTGCTGCGGCAAGGCCTGCTGCCGATTGGCCGTGGCTGCGGCAATTGGGCGGGTTATTTATGGCAGTGGCAAGGTGTGCGTGCAATCGGCTGTGTTTGCGTTGAGTGTGCAGGTGGGCTTTTGGTGGCGAGCGTGCTGACGATTGGTAGTTGTGGCGATATGTGCAATTCGGCAATTCTCTCCCCCTCCCCATTTTTTTATATTGCGGTCCCCAAAAATAAGAGTCATCTTATACACGGGGGCGTGTTATACACGGAAAACCACAGTATATATATAAAGTTATAGTCCTCTCTAAAGGTTTACTTGTGAAATTATAAGGCATGAATGATGAAAGCAGATCAAACATAAAAAGAGACAAAGGGAGACTCCAGCACAAAAATTCTCAGTTTGAATTCATATGCAGATGTTATGGTAAGTGAAGGGGGGGGGGAGTTCATGTAAGGAAAGTTCCCTTCCCTCCTGATTTTGGATGCTCCTGACCTGCCTCAGCAACATTTCCCCCCCCCCCCCCCGGCAATGCTCCATCTCACATAGAATCATAGAATCAGAAGGGACCATGAGGGTCATCTAGCCCAACCCCTGCAATACAGGAATCTTTTCCCCAACTCTGGGCTTGAAGTCACTGAGATTAAGTGTCTCATGCTCTACTGACTGAGCTAACATAGTTCAATGGGGGGCCCAGATGCTTCAAAAAGGCTTTTCCCAAAGAGCAGGTGGCTGCAGAATAGAAGAGGTGAGAGGAAATTTTCCTTCTGGGAACTTCCAGGCCCATTTTCAGCATCCAAGCCTGTATCTATCAGTCCGTATCTGCCAGCTGTGGATAACACTTCTTCATCTGACAAAGTGGGTTCTGATCTACAAAAACTTAAAAATGAAAATTTTAAGGATGTCACAGGGCTCTGAATAATTTCAAGATATATTGGGGATAAATCAGAAGAACCGTATGTGTTCTAATGGAAATAAAGGTGTGCTTTACATAATATATTCATTGAATTGCTATGGATCTTTCTCTGCTTGGAAACAGAACTTACTGAAATTGGCTAGCTTCCCAGTGCATGGATGTATCATGACATATTGCTCCTGGTACCATTTTCAGGCATTTAAATACATAATTTCCTCTTCACCAATTTAATTTGTTAGAGATCATGGCAGCCTTTATTATTTTGTATTTTTAAATTATTCCCCTTTCAGCTGCATGCAGTTAAAGACAGTTTTATTCTGTATTTTGCGTATTTAATTTTTTCAGCGTTCCAGCTCAGTATTAAATATCATTTTCTTTAATGCTCTTTGCATTGTGCAGTGATGGGACCTAGCCAAATTACCAGTTAGTTGCATTCAGCAATCAACAGTAGTCAATAGACCATTTATACTTTGAATCACTATTAAAGGTGCATAGATATTTTCAAGCAGAAAGAACAAAACTAGGGTAATGTACCCTAATAAATGTATAAGGGTACAGTTCTCCATGCTTTAATTTACTGAAGAACCAATATAACTTTGAGCAGAAGTTAAAAAAAACCTGCTCTGTTAATGGATAGACTTTGTCATGCTCCCCAGACTTCAAGCCCAGGGGAGGCAAAAGAAGGCAAAAGACAGGAAGGAATAATCTCTTGAAGAGTCACCATCCTCTACTCTGAGACTTTCCAGGTCAGAGGGTATTGCCTAAACAGGTTCCTCTGCTTCTTAAGACTCATTTCCAGAGCAGCTACTTTGATTTTCATTATTTTTTATGCTGTTGTTGTTACTGTAGATTATCATTATATTTATTAATCAATCTTCAGTCACTTTGGGTCACTTGTTAACACAATACTAAACAGTAAAACTAATTACAACAATCAATAGAAACAAACAAATAAACAAAACTATACAAACAAGACAGGCATCACAGATCCTGCCCCACTAAAAGGGGCCGCAAGTACCTAAAACCCTTCAAATTAGGGGCTGGGTGAACAGGAAAGCTTTTGCCTGGTTCCTAAAAATAAAGACTGCGCAAAGTGAGCCTTGCTGGAAAGAACATACCACAAGCAGGGAGGCACCGCTAGAAAGGCCTGCTTTTATGTTATCACCTTCTGGACCTCCCATGGAAGGAGCACACAGAGAAGGGCCTCGGAATACAATCATAGCATACAGATTGTTTAACAAAAAGAGATGGTTGATTCCTTGAGGAATGTTGGTCCTGAGGTGCATGTGCCTTTATAGCATTTTAAATTGAGCCTGAAACTAACTGATAGCAGTTCAGTCATGCCAGAATTGGTGTTATCTGTTCGGACTATCCTGCCCCGGTCAACAATTTGGCTGCAGTTTCTGAACCATTTTCAAAGGCAGCCCCACATATAATGGATGGTTAAGTCTAGTCAAATTTGATTATTGCGTGCGGTGCTCATCTTGCTTTCAGGCCGAGGAAGCCAGCATTTGTTTGCAGACAGTGTTTCCAGGTCATGTCGCTTTTAGTGCAATGGGACATGGTGACGGGAGCCAGAGCACACAGAAATGCCGTTTACTTCCCACCAGGCGGGAGGTGCAGTGGTCTAAACCACTGAGCCTCTTGGGCTTGCCGCTCAGAAGGTCGGGTAAGCTCCTGCTGTTCTGTCCCAGCTCCTGCCAACCTAGCAGTTTGAAAGGATGCCAGTGCAAGTAGATAAATAGGTACTGCTCTGGCGGGAAGGTAAGCGGCGTTTCCGTGTGCTCTGGCTTCCATCACTGTGTCTCGTTGCACCAGAAGCAGTTTAGTCATGCTGGCCACATGACCCAGAAAGCTGTCTGTGGACAAACGCCGGCTCCCTTGGCCTGAAAGTGAGATGAGGGCTGCAACCCCATAGTCGCCTTGGACTTGACTTAACCATCCAGGGATCCTTTACCTTTTTTTTTTTTTAACCTTCCCACCACAGCAGTACCTATATATCTACTGGCACTGATATGCTTTCAGACTGCTAGGTTGGCTGCAGCTGGGAGCTCAACCGGGTAGGACCACTCACTTGATAATAATGTGATTGGGGAAAGGTACTGCATAAGTAGGCTTGAACTCCCCACACATCAGCTAGTGCACAGCTGCTGCTGGTTCAAACTTGCTTTCTTTAGGGTTTAAGTGTACCAGTCAATTACATTTTATTTTATTTTTTGCAGCAGCTTGTATTCATGACAGCATGCTATTTGATTCTTTTGAATTCCTGGCTTATTTAAAATGCTTATGTATTATATGTTTAATAGGCACTAATTGGTATTCCTTGATAATGCTCTGCAGTTCAATTAATTAATAATTCGCTAGTTTCAGAAGTGTTTCATGACTTACATTTAATAACAATTCAATAACTGCTTAATTTTACTGTGCTCATTATCACTAATAGAAAAAAGTGCTGTAATAGCTGTTGTCCATAGTTGTCTGGTAAAGATTACAGTAGGCAGTTTTCTGCGATAATGATACACATGCATACATAATTTTATCAGTACGCCGCCTCAAGAAGGCTTACAACATGAAAAATAATACACAATTATAAACATAACAAAAGTAGTCATAAACAATAAAAACCCATCAAAAAGTACACAAATTGAAACAGTCCACATAAAATGCAACATCTAAAATAAAGATACATAATAATGATGATGATGATGATGATGATGATGATGATGATGATGATGTCAATAACAGCGACAACCTGCCTGCCCTCAACAAAAATCCCTAAACAATACCCCAGCCCAAAAGTGTGTTCAGCAGACTCCGCTTTTGCAGCTGGAGTCAGTCAGGGCTCTGTCCTCCCAGGCCAGGTGGAAAAAGGCCTGCAAGACAGGAAGCAGGTCTTCCAGGACTCACAGCCAAAATGTCATAAAGCTTTATATTAAGGTACTCAACTTTTTTTTTATTGTGTAATGGTACAAATGGTGGGAAAAGTTGAGCCCCATTTTAGTGTTATGTCTTAGATAACACTTAGATTATGGAGAGGCTTTCATGTATGGATTTCAAGCTGTGAATGCATTGTATAAATTAATCAAACTTGAATATAAAAAGATTGTATCATTGCAATGCATTAGTACTGCTCAGGGCAACAAAATTGCCCACAAAAGTAAAACAACTGCATAAAAACAGCATATAAAAGCTTTCTAAAATGAGGGTATGCATTGCCTAGGAAGGCAATGGCTTGCCAGAACAGGATGGTTTTAACCAGCCAACAGAAAACAGAATGGGAGGGAACTAACTGATCTCATGGGGTTAATCCTGCAAAATCTGGGACACTCTAGCAGCATATCTCTCCAATAGATTTTAGGGACTGGCCACAGTAGGAGGTAGTCCATCAGGTGTCCTCAATCCAAGCCATTTCAGGCTCTGAATATAATCTCACCAACATTTAGAATGCTGCAATGTAACATGGTGCCCACCAAAATTCTTGCAGCTGCAAATGAAGTTTCCAAAAAATTCCTCAAAGTAGTTCCATGCAGACAGCATCAAGGTAATCCAATCTGGATGTAACTAAAACATGTGTAACTGTGGTTAGGTCTGATCTTCTCAGGAATGAGCACAGATAGTGCACTTGCATGGACTGGGCAAAGGCAATCCCGGCCACAGGTGCTACCGCAAAATTGGATCCAAACTTTTACAATGGAAGTGCTACCCCACCCAAAAGCAGCTGAATCCCTCTTCCTCCTGAGCAGTAACACCTCTGTCTGGATTAAGCTTCAGTTTATTAGCCTTCATCCAACCTAATTCTTCCTCTAGGTTGTGGGACTGCAATGTTCATTGGCCATTTTGGCTAGGGCTGATGGGAATTGGAGTCCACCAATGTCCAGAGAGTACCATGTTGTCTACTCCTGCAATACTACATTATAAACAAATGAAAGCTTTTAATATATTGTGTTAATTTATGGTTAGGGGAGAGTGGATATTTTTAAAAAATTAGTGTTCTTTTGATGTTGATTTTAATCTTAGTTTTTTTTTTTCTACTCTCCTCTCCCAGCCAATATAGCTTTTTGGTCTAATCCATTAAAATAATTCTTAAAGCTGTAGAAATGAAACCGCAGACACTAACAACCAATCTGATCTGTAACCTGTTTGCCTCATTCCCCTTAATTAGCTAGCTCCTGAGCATACAAACAAGACTCCCATTCCAGACCTCCAAGAAATATTGCCACTTTTAAAACAGTCCGTACATAATACAAAGTACTTTTTAAGGGCTGTGGGAATTAATTACACTTGCATCCTGTTGCATGGAAAGATAGGATGTGAATTTTCACTAAGTGGATTTTTGTTTTGATATTTTTGTCTTCCCTGTTGCTTTGATCCTTTTCCGCATTCAAGACCCATCTCTTCTCTACACAATTACCCTACTTCCATGGCTGCTTCTTGAGTTGTAACTAATCAGAGCCACAGAAAATTGCTTTATGAAAGCTACATGCGGACTTTTTATACTAATCAACCTAATTAGGCAAATTCTAATTTAAAACCACAGGTCTTATTGCTGTTCTTATTGAAGTCAGTGGTGAAGCTTCCACTAGACACCTTTAATAACTCACAACATCAAATACACTTTCAGCTTGTTAATTAGGAATTTATTATCATTCCAACGTTGTTATATTATTCAGATATGATTCATATACCCAGTACTTTAATTATTAGGGAAGGTGTGTGGATGACCCTATGCAAATAGTTTCTAGGTACAAAAGGCAAAAGGGATAGAATGGGACCTGCTCTGCTGTCACAACCCAAATTTGTGTACTTGCGTCTGAGCAACAGTCATGTACAGACTCCGCTAACCCAGAAATATTACCTCGGGTTAAGAACTTTGCTTCAAGATGAGAACAGAAATCGTGCTCCAGTGGTGCAGCAGCAGCGGGAGGCCCCATTAGCTAAAGTGGTGCTTCAAGTTAAGAACAGTTTCAGGTTAAGAACGGACTTCCAGAACGAATTAAGTACTTAACCCAAGGTACCACTGTAAAAGTCGAGACTTGCAGGGGAAATAGGGTGGGTTCGATGTATGGAAGTGAGAGCTGGACCATAAAGAAGGCTGATCGCCGAAGAATTGATGCTTTTGAATTATGGTGCTGGAGGAGACTCTTGAGAGTCCCATGGACTGCAAGAAGATCAAATCTATCTATTCTGAAGGAAATCAGCCCTGAGTGCTCACTGGAAGGACAGATCGTGAAGCTGAGGCTCCAATACTTTGGCCACCTCATGAGAAGAGAAGACTCCCTGGAAAAGACCCTGATGTTGGGAAGGGGAGACAAGGAGAAGGGGACAACAGAGGACGAGATGGTTGGACAGTGTTCTTGAAGCTACCAGCATGCGTTTGACCAAACTGCGGGAGGCAGTGGAAGACAGAAGTGCCTGGCGTGCTCTGGTCCATGGGGTCACAAAGAGTCGGACACGACTAAACGACTAAACAACAACAACAACAACTCTGCGTTACATCACTCCCAGTTTGCAAGATTCATATTATGTTACAGCAGCTTCAGCCCAAAGGGTAGAATCTGTTCACTTTACATTGCAGCGATACCTGTTTGAAAGGTGGCTCCTAGGTTCACTTTACATGACTACAGCTCCAGTTTGTAAGGGTAGCCCAGGATTCACTTTAGGTTACTGCAGCTCAGCTGTGTCAGAGGTGAAGTGCAGCATCTGCAGCCCTGACATCCAGAAAAATCCCTTCCTTCCTTAGCTGTCTAGTACAGAGAGGGCACCACCATCCTTCTCAGGGTGGTGTGTGAGGGCAGTGTAAAAGGACCACAAGATCCATGATCCACTGGAACTACATGGATTCAGCCAGGGTGAACAACAAGTGATTCAACTCCAACATCTCACTGATGTGGTTGGTGATCTGCATTGGAAACTTAACATCTTGTGGGCCCATTCATTCCTCAGCCCAGTGTCCCCAGCCTAAGCTGTTTCAGCTTTGGGGGTTGACATGAGAGGTGTGTGAGAGGAGGACTTCACACTCTCACTCTGCCCTGCACCCCTCTTACCCTTACTGCAGGCTTCCCCAACCTCCAGATGTTTTGAGACTACAATTCCCATCATCCCTGACCACTGGTCCTGCTAGCTAGGGATCATGGGAGCTGTAGGCCAAAAACATCTGGAGGGCCGATGTTGGTGAAGCCTGCCTTACTGCTTTTCTTCTCTGAGCTTATCTCACCCAACTCACCTTGCAAGGGACTTTTGTTGGTCTCTTCCAGAGGAGAGGACTTTGGATCACCTGGACTCGGGAGCCCAATCTGGAGTGGGTGGACAGGATTGTGTTTAGGGCCCCTCTGACCCTCCTCAGGGACAGCTCTGCCTGTGCAGGTGCGTTCTAAAGCGCCTGGTGGTGTAGTGCCATGAAATCTCCCCCCTGCTCACCTGCTCACTTCAATACAGGCAGGTGTCATAGCTGGATCTGCTGCCACTCCAAGGAGATCCCAAACCACGCTTTGCTGCTTCTGTGAGGACCAAGAATCTCTGCCTTTATTCTGGCTGACTTCCGCAGGATATGTGAAGGAGGGGCTGGTACCAGAGGTAGTTTTTCCTTTGCAGGGTGTGCTCCTCCTCTGCTCCCTCTTTCAGGGAACTGTGAGGAGGGCTGTTCAAGAGATCCCTCTACTCAATTAAAGTGTCCACCAGCTCTCTGCAATCTACCTCTCAATCTCTATATCTAATAAACCGATGTTCCCTCCAGTTTCAATCAGAGGAGCTGCCAGTGGCAAAGCTCTGCCCCATGGACTACAAAAAGAGCTGAAGGAGAAGTGGACTTGCTCTTGCTAACCCCAATAACCTCAGAGTATGGGGTAACCTGCCACTGCATACCATTGCTCCTCATGTCTACAGCAGTGAAAGTGCATTTCAGTTAGGTTGTGGCAGGGAACTCAAATGGCCTATGGCAGTGGTGGCGAACCTTTTAGAGACTGAGTGCTCCAACTGCAACCAAAAACCTGCTTATTTTTTGCAAAGTGCCAGCATGGCAAAGTTGTTGAGGTCTTTTGGGGGTGGGGATTGCGCAGGGATCTGGAGCTTTTTTAGAGGGAATGCAGAAAATAACTAACACCGCAAAAAACGCTGCAAATCGCGCACGTCAGCACAGCAAACGTGTCTAAAACTCACCAACAGCACACCGCCAGCTGGTTCGCGGGCGTGGAACTTCGAACAATGCACCCACTATGGAATGTTTACTGCTCACAGTGGTGTGCCCCCCCCGCAAAAACTCCCCCCAGTGCCACTGCAGGCAGAGCACACTCTAAGGAGCACTTCCCGCACTGGCGTGGGGAGAGCGGATGGCCACTAAGCTTGCTTGGCCAATGGTTGCATGCCCACAGAGAGGGCTCTCAGTGCCCACTCTGGCACGCATGCCACAGGTTCGCCACCACTGGCCTATGGCAATGCTTGTGCTTTTGCCCCCACCTCTGCCACTGAGGCTGCCACACAGCTTGCTATCAGCAGACCATGTATATATACCTGAAGATTAGGTGCAATAATGGATTGTTTACAATAGGAGGGTGTCTGTAGAATAATGATAATAGTGATAAATGTGTATTGTGTGATTGTTATGCTTATAACAGTGAGTGTACATAAAATAGCATTGCAGTCCAGTAGAACAGATGGGTGGGTGACACACACACACACACACACACACACACACACACACACACACAGTAAAATTTAATAACAGAAATAATAATAGTAATGCAGACCATGGCTGATAAGTAGAAAAGAATTAAAAACTACATGAATACACTAAATTAACTTCTACTACAGTGCAACAAGCAGTAATGTGTGTGTGGCTGTTTTCCCCCGTCACACACAGAGAGAATTTAATAATACACACAAAGAATTCAATAATAATGACGAGGCAGTCTATGACTAATAAATCAAATCACTTGAGACAGATTAAATAAAACAGACTGCAGATGGAACTGAAAGTGAACTCTTCGGACCAGAGCTATTCTTAGGGGAAGAAAGATCACTGACAGACAGCAGGATTATATCAAAAGGAACAGTAAGGATGTTAAGGTTGGTAAATAAGGGACTGGACTGGGACGACATAAACTGGTACTGGAAAAAAGGAACACATGGGCTAAAGAAAAGCCTGAAATGGTAGCACCTTTAAAACATTAGTGGTTCACAGAGACAAATCTAGCATAGAACAAGAAGCACATGAAAGTGAAGTTACTTATTTACTTCAACTCTTAAAGTACTGGGGTTGGAGAGCCCTAGTTAAATAATTCTCTCTGATTGCAAGTTAGACCTGTCAGTCACAGAAGAACTTTCCCTTCTTTCCCCTTTCCCCACCCTGGTATTTTCTTTATGTGGTAAGCTTATGCTTACCACATATGCTTTTCAGTTTTAGCTGATGCTTGCCTGAAGTGGTTTTTTATATCTGAAACACAGAGGTGTCACAAAGTGCTTTCAGGTGCTGCTTTGACTCAGGCATATAAGGCACAGCTCTCTTTGCCTCAAACAATCCCAGATCCCCTCTGAAGTCTCCTGATTCACTTGGGGATTCATCAGAATCCTCTGCATGACCCGATTGTGCAGCCCTGTCTAAGCCTATTGATATAAGTTGCTCGGTGTGCTTTTGTAATTTCATGGGAGAGACGCTCATTAAACCTACACACACACACACACACACACCCTTAAAAAAACCCCACCTGTTGCATTTCCTGTAGCTAACCATGGTTATGGGTACATAAGTAAGAAATCTGCTATATAAGTGTACCCTGTAGTACCGTGTCTTGTTTTCATCAGATGTGAATCAGGAGGCCTTTGTAACTGGCCAATATCTTTGTAAGAGACACGTCCACAAGAAGAAGAGACATGAAGCCATTGAGGGGCTGTCATATTTAATTCTGATTACTCTTTCTCATCTGCCACTATTCTAAATTATGTTGGAACAATGCCAGATAGTTCTCTCATTGTCACTCTAATGGGGTTTAGATTGGTTGTTCTGATTACACGTTCTCCTCCTCCTGTTTCTGCTGTTTTAGATCTTGTAAGGGATGTATCAAATAACTATTTTAAGTGCTCCTTAGGGATAGAGCAGAACTGACAACATGCATGTGTGTGTTTTAAAAAGCAAACATATCACTCTTTTGTACTGTTGAAGCATTGTGAAGCAGATTTCTAAATGAAAGCAGATAAACACCACCATTTTGCATTTGAATATCCAGCTGCAAATATAGCTATCTTTCTAGCTATTCCTTTTTTATTTATTAAAATATATGTATATGCCACCCTTCCATGCAACTTGCAGGTTGAATAATTTTAAAAAACAAAACAACAAAGTAACTTAAAAATCAGTATAAAAATAAAGCAATACAAAATGAAAAATAAACAATTGCATTTGCTTGCAACTGACAATACATCAGAACTGGTGCCAGCCTAGCGTCCCTGCAGAGAATATTCCATAAGGTATATAATGCATTATATTGTATTGCTTAGAGACAACTGTAATTAAGCTGTATAAAACAAATAAGTGGGGTGCTATCTATGTACCTAATCTATCAATGTATCAGAATCATAAGAGTCAATGCCCAAATACACATTGATTAATGAAAAGTAACCTGAAATGTGTAATTGTTACTATAAAAGGTTTCTGTCAAGATTTTATTGAAAGTCTTATTCTTCTAATGTTAGACTTGCCTGCAGGTGGTAATGTGAGGGTTACCCTCTTTTCCTGTGAATCTGAGAACCAAACTACATGTGATGCTCATGCAGCCTTACCTACTATATGAATTAATGAATAGCAGCTATATCAGAAAAGGGCTTATTGACAATGGAATTTATGGAAGCATGCAGAATGGAATAAGCACTTAACTGGCAGTATATTCCACTGTATTTCTGGAAGTGGCTTTTTATGTTGTGTGAAAGCTCATATATAATGTGGAAATTCGTGGTTGGGGAAGAGTGAAAATGGATTAAACTTGAAACAGTACATTAGGATGCAGGGACCATGGTGAGGGCCAAAATACCTCTAGCAGCTACCTAGGTATATTTACCCCATATGTGAGTCAGTCTGGGAGAGAACTGCTTTCAAGTAAGGAGGCAGAAAGTGTGGAGTACATGTCTTTGCCCTACATACTCCTTTTCACATCTTCTCCCTCTTTATAAGTGAACAGGGTAGACATGTGGATGCAATACCTATCAAGTCTCCACTCATACTGTTGCATGGCACCCTAATTTCCGAGTGGTGCGATATTCCAGGGTTCGTGTTTCCTTTTGGAAATGAGGCACAGCGGAGACTTTGGTGTCTTTATGATATGTGGTTTATTTATACATATATACAACCTGAGGCTATGATGGAGGGATTCACAGCATTAACACCCAACAAGGGTCTTGTTTCTCCCCATAGCCACCACCTTGGATTCAAGCAGATATCAGGCATGTCTCTCACTTTTGGGTTTCTGCCTTCTTCTAGCCCAGCTCACGTACACTCAGGTTTTTTTCAGGGGGAACTCACAGGAACTCAGTTCTGGCACCTCTCAGATGGATTCCAGCATCTCTCAGGGTGCCATTGCCATTCTAACAGAATGAGGGAGGTGTTTGTGGTGCGTTCTAGCACATCTTTTTCTAGAAAAATAGTACGGCATACACTCAGCTCTGGCTTTTGTCTTTCTAAGTGCCAGCCAGATGAGGAAGGAAGCCCACCCATTTTCTTTCTGGCACAGAGCAGCTTCCTTTCTTATACTAATGACTCATACTTAGAACCATTACCAAGAAGCTGGTGTGGCTATTCCTACGGTAGAATCCTACATTAGATTTTAACCCTTGCTGGATCCAGGAATTAGAAGGCACTCAGACATACAGCCTAACCATTGTCTCCTCTCGCCCCCCTCCAAACCTCCCCCTCACAACATAATGTTTGTCATCTCTCACATAAATGTATGGCCCATGAAGTACCAGGAGTTGGAAGAGAGGTGATATGTTTCAAAAAAGGCTAGTTTGATAGCATCATATTGAATTTCTCAGTATGGTTTGGAATTTAGATATAAGCCTAGGACTTGGCTAGCACTTTGGTACTGTATTAAAGATATGGGGAAAGAATGAGAAATCATTGAAGGGTTTTAGGCTATGATTTTAAAGCTATGCTGCCTGCCATTTATTCATCTCCGTTAGTACTGCAGAGGACTTACTTGAAAAGCTGTGGCATTAGACTGGATGAATTAAGGCAATCATACTAACCGCTGCCTTTATATTCTTAGTCCTTCAGTCCAAAGGTTCTTTCTTTCTTTGTTCGGAGACCATTTCTTCTTGACAGGATTAGCCATCCTTAATGAGACAGAAAACCCCTCTTGGGGTTTGACAACTATTATGTTTGCCTTTTTCTTCTTCTTATTGAAAGGAGACATGTTAGACATGAAGGGAGAATGTAACAACAACAAAGGAAGGGAAAATATATATCTGCCGTCATCATCTGTGTTTAGTTTCCAAACAATTCTTCAAAAAAAAAATATAGATATGAACTACTCATTTACCCTTTGTGAGGTCTACAGGCTAGCTTCATTGGTTGAAATAATGGCTATTACTGGAATGGCATTATGAAAGGTGAAATTGTCGCCACTGACTAAGCTGGACTATTAAACAGCAGGTGAAAAGCAAGAGATGGGAAGAGAAAGCTGGTAGCACAATGATGTAAGAGAAAGCAACATCCAGGGTGTAATGACAGTTCAGGATTCAGTGTCAGGCGTGATGACCTTCCTTCATTCTTCTTTCACATATATTCTGAACAGCCTTCAAGAATGTGATGACTATCAGAGTTCTAGGACGGTTGTGCGTAAGACATTAATACAAAAGCTGCATTCTTACCTACACTGAGGTTTGCAATGCTTGAGGTTTCTGATTATCTCCAGAAAACCAACTTTTTCCCATCAGAAGCTCCTAGATAGTTATCACTTTATCATTCGCTCATTCGCTGACACTGTATATAGTGCATGAATCTTGTCTTCTTGCCAGCTTTCATTAGATGCTTTTTGTTTCAGAAAGGTCTTATTATGCTGCTTGAAGTTTTCACTGTATATATTTTAATGGTGAGGTGCACCTAAGGTTGTTGGTTTTTTTGTGGTCAATTTCCTTCCTTCCTTTTAGCTTCCCTTCCTTTCTAACAAGCTGGGAGCCATTATTTTGTGGGTGCTGACAGATTTGTGTGTGTTCAATGGGTCTGAAGAGCCAACAGTCCCTCTGCTTACTTCAACTGTACTTTTAGCTGGGGCCAGATAAGCCAAGGGGAGCCTAAAGGCATTTGCAGTACAGTGGTACCTTGGGTTACATACGCTTCAGGTTACATACGCTTCAGGTTACAGACTCCGCTAACCCAGAAATAGTACCTTGGGTTAAGAACTTCGCTTCAGGATGAGAACAGAAATCGTGCTCCGGTGGCGTGGCAGCAGTGGGAGGCCCCATTAGCTAAAGTGGTGCTTCAAGTTAAGAACAGTTTCAGGTTAAGAACGGACCTCTGGAACGAATTAAGTACTTAATCTGAGGTACCACTGTACATTGTGTGAATTTTGAAGGATTTTAATTTAGGGTCACCTCTCTGGAGGTGTGATATTAATGAAACAACCAAACCCAAGATATATTTTTCAAGCTCTGTTAACAGAATTTTTGCTGGATAAAATCGCCAACATATTTTTAAGAAAGGCTATGGTGCAAAAGGTATCAGAGATGACTTAAAGAATCCTTTCTCTCTTTTTTTGCTTTTTCACAGTATACTTCTTTCTACCTGACAAATAAGGCACCTTTTCCCAAATATGCTTTGCAATGTTGTGGGTTGTTTTTGCATTTTAAGTGGGTAATGCCCGGAGGCAATCTTGTTCAGCCCAATAATGTTACTTCTGAATGCTGAGCTGGCAATTTCATTTCTGCTTTCAGCTAAGCTCAACCAATAGCTTTCTCCCAGACTGCTTAATTCAAAAAGTAGGAGTGAATTTTCAATCCCCAGAGAATTTTTTTCCCATCTGCAACTGCTAATGGAAACATGCTTCAGAGGCAGTATAGCACAGCTGGGAATTTAGGCTTGTCTTCACAAAGAAATCTGAGTACAAACCTATTTAGCTCCACACAGCATGTTTACTAAAAAGCATTGTGCTGCCCACAATGCAAAGGAATGTATGTGGATGGGCAAGCTGGAAATTACTAGATACAAAAAAATAGCAGTGTAAGCTAATAAGGATTGTTTTTGTATGTTGTTTCAGGTGCTAAAGCTGACCTTGCAGTGAACAGTAAAAAAAGGACATAACTTTTATTTATTTAGAGAATTTATATTCTTTTGTTTGTAAGTGTGTTTGCAATATGAGGAAACATAAATATTATTACACCTTTGCATGGAATAACACTGTTTTGGTTTCAGAACTAAAATGTTAGTTATGTGTTATGGTTTTGCTATATACAGTGGTACCTCAAGTTAAGTACTTAATTCGTTCCGGAGGTCTGTACTTAACCTGAAACTGTTCTTAACCTGAAGCACCACTTTAGCTAATGGGGCCTCCCGCTGCCACCACGCTGCTGGAACACAATTTCTGTTCTCAACCTGAAGCAAAGTTCTTAACCTGAAGCACTATTTCTGGGTTAGTGGAGTCTGTAACCTGAAGCGTATGTAACCTGAGGTACCACTGTAATTGGTCCGGTTCATATTTCTGAAGCAGCCAAAGAAATATGTATCCTAATAAATGACAAACAATTCTGAGTAGAATAGATTTAAACAGGGATATGGTTTTCCAGATATTGTTGAATTATAGCTTTGATCAACCCTAGCCATTGGCCATGCTGATTGGGGCAGATGGGAGTTGGAATTCAGCAACATCTGGAGAGCAACAGGTTTTCCACTCCTGGACTAAAAATGGCCCATGACTCTTTTACACCAGGCAAGGAGAGAATGAGAGGGAGGGAGATAAGAGAGAAAGAGAGATTTTCTAAGAGAAGCAGATTAAAAAACAGAATAGATGAGAAGCAGTATCATGGAAACAGGAAGCCAGATCATGGGTATTATAGGTGAGAAGAGATAAAACCTACCAATGTAAAAAGTGAAAATTTTCATGTAACACAATTTCTTAAATATTACAGGAGCAGCATAATGAGCCATTATATAGAGGTGAGGATTAGGGATGTGAATCCTTGTTCTGAGCTTATTAAACCACCATGCAGAGAGATACTAAAGTTGCCTCCATTCTTGCTGCCCTGATCCCATTGCCAATTGTAGAAAATAAATTTAAGGAATATCTACAGTGTGTTAAAGTAGGCTAGTTTAAAGAAGGATAGCCCTCATGGAAGAAAATAACATTTTACATTTACTGTTGGGCAACCACTCCTTCACACCTTATCAGATCTTCTGAAATCTGGCAACAGCTCTATCAAAACTGTTTCCAGAAAGTGCCAAGGAAAAATCCCACATGAACCTGCAGAGGAAAAACCAATTTTGGAAGAAGAAGAACCACCACTCAGAAACAACAGTGAGGTCCAGTTTAAGTTACGCATTGCAAATACCCATGTGCTTGAAGATCTCCTGTTGTAATAAATGAGATTGAAAACTGCTTGATTTCAGTAGGATCATGCCCAATGTTAATTATAATTATTGTCATCAACGTGATCAAATCTATAATCACTGGGGGGAAAGTACTGATTCACTAAATCTGAAGTGCTTGTTATGTATCCCAAACTGGTGATTATAACCATGATGTTCTGTCACTGAACATTACATAATGTCAACAACAACCTTCAGAAAAGGCAATAGCCATGTTATCTTAGGCCTCTCAGTCTTTTTCAACTAAGAAGGTTGAGTGTTTGCTTTGCAAGCAGAAGGGTCTAGACTCTAGGTCAGGGGTCAGCAAACTTTTTCAGCAGGGGTCCGGTCCACTGTCCCTCAGACCTTGGGGGAGGGCGGGGCAGCAGACTATATTTTTTGGGGGGAAATGAATTCCTATGCCCCACAAATAACCCAGAGATGCATTTTAAATAAAAGCACACATTCTGCTCATGTAAAAACACACTGATTCCCGGACCATCCACGGGCCAGATTTAGAAGGTGATTGGGCTGGATTCGGCCCCCAGGCCTTAGTTTGCCTACCCATGCTCTAGGTTAATTCTCTTGTTTAAAAGATCACAGGCAGCCAAGCAAAGAAAGACAAAGCCTTGGAAAACCACCGCTAGTGGGTTACATGGATTAATAGACTGATTTAGTGTAAGGCACCTTCTTATATGTTCACAGTGCAATAAATTCTGTGCACTGATCTGGACATCGAAAATTGGGAAAAGAAAGGCTTCTGTGTTTGTGTGTATAACGTTTCAAGCAAACCTCACAAAGCAGTTTACATAAAAATGACAAAACAATATCATCTACAATATAGTTTGAAAAGTTGTTTGCTTTGCCTTTGCAAAGGATAGTCTCAAGATTCATATGGCAGGGCAAAAAACCCAGAATTCAGTTTAAATTACTGACAGACGTAAAGGAAAGAGGGGGCTTTGCCCTGCCGGATCTGAAACTGTACTATGAAGCATCATGCCTATGTTGGATAAAAGAATGGGTAAAATTGGTGAATACGGAGCTGCTCAACTTAGAGGGCTTCGATAATAGATTCGGCTGGCACGCGTACTTATGGAAGAACAAAAGGAAAGAACACAAGGGGTTTGCGAATCACATTTTTAGAGGGCCACTAATCGAAGTTTGGGAAAGATATCAAAATCTGTTAGAGCCGAAAACACCACATTGGCTTTCACCTCTCGAAGTAATGAGTACAAAAACCATTAATATGAGAAGCAATTGGGCAACTTATGATCAGCTACTAACTAAGGTTGAAGGGAAATGGAAGCTAAAACCGTATGAGCAAACAAAGGAACATGTTTACGATTGGCTACATCACCATCAGGTAAATCAGATGTTTAGTAGAGATATCAAAGAAAGAGGCTATGCAGATAAAGACTCAAAATTCCAGACAGAAATAATAAACAATAAAGTGAAAATTATATCTAAGATATATAGGATGTATATATCATTTAGGCGATGAGGAAGTCAAATCGGTGATGATCCATTGGTCAAGAGATATAGGTCATAGTATACAGTTTGAGGATTGGGAGAAACTTTGGAAGGAGGGGGTAAACTTTACGGCGTGTACTTCGATAAGGGAAAACGTCATGAAGATGTTTTATAGGTGGTACTTGACACTCATGAAATTATCAAAAATGTATAAGGTGGATAATAAGTGCTGGAGATGTAAAGACATAGAGGGCTCCTTCTACCATATGTGGTGGGAGTGCAGAAGGGTGAAACAATTTTGGGAGAAAGTACACACTGAATTGAAGAAGATATTAAAGTACACGTTCATAAAGAAACCAGAAATCTTTCTTCTAGGGATATTAGGACAAGAGATAAAAAAGGAAGATCGCAGATTGGTATACTATGCGGTTACGGCAGCAAGGGTAGTATTAGCCCAGAAGTGGAAACTACGGGAAACCCCAACGGTGGAGGAGTGGAGATCTAAGTTGTCAGATTACGCAGAGTTGGATAGATTAACAGGAAAAGTTAGATACATAAGAGACCAAGTGTTCACCAAAGATTGGGAAAAGTATGTAGATTATCTGGAATGTATTAGTGAAGGGCAAATAACGCTAAAGGGATTTAGAGACGCACTGTGAAAGACTAAGAGTTATTGTGCAAAGCAAACAGGAATTAGGAATCGGTATAATGACAATATAAGTAATGAAACGTGTAATTTTATTTATTGCTTCGAATGATTTACGGACAGGCTGAAGGAAGCCCCGTAAGAGACGACTATGTTATGGATGATATGGAAATGATAATTGCTGTTTATTATTTTTAATTTTTCTTTTCTGTGTATTTTCTTTGTATTTGTGTGTTACCTTGTGTTCTTTTTAGAAATAACTAATAAAAAAGAATGAGGAAAAAAAAATTGAAAAGTTGTTTGCCTGTTATGCCAAATTTGCATTATGGTTCCTGAGATCAAGAAGCAGGTTTTCATCTATGTTTGGATACAACTGGATGCCGTTTTGAATCAAGATGGCAGACCGAACCTTCCCAAACTGCATTGGTTTTAACCATTGATGTGTGAATTATTGTTGTTGTTTCTTGGAATGCTTGAGTAACAGTAAAGGTAAAAGGTAAAGGTACCCCTGCCCGTTCGGGCCAGTCTTGACAGACTCTAGGGTTGTGCGCTCATCTCACTCTATAGGCCGGGAGCCAGCACTGTCCGCAGACACTTCCGGGTCACGTGGCCAGAGTGACAAGCTGCATCTGGGGAGCCAGCGCAGCACACGGAACGCCGTTTACCTTCCCGCTAGTAAGCGGTCCCTATTTATCTACTTGCACCCGGGGGTGCTTTCGAACTGCTAGGTTGGCAGGCACTGGGACTGAGCGACGGGAGTGCACCCCACCGCGGGGATTCGAACCGCCGACCTTTCGATCGGCAAGTCCTAGGCGCTGAGGCTTTTACCCACAGCGCCACCCGTGTCCTGAGTAACAGTAGGCACAGGCTACAAGGTGGGGAGAAACTTTTAGAAGCTAGCACTCCCATGATGGGACTCCCATCAGGGCAAGATGGTTCATGAGTAGCCCTATGGTGGCAGCTGAAGGAGGAATAGACCACCCTCAGTTAGAACATTTGGGAATTAGATGGTGGGCAGCTCTCCAGTCTATTCTATCTTCTCTTCTTTTCTCCATTCCAGACACTTCTACTGGAGCTAGACTGAAACTAGCTACATATACAGCTTCTCTCTTAAAGTAGATTTTCTTATTTTTGTATGATGTGAACATGGTGTATTTATTTGTAAAATCTTTATACACCACCTTCCAGCCTTTAAATGGGGGCACCAAGGCAACAAACACCTTAATAGTGCTTGAGAGAAAAAACATCTTAAAACAATTATTTCATCAAAAGCAGAGGATTAAAGCCTCATTTTAAAACCTGCAGAAGTTCAGCAGAATAAAAGTGTCTTGGCTGCCTGCCTGGAAACAGTGAAGGACACGGACAGCAAACCCTGCCTCAGGAGAGTGTGTCTTAATAGGAGTGCTGTCACTGAAAAAGTCCTGCTTTGGGTCTGCTCCTATGGCAGAGCAAGGCTCCAGATAATAGGCTGGTTCACATGGTATACAGTGGTGCCCTGCAAGACGAACGCCTCGCAAGATGGAAAACCCGCTAGACGAAAGGGTTTTCCGTTTTGGAGGCACTTCGCAAAACGAATTTCCCTATGGGCTTGCTTCGCAAGACGAAAATGTCTTGCGAGTTCCTGCGGGGTTTTCCCCCTTTTCCCCCCCTTTTCCTAAGCCCTAAGCCGCTTATCAGCTGATCCGCTGATAAGCCGCTTATCAGCTGATCCGCTAAAAGCCGCTAAACCGCTAATAGCGCTAATCCGCTAAGCTGTCAATGGGCTTGCTTCGCAAGACGAAAAAACCGCTATACGAAGAGCCTCACGGAACGGATTAATTTCGTCTTGCGAGGCACCACTGTATTTGTAAACTGCTTTGAACTTCTTCTTTTTACAGTTAAGTGGTATATAAATTTTATGAAATACAGTAAATAAATAAATAATAAGAAAATATTTGCAGCTGAACCTGCAGTAGAAATTATCTGAATTATGATGACAAGTATAATAATGTGCAAAAATTTGTATTCTGTCTTTGTCTTTAGCTTGACAAACAAACTCTTGAACCTTTCATAACTAATTAAGATAGTAGGGAATTCTAACAGTATCCTAACGAAGGAAGGTTCAACATTAACAATGATTCATAGCACCATGTCTCTGCAGTGCCTTTGATCTTCTGAGCATGTCTCAAATGTTAACTAATCAGTTAGGGTACTTTAGGATCATATTTGCAGGGGAGCTAAGAAGTTTGAAAATATTTTGACGCATATATTATTTATCATTATTACTTACCTGCCCTTCACCCTAAGGTCCCAGGGCAGCTTAAAACAATTTAAATATAGTTTTAAACAGTTACAATTAAATATACAGTTTGAAAAGAACAACCATATGAAGTTGCTTTGATAAAAAATTAAATTGCAAAATCGATATTTCTGGTGTTATAGAAACAAACCCTGCTCCTTTTCCCTTATGGGGTATCCAAGAGCCCATATAAAGTCCTTAGGTGGGTATCCTATCAGTAGGAGAAAATAACAGAGGCCAACCAGAGTATATTGAGAAGCAAAGAGGCTAGTAAGCCTGATCTTTATTAACTGTTGCAACAGGGTCCCCACTCACCACACGCAGGAGGGAGGAGAACGCAGAACAATGGTGCGCAAGCCCTTATATAGACTTTTGAAATTGCCCACTCTGTAGCTCAAGACCACCCCCCAAAACATCATACATACATCACAGAATAAATCCTGTCTGCCAGGATATCTGTTAATGCTCAATGATTGCTTTACCAGGGCATCCTGCCCATTCTGTTGTGATGGTAAAAACTTTTACTTCCTGAATCCAGGTCACAGGCTCACCCTATTCACACACAAATATGCCCTTAAGACAGGATTTGTAAGTAAAAAGACAAAGGGAAGGCTTTCCTCATTTCCTCCCTCCTTGCAGAGAAATATACTGTATTGAGGTCAATTTGGGAGAGTCAAAATCAGGGGTCGGCAACCTAAGGCCCATGGGCCACAAGCAGCCCATGCGGGTTGTTTAACCAGCCCATGGACCTCTGCCGCCCACTCAGGGACCCCAGACACCCGCTTGGTCAGCTCCTGTGTGTCATGCTAAACCGGTGTGGAGCAAAGCGTGGACCGCTTTCCGTGATGCTGGCTGGCTTCCCATTGGCTGCAGGAAGCTCCTGCAGCCAATGGGAAGCTGTGCAAGCCTCCTCTGCGCTGGGAGGAGCGCCGGAAATAGCGTTTGCGCATGCATGCATGCGCATGCACACACTCCGGCCCACCGCGGCGTCTGTGGGACCGTGAGCTGGCCGAAGCCACAAAAACTTTGCCGACTCCTGGTCAAAATGGTTTGGGAGAGTCAAAATGACTTCAGGATTGCTCTCTTGTACTATTTCAGACATGTGGTTTATATACTTATGTATGTGTTTGCCTTGTACATTTATGAACATTTATTTTAAACGTTTTTTTTGGTAACATGAAATCATTCAATAAAAATTATTTCTTAAAAAATATGAACGTTTATTTTATATTTGGGACCTTAGAATTCTTATAACACTGGGAAACAGAAATCTAATGGGACACTCTTTAAAATTCATTTTTGCTGTTATACAATAGCTTTTTAAAAAATGAGAAAATGACTGAAAGCTCAGGTTTATCTAAAATCTAAAAGCATAAGGATCTCTCATTCTTGCTGGAAAATAGCCTTGTGCCTACCTAATGCTTTTCTGAAACAAACAAACAAAAAAAGAGCAGAGCAGAGTGAAGCAAAACAAAACAAAGGCTCAGTTTCCAAGAAGGGCATTATTTACATCCCAAGTTTACAAGATATGTAGCATTGCCTGGAAAATAACTAACCCATAAGTTTATTTTAGAGAAAATAGTAGTTTTAGACCTTGCTATTATTCAATGTGTGTGTCTAGACCACAGAATAATACCTCAGGAATGCATCACATAAATAGCTTAGCAACAAGACCAGAGAAAAGAAAAAGCATTAACCTACATGTTATTGTGCAAATAGAACCGCAGTCACAATTCTTTGCAGTATTTCTAACAGGAACTCTGAATTGCAAAGACAGATTAGTTAAGTCCCAAAGAAAAGAATTCTTAGAACGGGAGTTTTCGCACACTTCAGAATGCAATATTTAATTGTAGCATGTATGAAAAACTGTACCAGAACTAGTTTAACTATGGACTAGTCTATATGTTACCTTCATCAAATAGGGACTATGTCAAATGGCCTCTGCATGATATTTTATGAACACAGCAGTGGAGGCAGAAGCTGCTCTGCTTTTGCTCCCATAGGTTTCCCAGGACAGGCGGTGGCAGGGATGGGCAGAGGTGTTCCGCAAAGTGCTCAACACAGCACAAAACCGCCAGGTGAAACAACTGCTGCTACTCCCATCTCTGCTAACTAACAAACAGAATGCTTCTGGGTCCTACTATGTTAATTGCAGTTCAGCGTTCTCCGTATTGTCTTCCTATATTCTGTTTCGCTTTTCAGTTACCTGAGTTGTGGCTCCCCCATTCCACTTCCACACCCCCAATTAAAAAGAATTGCAGTAGCATAGTGAGTACAGAAAAATACTACTGAAACTTTTAACGGTTCCTGTGCCTTTAATTAAAAGTCTACCGTTGCCAGGCCTTGACCTTTCTATTGCTTTGTGTTGACAGTGGTAGACTGATTAGTGATAGTTTCTTAATTGCCCCACTGTTCATTCCTGTTCCTCTTGGGGACAGCACTCTCGCTATTAGTTCCTTAGCATTACTTTTTTCTGTTCAGTTTTAGATCAAAATTTACTGTAAAAAAATGCAAAGAGATAGAGATAGGAAATAGCCAAGTACAGTGGTACTTCAGGTTACATACGCTTCAGGTTACAGACTCCGCTAACCCAGAAATAGTGCTTCAGGTTAAAAACTTTGCTTCAGGATGAGAACAGAAATTGTGCTTTGGCGGCGCGGTGGCAGCGGGAGGCCCCATTAGCTAAAGTGGTGCTTCAGGTTAAGAACAGTTTCAGGTTAAGAACGGACCTCCAGAACAAATTAAGTACTTAACCTGAGGTACCACTGTAAAGCTTTTGTTACCTCCAAAATAAGGGGGCGGGGTATTCAAGGGACATTTACAAGACCAATCATCACTAATTCTGAAGCATTCATTCACAGGAAGCAACAAAAGGAGCAGGACCAGCAAAAAAGGAATATATTTTTAGAAACTGCTCCCCTCCTTAATTTCTGAGCAATACTATCAGTAGAACAATGCATTGTTTAATATTGAAGTGTTTAAACCACCAGCAGCAACTGTAATTCTGTTTTCTATTTTTTAAAAAATGAAAAGGAGAAAATATATTTAATCAAACTTAAAATAACAAAATAAAATAACGAAGTAACTTTTTGGCAGTGGCAGAGACAGGTGGAAGGATACCTCCACATCTTCTCCAGAACAGCAAATTAGGAGGTTGGATTGCTCTGCAACACCCCATCAACTGAGTATGATGTAGTGAAGTCTTCAGTGGGCATGTCTCAAGAACAATTCCCAGTCATAATTAACATTGGGCAGTACCTTTGCTTAATGGACATTATTTGTGAGTTATGATCGCATAAAGATCTCAGCCATGGGGAAGGGAATTGCTGGATAATGTAGTGCTGTGTGGAAACTCCATTTCACTTTCAGCCAACTAAAGGGAAAGCTGCAACCACAGTAATGACTGGTATCATGAATATTGGGGTGTGTGGGAGGGGAATGGATTAATTGTGATCCCAGTCTTCTCTGCACTAGTTCTTAATGAATCATTTCACTACGTTTAAAGTGAACGTTGTAAATTATTGCTGCCTAAAGAGTTTTACTGGTAATCTTTGCTTCATGATTGAATTATCAATCCCACAGAACAAAATACAGGCGTGCGCGCGTGTGCACACACACACACAGTTTATTTGCATTAGCCACTAGCCATAGCAATAAAATAAAATGTGATATACTGATGATGGAGCTAAATGCTTAGCCATACAAAATGCGTTCCAGAGGTTTACATCAATACAAAAGACAGAATTGATACACCCCACCCCACCCCCTTGCTCACAACTGACTTGCGTGCGACTGCATATATACGCAGCATCAGGAAACAATTAAATAATTTACTTCATACCAAGAAATGGAGGGTCCTTGCACCTCACAAGGAGACCCTTCCTAGAGTCCGAAGAGGACTTCAGTGAGGGCCGAGACTGGAGGTACAGCAGGGTTTTGTTTAGGCTGCTCAGCCTCCCTGCCTAACAGCTGGTGTGTGAGATAGCGCAGCAGCAGCAGCCGCTTTCCTGTGCATCCTCTAGTCTCCTGCTAGCCCTAGAGCTTCACTTCCAGTTGTGGATATCTTTCATGCAGTATTTATGATCTGGATTGGGGAGGGAGAGTGACAGGGAGGGGCATTTAGGGCTGCTTCCCCTCTTATGCAATTTTCACTTCTGCTTGTGGGGTGTCAGAATGTAACCTCTGTGTAAATGGGGAGTTGCCTGAATGAAAAAGGAAGAAACTGTGTGTTGTTTTTCATATGAGATAAGTAAGTTAGTAAATCAGGAGCCTGAACTAACTAACTTATTAAGTCAGGCTTCTGATTAGGACCATATCTGCTAAATTTCAGCATCAGATGTTCCTGGACTGTACACTTAGGATCACAGGAGGTTTCCGAATACCTAGTCAGACTATTGGTCCATCCAGCAGTATTGTCTACATTGACTGGCAGTGGCTGTCATAAGTTCAGACAAGACTCTTTTCCCTAGAAAATTAATCCTAGAAATTAATCTTGAGCCTTTTGGCAAATCACCTGCTCTGATGCTGAGCCATGACTCTTCCTTTGAAATGATGCTGTTTCCACTTGGTCTTGTGAAGGCCATTATATTAAATGCAGGTAATGCACACAGAATTGTTTACATTTGTGGCCCATATATTTTATTTTCTTCAAGTGTCTAATGCATAATGCATGAAATGGGTGGGGGATCTTGATCTTGAATTTTATGCTTATGTTATCATAGATTTTTCTTCTTCCTGTGGCATTGAAGGCTTTTATCATCCAGCACCAACAAGAAGAGAATAAGGCCTCGGGAATATTTAGAATCACTTCAAAGACAACAAGCCCAATGCTTTAAGAAAATTGAGGCTGACATAATTGCTGTAGGCAAAGGCAAGAGCCAATGAAGTGTTGGCAATACTGCTGAACCACCAGCAAATTCTGCGTCCTGAGAAATGCTTTGATAAACAAATTTGGAGAATACTCTTTCCTCCTGCGCATCTGTTTTATGGCTGACAAGTAGATGCTCTGTGTGGAAAAGTCCATTATTGAATGCTGCATCCCTTCCATAGACACGCAGCCACCAGTCTACAAACACAATGCATTGCCTGGAAATCATTTGTTAGGTGAGCTTTCTCATAACGAGTCAATGATTTCCATTTATTCCTACAGGAAGATTTTCTAATGCATTCCCCACCATGGGATTTTGAACCCAAAATGCAGGGAGAAGCCCAGGAAAATCCCATTAAGAAATGCTCTCTGGTTTGTCTGATTGCTCCACCTCCCTCTCTCCCTCTGTTCCTCAGCCAATCAGCAAAAGGTAAACTAGGAAGTAAAAAATGTTTTCTGTTCAGACATCTGAATCTGCAGTGCGTATCTTGAGATTTGGGTCCTGATTCTTTGGAAAAGTGATTTATTTTTTTTTATTTTTTTTTGCATAGCAAACCTTTATAAGGCAGGACCTATGTATAGTTTTGACAAACCTAGGCAGCATCTTAAAAAGTAGAATCATCACCTTGCCAACAAATGTCCGTATAGTAAAAGCTATGGTTTTCCCAGTAGTGATGTATGGAAGTAAAAGCTGTACACACTTACGTTCATTCACTGTACACATTATGAGGTCCACTTGCACAGTAAAGTCAGTCTAGCATCCTTGCTGATATCTTTTAGGTGCCAATTGTAGACTTGCCTTTCCCTAGAGCCCTGAGCTAATTCTGTGCTGTTGTTGGTGTGCTTCTGAAGCTTCCTATGGCTGTTATGTGAGGCTGTTTTTGGTACTGCATATGAAAAAGCACTAAAGTTTTAGATGATATTTTCTTTCCCCTCTCCCTCCCCCATATAGAATTGTAGAGTTGGAAGGGACCCTGCGGGTCATCTATTCCAACCCCCTGCTATGCAGGAATATGCAGCTGTCCCATACAGGGATTGAGCCTGCAACTTTGGCATTATCAGCAGCACACTCTAACCAACTGAGTTATCCAGGTGGTATAATATATTTATGTTTATGTTTTTAAATGTAAGTGGCTTGGAAACCTTTTGCGTAACAAGCAGCTAATAAGTTTAACTCATGATACTTGAGTCACTTTGGGTTGCCCTGGGCAAGATAAAGTGATTAGCAAATTTAATGAATAGTAATAATTAGACCAGAAAGAAATGGATGTCTCGTATACCCCAGGTAGTGTGGTTGCTGACCTTGAGCCAGACATCCTGGAAAGTGAAGTCAAATGGGCCTTAGAAAGCACTGCAAATAACAAGGCCAGTGGAAGTGATGGTATTCCAGCTGAACTATTTAAAATTTTAAAAGATGATGCTGTTAAGGTGCTACACTCAATATGCCAGCAAGTTTGGAAAACTCAGCAGTGGCCAGAAGATTGGAGAAGATCAGTCTACATCCCAATCCCAAAGAAGGGCAGTGCCAAAGAATGCTCCAACTACCACACAATTGCACTCATTTCACACACTAACAAGGTTATGCTTAAAATTCTACAAGGAAGGCTCAAGCAGTATGTGGACCGAGAACTCCCAGAAGTGCAAGCTGGATTTAGAAGAGGCAGAGGAACCAGAGACCAAATTGCAAACATGCGCTGGATTATGGAGAAAGCTTGAGAGTTCCAGAAAGACATCTACTTCTGCTTCATTGACTATGCAAAAGCCTTTGACTGTGTCGACCACGGCAAACTATGGCAAGTTCTTAAAGAAATGGGAGTGCCAGATCACCTCATCTGTCTCCTGAGAAATCTCTATGTGGGACAAGAAACTACAGTTAGAACTGGATATGGAACAACTGATTGGTTCAAAATTGGGAAAGGAGTACGACAAGGCTGTATTTTGTCTCCCTGCTTATTTAACTTATATGCAGAATTCATCATGCGAAAGGCTGGGCTGGATGAATCCCTAGCCGGAATTAAGATTGCCGGAAGAAATATCAACAACCTCAGATATGCAGATGACACAACCTTGATGGCAGAAAGTGAGGAGGAATTAAAGAACCTTTTAATGAGGGTGAAAGAGGAGAGCGCAAAATATGGTCTGAAGCTCAACATCAAAAAAACGAAGATCATGGCCACTGGTCCCATCACCTCCTGGCAAATAGAAGGGGAAGAAATGGAGGTAGTGAGAGATTTTACTTTCTTGGGCTCAATGATCACTGCAGATGGTGACAGCAGCCACGAAATTAAAAGACGCCTGCTTCTTGGGAGAAGGGCAATGACAGGCCTAGACAGCATCTTGAGAAGTAGAGACATCACCTTGCCAACAAAGGTTCGTATAGTTAAAGCTATGGTTTTCCCAGTAGTGATGTATGGAAGTGAGAGCTGGACCATAAAGAAGGCTGATCGCCGAAGAATTGATGCTTTTGAATTATGGTGCTGGAGGAGACTCTTGAGAGTCCCATGGACTGCAAGAAGATCAAACCTCTCCATACTGAAGGAAATCAACCCTGAGTGCTCACTGGAAGGACAGATTGTGAAGCTGAGGCTCCAGTACTTTGGCCACCTCATGAGAAGAGAAGACTCCCTGGAGAAGACCCTGATGTTGGGAAAGATGGAGGGCACAAGGAGAAGGGGACGGCAGAGGGCGAGATGGCTGGATAGTGTTTTCGAGGTTACCAGCATGAGTTTGACCAAACTGCGGGAGGCAGTGGAGGACAGAGGTGCCTGGCGTTCTCTGGTCCATGGGGTCACGAAGAGTCGGACACGACTAAACGACTAAACAACAACAACAACAACAATAATTAGACTCTTAATTTCAGGGTCATGGGTCCCAGCCCCATGTTGGGCAAAATATTCCTGCATTGCAGTGGATTGATGACCTTTGTACAATTCTATGATTCTAATTTATATAGATAACGGTAAAGGTAAAGGGACCCCTGACCATTAGGTCCAGTCGTGACCGACTCTAGGGTTGCAGCGCTCATCTCACTTTTTTGGCTGAGGGAGCCAGTGTGCAGCTTCCGGGTCATGTGGCCAGCATGACTAAGCCGCTTCTGGCGAACCAGAGCAGTGCACGGAAATGCCGTTTACCTTCCCGCTGGAGTGGTACCTATTTATCTACTTGCACTTTGACGTGCTTTCAAACTGCTAGGTTGGCAGGAGCTGGGACCGAGCAATGGGAGCTCACCCCGTTGCAGGGATTCAAACCGCTGACCTTCTGATCAGCAAATCCTAGACTCTGTGGTTTAACCCACAGCACCACCCGTGTCCCTTAATTTATATAGATAGATGATAGTAAATCCCATTGAATACAGTGGGAGTTATTTCTGGGCACACGTGTATAAGACTGGCCTTCAGAAGAGAGGGTAGATCTTAGCTACAGCAGCTTGTGTTTTGTGTTTTGATTGAAGGAGACTCTAGAGGGCAGTTCACTACTATTAAAATACTGTGCAAAACAAATTTCCTTAACTTTGCTACTGTTGTTTATTATTAGAATAAAACTTGTGGATTGGAAACACTTTCTAGAAATATGAAGACATGCAAAATAAAAACTATTATCACATTTATATTAAATAATGTCTGAATCATTTAGTGTAACGGGTAGAAGCAGAAAAATTACCAACCATCCAAAATATTTCATTCAGTTCAAATCCATGCTTTTTAAAGCATGCCAATCAGCAATACTACGTTGGCATTTTAGCAAATAATAATAATCTTTCCCTAATCTTTGCAAGCCTGAGGACAGGAGTTGTAGCTATTTTTGTTGAGTGCTGAGTTTAGCATGTTAAATAAATAAAGCATCCTTACAATAATAGTTATTATACACATAATCAACATGCTGGTTCTTGAGTGTGCTGCTCTCCAACCCAACATCTGCACTAAGAATGTGTACAGATAATTCAGATAGCAGATTCCGTACTTTGGGGGTGGCATTTGGTCAAAAGGGAATTAAGCCCACTACAGAGCACATATTTATAAAAAGAAATATCTTCTTTTAGTGCTAGTGTAGCAGTATGGAACTATGAGGACTGCACAGCCTGTGCTGGTCCAAGTCCACTAAAAAACCACAGTATGAATATGTTGGGGGACAGGCAAGGACAAAGCACTGCAAGACAGGGTATTTGTCTTTGAGAACTGGATAACCTTCAAGACTACCATCTGGATATAACCAAGGGCTGTTTTGGGGTCAGGCACAGAGGGCACGTGGTTGAGAACTATGTCTTCTTGTTCCTAATAAGAACAAGTAATCTTCGCTGCCTTTCTCCAGTTTGCATCAAACTAGAATTGAGTGGTTGGTGAAGATGAGCAGGTGTCAATCTACTATAAAACTAATAAAGGTTAAACTTCAGGGCCCCTAATCCTGAGAGGGTCCTAGAAGAGACTTTAGTCCACATTTTGGGGTCCAGTACACCCAATTTGAGTCACATAACTCAAATTGGTGCTCTCTCTGTGTGTATTTCAACAATCCCAAAGTTTGAGTCAGTAGCACAGATGTTGCAAAGGTGGAGTGTCACAGTAAATTATCAGTTCAAA
Source organism: Podarcis gaigeae (assembly GCF_964106915.1). Lineage (NCBI taxonomy): Eukaryota > Metazoa > Chordata > Lepidosauria > Squamata > Lacertidae > Podarcis > Podarcis gaigeae. The sequence continues at coordinate 39,966,433 of NC_139688.1, forward strand.
TAATATTTGCACCTTAGGAAATCCCAGAACATAGAAGAAAACATACCACCCAAAATGCAATATGTATAAATTCTTCAGCTTTTTTGTGAGCAACAGCTAAATGAAGTGTTCCCCAAGATATTACTACTGTGCTTAAGGTGCCTATCACATGCTGAGAAGCAGATTTTTCAAAGTGTCCTTTATAAAGAACAAATTTCGGTCTACCATGAATAAAGAATACTTAAATTCTTTATGCATATTGTCTCTCTCTAGAAAATGACATTGCAAGGAAGCTCTCATATGACGAAACTGTACATGAATATGCTGCTTGAAAAACTAGAAAAAAGAGTATTTTGAAAAATGTGCTTTATGTAGTATGTGTTCTCATAGATGTCTAAAATAAAATATTATATTGACTGCGGTCTTTTCTATCATTTATTTCATCATTCTGTGATGCATATATATAACATTTCCATAATTTTCATCTCCAAAAGTCAAAAATTATAAGGCATAGGAACTTTTTATTCACACCAGTGACTTTGACATGTGAGATATGTGAGATGTGCAACAATTTTAATCAAAATCTGAGATGTAGCGGTTAAATATATATATATATATATACGGTAAATGTGGTGATCTGTTGTAGAACAAGCCCATTTAAGAAGTGGTTACCCAGATCTCGTTGCTAGTTGCAAAGAGGCCGCCATCTTGGAGAAAAGATGGGATATACAGTCGTACCTTGGATCTCAAACACCTTGGCTCCCAAACAAATTGGCTCCCAAACGATCAAAACGCAGAAGTGAGTGTTCTGGTTTTTGAACGATTTTCGGAAGCCAGACATCCGGCTGCGCTTTGGTTTCTGAACGTTTTGGAAGCTGAACAGACTTCCGGAATGGATTCCATTCGACTTCCAAGGTACGACTGTAAATGTAAAAATAAATATATTATATAAAAAATAAACTAAAGCTTGTATCAGCCCTGGTCAGCATGGCTAGTGATAAGAAATAATGAGAACTGTAGCCCAAGCAGCTAGAGGGCACCCGATGTGGGAAGGCACGAAGAGTGATTGATAATGGCTTGCCTAAGGCCACCTTGGGAGAGGCAAGATTCAAACCAAGGACTTCTTGATTTGTCAATCAGCCACTGCACTAACTTGAATAAGACTGTCTTCTCAGAAGTACGATATTTAATACCAGCTCTTAACAGAACACTTGACGAAGCTGACATTGCAAAAATTGCTGATTCTACCACATAAAAAGATAATTGGGCCCAATGAAAGTTTTACAGTGTAAGAAAAGAGGCAGAAGAGGATTCATCAAGCCTCTTCTTGTGGTGTGTGCGTGAGTGACAACCTTGTTTAGGTGTCTTGAGTGGAAAGACTTAACTAGATTAACATGAATTGTGAAGAAAGGCTTTCTGTTTCCTTTGAGCAAGTCTCAGCCTGTTCCTTTATTGCGGTGTTGACCCATTATTGATTTGCTGGATAATTACTTTGATTAAAGGCAGTGCTTCCCTACCTCATCCTGAAGAATGCTTCCTCTCTTGCTCCTGCTGTGGTCAGTCGATCTCCTCCCAATAGGACGCCCACACAGCCTTGCTTGTTCCCCTGGAAAAAAAACACACAGCAGAGAGTGAGCGATTTCTCTTCTCCACTTCCACCAAATGCCAGGTTATTGCCAAACAATGTAGGCAGCAAGAAATGTTATTTTGCTGTTGATGGGAGCCCAAGGATGTCAAATTGTTATGGGCTTGTTTGAGCATTAAGGCTTAGCTTTCATTATTAGACAGTATATAACTCATGAAGGGAGTTGTGGCTCCCAAGGCTCCCATTGTCTTTCTTTCATTTTGATAAAAGCTTGAAGAATCACTTGGCTTTGCCTCATTCCAGCTGTGGCTTCCTGCCTGTTATATTCTGTGTAGCTCAGGCAATGACCAGGGATGATGGGAGTTGCAGTTCAGCAGCATCTGGAAGGCCAAAGATTCCCCATTCCTCTGCACCATTGGGCAGCCTCTTTGATCACTCAAGGGCTCTCAACATAGGCCTGGGATTTGGGAAAGGGGGCAGCACTGGGAGGAGAAAATCACAAAAATGGGTGGAAACACCTTGTACTGCACTCCCATCTATAATTAATTCTTCTGTGAATTCTATTATTGCATCGGATTAAACTGGAGAGAACTGCCCAGACTGGTGGCATTAGAGATGTAGACCTTTGCAAGATTCGTTTCTCCTAAATGTCATTTAACATTAAAATGTCAGTTGCTATCATTGTAATATTAACTAAATCAAATTGAAGTCACCTCTTAGGTAATACCCAACTAAATCTTACTCAGTAGACCTGTTGAAATCATTTGAGTTAGGTTATGCAAGTCCATTGATTTCATTCTAATCTAACGTTTCCTAATTCTGTCTCTGATATTTCTGCTTGCAGAAATACTGATTCCCTCCCCCCGAACATTTATTAGATGTGAAATACATAAGAATGATAGAATTGTACATACTCCACTTTGTTCATGGGCTAGAGCTGTGGAAGAAATATCTCACTTGCCCACTAAATCTTCCACTTTACTCACAATCTACAGCTTTGAGAGATATACAGTATTCCACTTGCTCATATTTAACAGCAATAAGAAAACATTGTCATTTGTCTGTGATTTAAAAGTGCCGATTGTTACCAATTAGCACCTATGGAATAAACATTATATTTTGCCTGAAAACAACAGCTGTAAGAAAGAAGAATAACTGCAAAAGAAATGTTGAATAACTGCATATAGCTGTAAAAGAAATGTTGCCCACAATTAACAACTTTGAGGAACCATAGCAAATTTCTGACAGCAGTTGTAAAACAAATGCCACACACTATAGTTGTGAGGAAAACGTTGAACAGCTGTATGATTGAATTGCATCTTAGTTTACTGCTATATAAGGAAAATTATATTATATATGTGTACTGCTCTACACTTTGCATCAATAATTAACAGCTGAAAAAGAGTTTCACAACCACCCAACTGTTAGCAACTGTGGAACAAAATTATGTAATCAAATTAGCAGCTCTAATAGAAGTGTTGCCATTCATGAAAACAAACTGGCATCTAAAGAAGAAAGAGGAAAAACAAATGTTTTTATTCTAGGATGATTTACTCATTAAGTGATGCTCAGAGAAGACCCATTGAAATAACTGCATATAGCTGTAAAAGAAATGTTGCCCACAATTAACAACTTTGAGGAACCATAGCAAATTTCTGACAGCAGTTGTAAAACAAATGCCACACACTATAGTTGTGAGGAAAACGTTGAACAGCTGTATGATTGAATTGCATCTTAGTTTACTGCTATATAAGGAAAATTATATTATATATGTGTACTGCTCTACACTTTGCATCAATAATTAACAGCTGAAAAAGAGTTTCACAACCACCCAACTGTTAGCAACTGTGGAACAAAATTATGTAATCAAATTAGCAGCTCTAATAGAAGTGTTGCCATTCATGAAAACAAACTGGCATCTAAAGAAGAAAGAGGAAAAACAAATGTTTTTATTCTAGGATGATTTACTCATTAAGTGATGCTCAGAGAAGACCCATTGAAATAACTGCATATAGCTGTAAAAGAAATGTTGCCCACAATTAACAACTTTGAGGAACCATAGCAAATTTCTGACAGCAGTTGTAAAACAAATGCCACACACTATAGTTGTGAGGAAAACGTTGAACAGCTGTATGATTGAATTGCATCTTAGTTTACTGCTATATAAGGAAAATTATATTATATATGTGTACTGCTCTACACTTTGCATCAATAATTAACAGCTGAAAAAGAGTTTCACAACCACCCAACTGTTAGCAACTGTGGAACAAAATTATGTAATCAAATTAGCAGCTCTAATAGAAGTGTTGCCATTCATGAAAACAAACTGGCATCTAAAGAAGAAAGAGGAAAAACAAATGTTTTTATTCTAGGATGATTTACGCATTAAGTGATGCTCAGAGAAGACCCATTGAAATAAATGGATGTAAATTAATTCCTGGATGTAAAGTTCAAGTGTCTCAATGGGTTCTGAGTATTATTTGTTTAATAGTGTGAGATACTGTAGTATTCTAACTAAAATCAAGCTTCACCTGCTAGTAAATATCATGATTAACTTATTCCATAAATAGTTCAGAAAGAAACAGATCTGCACAAAATTTATGATCTTCCTAGTTAGCAGTGCTGTTGAGTGCATTTTTGAAACTTCACTTCCTTTGTCATATAGCTTATCTATAACAGTGCAGGATGGGGATTATGGGAGTTCATCTGGAAGTCCAAAACATCTGGAAGGCACTAGGTTGGTGAAGGCTGGTTTATAGTAAAGATTGGTAGCTAATGATAGCCTTAATCCCATGGTGTGAAGTTTGAATGTACAGTGGTACCTCGGGTTACAAACGCTTCAGGTTACAAACTCCGCTAACCTGGAAGTAGTACCTCAGGTTAAGAACTTTACCTCAGGATGAGAACAGAAATTGTGCAGCGGTGGCGTGGTGGCAGCAGGAGGCCCCATTACCTAAAGTGGTACCTCAGGTTAAGAACAGTTTCAGGTTAAGAACAGACCTCCAGAACGAATTAAGTTCTTAACCAGAGGTACCACTGTAGTTTAAAAAGATTTATTTCAAATTTTATAGTCATCATAGAACCTCAGTTATGCAGGAGATTCAGTGTACTAAAGCATTTGTCTACTTTAAAAACCTTTTAGGCCACCTGTCATCTAGCCAAAAAATTATCTGAGGAAAACAATTTCAGAAAAAGAAGCTCAGGAAAAGGCTAGTGAAAACAAAGGGTCCTTCTGAAATCCATTAATTACTGGAGAAATGTTGGAGAGTATGGAATAGGATGTCCCTATTTTCGTTGCAGAAATGTTGCAGGGGAGGGGATCGCACCCGATAATGTGTCCAGGGACAAGGACCCACTACAGAAAAGGCCCTCACCCACATATGTTTTTTAGAATAACTGATCTCAAAAGCGGGCACATGAGAAGAACCTTCACTGCTGATTTTGGAGGCAGACTGGTATGCGTGACAGTAATTAGTATCTCATAATGTCTTCCAAAATGCCTTTCCAAATACCGTATTTTTCTGTGTATAAGATGCCCCCATGTATAAGATGACTCCTATTTTTTTAAACCTAAAATTAAGAAATTAAGTTGTTTAGTTTTGGGGGAGTGTGGGGGAAGTAACTTCCTCCAATTACTCACCCACCTGCCCACCACTGCCAATTGCACACCTTGCAGCAGCCACCAATCGCCTGCTCGCTGCCACCCACAGCCCACCCATCCACTTGCTGCAGCCGCCAATTGCCTGCCCAATTGCCACAGCCACAGCCAATCACCAGCAGGCCTTGCCGCAGCCACCAATCACCCACCCAATCGCCGCTGCCAATCTCCTGTTTGCTGCTGCCATTAATCGTACATCCCCCCCTCTGCATTCATTATCTGTGGATAAGACGACACCCATTTTTTTTTAGCAAAAAGCATTGTCTTATACACATAAAAATACGGTATGTCATATGTGCACACACTTATTAATAGCCATAGCATGTGGCAAGGCACTGCATTGGCTTCACTCTGTTTCTTATTGAAAGTATGACAGGAAGTCTTCTTATTTAATTTTACAAATATTTATTAGGAAGATTTTCATCCCGCCCTTCCATAATATTATCAGAGGGGCTTACTAAACCTAAGTCTGCTCACCTTCTATGGTGTGTGGTGTTGCGGCTGGACCATGGGCCACGTTAGTGATCCAGTGAATGGTAGGGTTGTGTGGTCTGCCTGCCTGCAGTTGGCCATTGGCAACATGTCTTGGGCAGGTGTTCTCCAGGGATGGGCTTAGCCGGCCAATGAGACCATCTGGGCCCACTTCCGGGGGGACAAATTGCGGCCTGCCCTCAGTTCCTTCTCACATAGTGCTGGCTTTTCAGCCTTCCTGCTGGAGCAGGGACTTCTCCAAAGTCTGCAATTGGGTATGCTGGAGGCAGTGGCTGGTGGGACACATACTCCTATTCAGTTTCACTTGTTCCATCTTTAGTAGTTTTTAAACTGTGCTTGGATTAATTTGTACTGCGCATTTTAAGAGGTATATGTGTTTTTAAATGGATGATCTTGCATGTTATTACGTTTGCATTAAGAATTGTACACTGCTTTGTGAGGTATGTCCTGAAAGGCAGTTTAGAAATCATGTTATAAGCTCCCCCTCATACCCCCCCTCTAAAATAAGCTGATTTGTTGATTCAACCAGTATGGACTTATGGACTTATATGTGGGTTGGAGCAAGATTCTCCCCTTAAACTTTTCTTTACAGTTTTTTGGTTTCTGTTTAATGTTATTCCTGCGATATCTGGTTTCATTGGCTGGGAAATTGTAACAAAATTTTACATAGCTGGTACAGGAATTTTATTTGCATATAAAAATATACTGCTATAAAAATATATAATTCTTTTTTATTGTTTTAAAAGACACACCAGTGATTCAAAGCAATGTTTATCATGGTTGCCTCCATCCTTTCTTTCCCATTCCAAATCCCTCTCCTAAACTGGGTTCACCTTTATCCCATATAACTTTTATTGAACGAGCAGTTAGGCCCTTAGGTATATTTCCCACAAAGATGTATAAGTTTAATTTTAGGCAGTGCAATCTTCTTAGAGGAAAAGAAATTAAGCATCATGCCAAGTAAGGCCAGATATTTTAATAAAACAAGCCTTATATTTACATTTTCACAAGTCCTGTAGGTAGTAGTGCTTAATTACCATGAACACAATCATTTATTTAGAGCCTACAGTGTGCTAAGTGCATTAAGTATGTATTACGAATGAAATTGAAACCAAGGAAGCATAGCTCTGGAATCTATGATAAGGAAGCAGAGGCAACAGCCTAGGGAAGGCCTTAAAACAGCTGTGGGGGGAAGCAGTGGTCCTCTGGCATTGTTGGACCATAACTCACCATCCTTATCCATTGGTCATGCCAGCTGGGACTGATGGGAACTGGAGATCAATCACCTCTACCTTAAAACATGCAAAAGAGGTTGGGTGTGTTTGTTTCTCCAGTTCATTCTCATTTATGCCACTTTTTAAACCTTTAAGGGGATTATAAAGTCCTTCCAGTACCCAAACATATTGTATAGAGGCAATCTATAAGTAAATAACATTTCTGAATTAAGTTGGTCACTTGGCACCTCATGGTCTTTAGGATGATGTAAAGTTGGTCAAGTTGGTCACTTGGCCCCTCATGGTCTTTAGGATGATGTAGGCCCTCCAGATGATGTTGGGTTACAAATTCCATCATTCTTGCCCATCCATGCTCACTGGAATTGATGGGAGTTGGAGTTCAACAGCAACTCTCACAGGCCCATGCTTGGTAAGGGGATGGTTGGCCCCAGCTTATTTACTAAGACATTCAGAATCAACAGCCACAATTTTGCCCATACATACAGACTTTTCTGTTTGTGTCCCTTAGACAGGTCTTCCATGGCTCTAGAAGGCATTAAAATCTTTTTGCAGCTAATTAGCGTGGCCCAGAATCCCCTTTTATCTATTCAGTGTTCCTTTTCTGCTTCATGTAATTCACATTGAATTAGCTGAGAGGATGAATGACTCTGCAGTAGGTAATTGTATTTTAAACAATAAGAAACCCAGGAATAAATTAATTTGAAGGCTGCAGATGCTTTTTAGATACATGATCATTAGCTTTTATACAGAGGCAACATCATCAATTTGCATGGCAAGCATATGATTTTAATTCTTTTACTAGTAGGGGAATCTGATTTTGTTTTGACAGCAAAATCAGCACACAAAGACATAACACTGGTAATGATATTCATTTTCCATTTAGTAAAACAAAAGTGGGAGTTTGAGGAGTCAAACAATTGCTTGAACCTAGCTGGATTGCGGATGTGAGGTGAACAAATAAAATCTATTAGGAAGTGTTATGAATAATTCCAGAAACTGCTTTAATTGGATAAGGTCAAGCAAGTGAGCTCACAGGAATTGAAATATAGTAAGTCTATTAAAGTGAACTTCAGCGCTTTATTAAAATGATGGGAGCCTTATTAAAAATAAATCAGTCATGCATATTAATACCATCTTTCCCATCCACCCCATGTCCTTTTGACTTCACTTCTCTTATGCAACACACATACCTGAAAAAAGCCCTTTTTTATATTTCTGCTGTTCTGTAATTTCCACTTTAGTTTGCAAGAGAGCAATTGTATATTAGTGTTCAGGGGTCAACACACAACAGTGCTCAAAGAGCATCCCTAAAGAAGGTACGCAAGCCATCTCTTAAATTTAAACTTCTCCAACCCAATGCAGGTGAGAGAGGGTAGCAGGAAAATGTCCATTATAGCTTTATAAGAGGACAAAAGCAGGAAGAAGATTGCATGTACTGGAAATCTTAAAAGATACAGCATATAGGACATGGGGAGTTTCACAGAACTAAAGAAAGATAAACAGCGGCTTACAATTATCTAACTAAATTATTCACTGCAACATAATTCAGAAACCATACGTCTCCCTTTACTGCTTATAAGACAGTCTATTTGTTTGCTGGAATTTAACAATAGCGTATCTGATTGACAGGGCCCTATTTCTTTCAGATGTCACTGTTTATGACTGAAACCCACAACCACTAATTTAACTAAAGTCCAACTTGTAGCGTTAATGAGAAGAAAAAAGTCAATATCTTGACAGGAAAATCACTACTTGTCAATCAACCTGACATAGTTCATTGCGTATGTAACATCGATAGAACCTACTTATGGACCTCCAATGATACATACTGATTTGTGGAAAGATACCAGCGAATAAAAACTGAAATTAAAAGAAGTTAAATGTAATTAAATTAACATTTGGTGCTTCTGGATGGGGGTGGGGGAAAGGAATGTTAAAAATAAAAAAATCAGCTGTGGATGAATCTCTTTTTATAACTGATATAACAAATAAATTAAAAAATCACAATGCAAAAAAGTCAGTATCTTTATATTTTGTGGTCCAGTTGTCTCTTAGAAGTAAAACATATGATCTGATTTACAGTGGTACCTCGGGTTACATACGCTTCAGGTTACAGACTCCGCTAATCCAGAAATAGTGCTTCAGGTTAAGAACTTTGCTTAAGGATGAGAACAGAAATCATGCTCCGGCGGTGCAGCGGCAGCGGGAGGCCCCATTAGCTAAAGTGGTGCTTCAGGTTAAGAACAGTTTCATGTTAAGAACGAACCTCCAGAATGAATTAAGTACTTAACCCGAGGTACCACTGTATATGGATGTTTTCCACCACAATCACTTTTTATCAAATGAATCAGCCTGAATATTACACTGTACTGGGAACAATGCGATCCATTTTATAAATGTTTTGCTTCCATGTGTTTTTTCCCTCTCCTACAGATAGTAACTTTATCCTTGCAAACGCTCAGGTGGCTAAAGGATTCCCCATAGTTTACTGTTCCGATGGCTTCTGTGAGCTTTCTGGATTTGCACGAACGGAAGTCATGCAGAAGAGCTGCAGCTGTAAATTTTTATATGGTGCTGAAACAAATGAGCAGATGATTCTTCAAATTGAAAAGTCACTGGAAGAAAAGATAGAATTCAAAGGAGAAATCATGTTTTACAAAAAGAACGGTGAGTATTATTTCATTCATCAGACATGCTGTGAATGTAGCCATTATTCAGTGGTTATGTAACAACCACTATTTATTTTGCATATGAATGTTCAGAAGGCCACATATATGCATATGCATGAAAGTACACTCTAGAGTTGTGAAACTTATTATGGGTTTTTGTTAAATTCAGTTTAAAGTAGATTATTTTCCATATTGTCCATAATTAGGGATTGTATTCAAATACTAACCCATGATTATGGTAACATGTAGCTTGAACTCATGAGACAAATTCACAATGCACCTGATTCAATCTGTATTTCACAACTTGATTGTGCACCATTTGAAATTGTCAGCTGAGCTTGGGAGAACCCTCGGTGAAAAATATTGTACTGGAGGTGGGATGATGCGATATGAGCAGTAGTGCTTGATCTGTGAGGTTCTTTTCAAACATGATAATTATCATTTCAGTCACAGAGTTATGAAAACACATGTTTGAACTGACCTTTGACACCCATGGCAAAATATACCGAGGTGTGTTACATGCCTACACTGAAATAAATAGGTGCTAGATAGCCCTGAACTTTGTGCGATAAGTCTTCAACCTGCCTGCACTTTAAAGCAAGGTGAAGGACCCCTGGGGAAAAAAATTATTTCTTGCTCTTAAAAGATCCGATTACAGAGCCCACAACAAGCAAGTCTTCAGAGCTAATGGACTGCAGGCAACACCACATCTAGCCACAGGAATGCTTTATTTTTAAATTTGTAGTTGTCTCTGAAATTTCAAAAGTCGATTTGGAAGTTCCTGTTTGAAATAGTGGGGATTTTTTGAGGAATTTCAACAGAAGCAAAAGGAGTTTCAGTAAGGCTATAAAAACTCCTGAAGGTGGTTTCACATGTCTATACTGATGACAAGTAGCACATGTTAATTGTACACTGTGATGGGATAATGAGCTGCTTGTGGGTAAAGCTTGATCCCTCCGGGTTTTGGCTGGTCAGCCAACCTAAGTCTCTAACGGAGCCCCCAAAGCATGACTCCGTCAGTCGCTGGTAGAATCCGACAGTGGGCGTCTACGGAACTTACTCCAACATAAAAGCTGTTTGACGGACATGCGCCTCCTGGACTCTCTGCGTGACAGCTTCCGGTGAGGGGTGGGGGTTCCTAAAGGGGGTCTTGTTACTTCCTCACTGTTCTCACTGGAAGTATCCCAGAGCCTCCCCTCCGACTCCCTTTCCCTTTGAGCTCCTGCTCTCCCCCTACTGGTTCTCTCTTCTGCTGCAGAGTCTCTCCTATTCTCCTGGAGCCTTTCTACCACCTGTTCTTCCTATGGCAGTTCCCTGACATACACATTACCGGTATTTGGAATATTTTGATGAGGAAATGTGTCATTGTCCCTTGAAGAAGCAAGCTAGACATGTGAGGCTGATGGATAACAAAAAGGAGGAAGAGACTCTGTTCCTATTCCTGGTTTGCAAGTGAAAAGGAGATAAAAAAGAGGGTAGCAGCAATAAGCAGGGAAAAGAGGGGAATCAACTTCTTTGCTGTGGAAATATATTTCAGCTCAGAACACAGCTCTTATTTGAAGGGAGGGAAAGTATGTTCTGGAAATGTTTCCCCAAGTTTTATACTCATGGAATTCTGTTAATTCTGCTGGTGCTGGGAAAAGGGGATGGGTTGATAATTTTCACTGATTCCTCCTTTCTGCATGCCTGTGTGCCCTCCTCTGGCAGTTTGTGGGACCCTTCAAAACAGAAGGTGGCCCTGAGGGACATGGAGGAATCAGGAACTGGCAAAAATCACTTCCCTATCTCCTTTCTCCAACAGGAAGCCTCTATTGGTCCCAGTTCCCTGTGTGAATGGATAAAGGCATTCTGGAGGCTTTCTGCACAGGAGAAAATCTGACTCCAAATTCATACACACCAAAGAGAGAAACAACACTGTGTTTATGGTACTAGAGAATCATCTCTCTCCACACACCCACAGCCACACCATAAAGGAAAAGGCACGAAGTTTAGTGAAGTTGCCAGGACGTTAATGGAGTATACCTTTAAAATGTAGCATTGCAGGGATGCTTCATGAAAATTCAACAGAATCATGCCCTTTGACAGCATTCGCATTTGAAGGAAGACGTGCCACTGCATCTCTAAACCATATTCCTGGAAAACTGATGCAAGAAAGATAATACGTAGAGATAAATAATTTACAAATACCGCCTGAATATGAGCAATCCTCTTGCACCAGTAGTTTCAGAGCCATTATGCATGTCAATGACTAAGCATTACAATATGGAAGGGTAGACAATCACTACTATAACACAACTCTCTGTTCATTTCGGTGGGGGCTGGCCAGCGAACTAGGCTATACAGCAGCAGGAGAGCTTGGTGAATGGAGGAAGCAATGCAGTAACGTGTTTACTTAAGCATTTCTCAAGTTTTCCAGTTCAAAAAGGGGAGAGCCCACTGTGTGTCCAGAGTTTTTGAATTGGGAAAAAAAACCCCAGAAAGACCTAGTGCTTAGCCTTTGTACATTCACCCACCAGTTTCAGCAGGTTAACAGGAACTCTGTTACTCAGTTGAATACTTCCTGATTGTTGCAAAGTATCAAGTGGGTCTTTCAGCGTTCCATTTTTAGATGGAAGGATAGCATTTGTACACAGGTTGAAAACAAGTAATGGTTCAACATGGAAGAACTAATTTCGCTGAACAAACACAGCCTCTTCTTCCTTTCAGCTATAAATTTGCTGTTGATGATGCAAAACGAAAAGAACCGAAGTTTTTTGTTAATGACATGGAGAAATAGAGATTAGAAGCAGGAAATGGGTACGACTTTTGGAATCTGCTTCCCAGGTTGTTTCATGGTACAGTCAGAGTGTTTGGAGCCAGATTTTCCTAAAGATACAGACATACTGATCTCCTTTTAATATGCATTTCTTGCAGGCAGCATGCTTGGGGCAGAAGTGTCGTTAAAATTAAGGTGATAGGATAGCTTTCCAGTATTGCTCTTACCTGGCAAAAAAAGCAAATGAACTGGGGGGAAGAACTATTATTTACCTTTGTTATGTCTCCTGTAATGAAACTTGCGGAGGTACAGTATAACAGTAATGGATGTAAGTTTTCATATGCAGTGGTGTTATTATTTTAATACATCACATGAGCTATTTTAGAAGCAAAAAAGCCTTGGGACATAATAGGAAAAAGTGAAATATTGTGAAACTGTTCTGTAATTTTAAACCTAGAACCAGGAGGAAGTTTGACTTCTCTAATTGACAGCCCTGACACACTTTCAGTACAGGCTTGCCTAGATACCAAGCAGTGATTTCAGGCACATATCCGAATTTATAATACAGAGCATTTTAAACACTGAATAATAAGCACAGAACTGAGCTAGGTAAAATGCTATTAGGAAATATAGCAAGTATTTACTATAATGGCTACATTTTCTTGATATATTTCGTTTCTATTAGATATTGAACAGATATTCTAAAATTGCTCTTTTATCTGGCAAGACAAAAACCTCAAAAGCTTAGTTTGAAAGCTCAGTTATATCTTTGCCAGTTGCTTTATACCATCAGTAAATTGCAAGTTTTTGTTTGTTTGTTTGTTCACATTCTGACCAGGTGCTCATCTACAGCCTATATTGCTTTCATCCCTGGTCACATCCACACCACTCATTTAAAGCACTCTGATACCACTTTAATAGTCATGGCTTCTGCCAAAGAATTGTGGGAACTGATGCTGAGTTGTTCGGCATCCCTTCACAGTGCTGCAATTCCCAGCACCCTTAACAAACGACACTTCCTAGGGTTTTGGGGGGAGAAGGCATGGCTGTTAATGCTGTATGAGTCCCTGGTGTGGATGTGATCTATGTCTTCATTCTAGATTAAAAGGAGCTCAAAATAAGGCACCTGCCAACTTCTGAAAACTCAGGTAATACACAAGTAGGTCAGAATCAAGAGAACAACAAAACTAGTTCCACTAGCTCAGGAGGGTTTGGGTCTACGCTGGAGTCAAGCAGGCGGTTCCACCTCACCATCTTCTGTAAACTCTTAGCTTTTAAAGTTCAGTGTGGATTTTCATTGTGTACAGGGATCATAGAGAGAGCGGTCAATGGAGTGTTGTGTGCTAAAAAGGGTGGATTTTGTTGCAGTCAGGAGTGTTGGGTGTGGGTGTTTTGCAGACCATAGTGAGATGGCTGCCTTTGGTAGCTGATTTTGTGCATCATGAATGGGCAGGAAATTGTCTGTTCTTTAATTTCTTTTATTATTTAATTTATTGTCGTTGATGGTTATTGTTGTTTTCACCATCATTTTGCTGCCAGGTGATGAGGTGCTTATGGGATTTTGTGATTCAGGTGGCAAAAATAATTTGATAGGCTATGGGTCCTAAGCTTAGGATGGCCGTATCTTCTTCTTTACATGGGACAGTCCTCTGCAGAGGATAGTGGTGGGGAAAATGTATTTGCATGTAAGTTTATAGATATTTCTTTAATATATGTACCAGATTTTCCTCTCATATTGGGTACACATACACACACCATACCATTTTTACAACACTCTTTTAAACATGTTTGTACCACTCTGTTTATAATTCCAGGGTGATGTACATACAACATAGTGAGTTAAATATAAAATGCAACACTAAAACATTGGAGAAAACCCTTACTTTTTAAAACAAGCAGGAGATTGCATGAACAAAAGTGTTTCAGCCTAGCTCCAAGAAACCAGCAGTGTGCTGGCCAAGCCTCTGTAGGGAAAACGTTCAATAAATGGAGTGCACTGCTAAAAACGCCTGTTTCTTTGTTGCATATCACACCACTAATAAAGGGCTTAATAGGAAACCAGAGGCAAGGGGAGGGCTCCATTTGTTCCCCACTGTAATTTTATCTTGGGACATGGTGTAAAAGTACTATACAATATGAATGATAGTAATAATTAGTTGGGAAATGCATAAATCCACAGAGGATTTCAATAGGTATGGCATTAGCCCAGGCGGTCACCAGGCTGCCAGTCCTCTCTGTTGAGTTATAATGTTTGCCAATTCATTCATTCTCAATGAGGGTTTCTTGGCTGTAATATCATCAGACAGGAAGCATTACACTGTCAAAATATGGGGGGTTTTTTATTTAAAAAGCATGCTGTGTTGATGAAGGAACAGTCAAAATGGCTTCAGCTAAGAAGTCAAGTCTTAGCCAGTACGTTTTTTCCCTCAAATAATGTTTAGGCAGTGGCGTAGCGTGGGGGTTGCAGGGGGCCGGCCGCACCGGGCGCAACATCTGGGGGTTAGGGTTAGGGTGCGCAAATCCACGGGTTAGGGGGCACAAATTACTTGCCTTGCCCCGGGTGCTGACAACCCACGCTACGCCACTGTGTTTAGGGGTACTCTCATTTTCCTACTCATATTGAAATACTGCCCCTCAATGAGGCCAAACTTAGATTCACAAAATGTTTAGGGGTATGTGTTCCCCTGTGTCCCCCCAGAAAAAAGCACTGGTCTTATCAATGTATTTGAGTCCTTACATTCTTATGATTTACTTACTTGGGCTTTAAGTGAGCTTTTTGCAGTGTGTGCCAGCAAAGGCTTCTCAGCAATTTTAGCCCTCTTCAGGATTGATGCCAAGTTAGAAGGACCTCTGGACTAGTCTAGCTTTTAATTCTTTTGCTCTTAAGATCTCTGGCAGAAATATTTACAGATAATCTATGAAGCAAGCAGGACGGTAACTTATTATATAATGGTATTTTCTTATGAACAGTTTTACATAGTTAGTTGCCCTGAGTCAATAACCCCTTCGTTCTCTTGTATCTTGGATTTTATTCCTCTCTTGCATAATTGCTCCTGAACAATTTTACATTTCAGAGATAAAGAGGGAGACATAAAAACAAGCAGAGAGAGAATGCGAGAGAGAGAGAAAATTATTTGTATCCTATAGAATGGAGATAGAAGTGAATAGGAATGATGCTTGCCCTTCCTGACAGCCCCCCAAATAAAATTAAATTCTTAATGTTCATATTGAAAGCCAGTGTAGTGTAGTAGTTAGTGTTCTGGACTAGATGGGGGGGGGGAGTAATGTACACCACCTTGATATTCTTGGAGGGACAGGTGGGATAGATAGATAGATAGATAGATAGATAGATAGATAGATAGATAGATAGATGATAGATGATGATAGATGATAGATGATGATAGATGATAGATGATAGATGATAGATGATAGATAGATAACTCAAGGAGCTTTCAAATATTCCGTATTTATACATAAAAATCCTAATTTACTCATTGCCCCCCCCTCCTGCAAACACAAAAAAGTTACCTTTGGGAAGGGTGCAGTTAGAATTGTAGAGTTGGAAAGGACCACGAGGTTCATCTATTCCAACCCTGAAGGAGCTTCTCCACCCCCATCATTCAACCTGGACACTGAGTTCCAGCGCCAAGTGGTTCCTTCACTGTGAGAAGTGAAGTTACAGGGAACCAGGCAGAGGGCCTTCTTGGTGGCGCCCACCCTGTGGAATGCCCTACCATCAGATGTCAAGAAATTAACAACTATCTGACGTTTAGAAGACACCTGAAGGCAGCCCTGTTTAGGGAAGTTTTTAATGACTGATGTTTTAATTAAAAAAAAAAAATTCCTTCCAGTAGCACCTTAAAGACCAACTAAGTTAGTTCTTGGTATGAGCTTTCGTGTGCATGCACACTTCTTCAGATACACAGTGTATATCTGACACCAGATATCTGTGTATCTGAAGAAGTGTGCATGCACACGAAAGCTCATACCAAGAACTAACTTAGTTGGTCTTTAAGGTGCTACTGGAAGGATTTTTTTTGTTTTGACTATGGCAGACCAACACGGCTACCTATCTGTAACTGATGTTTTAATGTATCTTTAATCTTTTGTTGGAAGCCGTCCAGAGTGGCTGGGCAAACCCAGCCAGATGGGCGGAGTATAAATATATTATTATTATTAGTAGTAGTAGTAGTAGTATTACTACCACCCCCTGCAATGCAAGCAGGCATCTTTTGCTCATCATGGGGCTCAAACTCACAACCCTGAGATTAAGAGTCTCATGCTGTACCAACTGAGCAGCTAACCCAGAGTTGTAGCAGGTTGTGGGTTGCTTCCTTCGCACTTCCATTGTATGCAGGCAACAACCAATTTACCCATGTCCATTTGATGCATGGCCATGCATGAGTGCATTATGCCCACAAAAGGAAGCAGAATGGGGCAGAGGCATAACAGGGTGGAGCAGGCTTATGCGTGCTTCACTGCCACACGTGATGACCCAGAATGCAACTCCCATGCAAATAGGGGGTTGCCTGTAGTCAGATGTGTACTGGTATCAGCCCTTCCAAAAGCAGCATAGGTAATTCAGTTTACTAAGCCCTATTAAAGCCCATGGAAGAGCCTATGGTGGTACAGCCAGCAGCCCAGTCATGTCAGATGATTGCCAAATGTGCGTAAATCAAAGGGAGAGAGTTAGCAAAGTGTAAGCATGCTTGGGTTGGAGTCATGGTGGCATTGGAATCAAAAGTTACAGCCTTCCTCCCCTTGCTCACTTTAGCCTTCTGCATTGTGTGTGTGTGTGTGTGTGTGAGAGAGAGAGAGAGAGAGAGAGAGAGTGAGAGAGAGAGAGAGAGAGAGAGAGAGAGAGTGTTGGGCTTCTGTGGTTACATGCAGCATTAAAAGCAGCAAATACAACCTGATAACTTACAAGTTGAGAGTTACTCACATTCCTTTTATTAAACAATTTCTGGCTGGATGATATGACTGTGCAGTTTCGTCTGCTAAATCTGGAAGAATAATACTCTCTAAGCATGTAATTCCTCACCATGCTGTAAAATCCCATTATGAACTTAATGTGGCAAAGATGACTACCGCAGCCAGCTTTCAGCTTCTTCTGTATAAAATGTCGCTGTTGTTACAATTCACCTTTAGGAGTTTCATACACTGAATGTTAGCAGGCAGAAATTCAATGTATTGAATGTCATGTTGAGGAAACCTAACCTGCCACATCCTGGTGTGATCTTCTATGTGCTATGGCACCAACCGAGGTTAACCATCCTCTTCCTGATCCCTGTCTTGAAGGGAAAACTCTTCTTGATTTTTCCATGTGTTGCAGGCAGTGAAGAGGAGCTGGGATCTCTCACTTCCTACTCCATGTTCGCTACGGTCTGATGCAGAAGGAGAGGGTGAGAGATTTAGTTGAAGATGAAATCTCATTCTGAATTCAAGGGTTATTTGCAGTCTCCAGGCCTCTCTGCCTGGCTCTTGGGAATACCCTTCCTCAGGACACACCCCTTATCCTCAGGCCAAACCCTCATTGGCATCCTTGAGTGTTTTTGCCTGGCTACAAATACATCCTCAAACTCTAATCATGTGTCAGGGGCTGGACTGGGGAGGAATGGTGGGGGCCGCCCCCCTTCTCCTGAACCTTCCCAAGGGCAGCAGGAGGACAGTATTGATTTAGAACAGTGGCTTGCAGAGGGGCATAGTCCAGAGGGGGAAAGCTGGGAAATACTGGGTGAGGAACAGCTAGAAGAAGAAACACCATGAGAGAGACAGTTGGCAGATTCCTGGACAGCATTCCTTACCCACCTTCGCCTAAGACCAGACGGGCATTGAGAATGATAGAACAGAGAGCTCAGCGGCAAGAAACTCAGATTACCCAACATAGGAGTGATGTAGATTAATGGGGATGGAGGGGGGTAAACCTGTACTGGGAGCAACACCATTTCTAGAGAGGTATGCATTCCTTTTCTCTCTCGCTGTGATTATTAAAGAAACTAACTGGTAAGAACGCTCCTTTTGTTTGATCTGCTTATTTACTGCCTCTGGGGGAGGGATTCGATTCCCTGAGGCCTGACATCGTGCTTCCTATTTGCCTGGCTGGAGGATAGAGAGGAATGTGGAAGTAAATTTTGTTGCTGTGCCCACTTTGCTGCTGCCTTTGCCTACGGCTGGCATGTGGCCTCCATAAGTTTGGCTTCAAGGGCTTGTGCTCACCTGGTTTGAAAAGGATTCCGTACTGGTTGAATTTTGATACAAAAGAAATATTGTGACTTTGTATAATATTAAATCCACCAGCTCTTGTCTCATTTTACCCTTACCGAGTTCACAGCTCTGAGGATGTTCAAGTGGGGTTTTTTAGACATTAGGATCTTACTGTGAAGAGGGGGTGAGATCTCTCTCTCCTCAGACAGTAGCTAAGGGCAATAAACAGAATGCATAAATATAAATATATGAAGGAGATCTTAGTCAGACAGTGATTATTGACAGAGGCAGTGCCTTTTGTGTGTACTAGCTGAGGCAAAGGAAGTTATTTATTGTGAAAAGCTTTCTAAAAAACAATAACTCCCCCCCCCTTGAAATGCAATAGCCACTGGATTTCTCTCACACTAGTAGTGTACAAATAATTGCATTTATTTAACATAGTTATTTTCCTATGTGTTAGAAACTTTAAAAATGAAAACAGTAAAGATGTGAAAGCAATGACAATGTGAAGGTCTCTGACTTCCGCCATTCAACAAGTACTAAAAGTTATTGATTTTTTTCAGCTAGTACCTCAGAGGTTTAATCTGATTTCAGCTTGTTGGTGAATCTGGTATCTTCTCTCTCTTACATCATTGATGTTGGCTTATATTTAGGATGTATGTTCTGTATTATTTTATTAATACTATTGCTGCAAGTTCATCATGCTATGAACAAAATTAAATAATAATAAAAAAATCAGTGCCTTGAATCGTGATCTGGCACACGGCTTGAGGACACATGCTTTCCTAATTGATATTGCAGCACAAATAAAACAAGAATATAGGAAATGTTGCCAAATTAAGGTTGGTTTCAAAAAAGATCAATACAACAAGATCCTAATGCCCTTTCATCCATCAAAACACCTGTGAGCATTTCATTAAATTTAAAACTTTTCATGAACCTTACTTTTTATAAATACCATACTTTTCCGTGTATAAGACTGTTTTTTTTACTCTAAAATAATGTTCAAAATCTGGGCTTGTCTTATACATGGATAGTATCTCCCCCCATTTTCTTAAGTTGGAGTCCTCAAAAATAGGGGGCGTCTTATAGATGGAAAAATACGGTATACATTTCTAAAGAGATGTCGGCATGGAGTAGGTGCAAGTGCAGATGCGACATTAAAAGCATTGGATTGGTTTCCATGCAGCACCTGCCCCACCCCGAACTCCCACTGCCTCATACCTTCCCCTCTCGGTTGGTGCCAGCAACCCGCCATATTCCCAAGGTGCAAGCAAGGCAGTCTCCTCAGCTGCTATGGTTATAGAGGAGCTCTAAATAAAATTAAAGAAATGGCAGGATGTGGCATTCTGCTTCATTTGAAGTTAACTCTTTTGGCATATTTAAAAGGAGAGACACTGACACTTACGATTTAGAATTAATTGCTGCTGCAAGAACCGAGTATTCCAGAACACTAGAAATCCACACAGACAATCCAGACTGGAAAAATAATAATTTGGAGACATTGAATTGCTCAGTTTAACATGCATCTTATTTAGCTACAGTCCTAGTTTAATTTAATGTTGGTGGTTTATTTGCTTTAGCTGCAACTGACTGTTTTATTTAAACAGTGTTAACTATTACGTGTTTCATTTATGTAAAACAAGTAAGTTATTATAATAAATCCATTCATTCATTGCTGGTAAAATTTACTCATTTCTCAAGAAGTAACTCGAGGAGAAAAATTAAGAGATTTGTTGAAAGCATCTCTTTTTATTGGTTGGTGGGGTTTTTTTGGAATAATAATTTTGAAGATAAAATAGAACCATATGTTTTCTTCTCAGAGTTGTAAATAAATGCTGCTTCTGTTTATTATCGTTATTATATGGTCAAACAGTTTGCGTTGCCAAGGTATTGAATCCTAATTTGTCTTCTGTTTGTTCCATATTTTATTATGTTCTAAATGCAAACTGATAGGGAACTGAAGTTTGAAAAAATGAGAAACAGAGAAACATAAGCTGATGGGTCTGCCCATACCTAGTCTATGAGACCTTCTTGTGTATGGGCAATGGAGTACCGTGTTGCTAGGAGCAATCCTCTAGCCTAAAGTCTACCACTCTATAGTGCTAGAGAGAGAGCCAGTGTGGTGTAGTGGTTAAGAGCGGTAGTCTCGTAATCTGGTGAACCGGGTTCGCGTCTCCGCTCCTCCACATGCAGCTGCTGGGTGACCTTGGGCCAGTCACACTTCTCTGAAGTCTCTCAGCCCCACTCACCTCACAGAGTGTTTGTTGTGGGGGAGGAAGGGAAAGGAGAATGTTAGCCGCTTTGAGACTCCTGAAGGGGAGTGAAAGGTGGGATATCAAATCCAAACTCTTCTTCTTCTTCTTCTCTCTGTCTGCTCCCACCTTTAATAATAATAATAAATAATAATAATATTTCTTTTACTCCCCATCTGACTGGGTTGCCCCAGCCACTCTGGTTGGCTTCCAACACAAACACAGCATCAAACATTAAGAGCTTCCCGAAACAGAGCTGCCTTCAGGTGCCTATGAGAAATTATATAGTTGTTTAACTCTTTGACATCTGCCAAGAGGCAGTGCTGGATTAAACTCTATGGAGGCCCCTAAGAAGTCAAAATTGGGGGGCAGAGGGGGGGCTTGCAAATTATCTCCTAATAAGTTTTTTATTTCACCAATCAAAAATTTAAATAAACCAAAACAATATTATTTGATCCGTTGTCATGGGGCCCCTAAAAGGCATAGGGCCCATAGGCCAGTACCTCATCTGGCACTGCCAGGAGGACATTCCACAGGGCGGGTGCAAATACTAAAAAGGCCTTGTGCCTGGTTCCCTGTAACTTCACTTTTCACAGTGTCCAGATTGAACAATGGGTGTGGAAATGTGCCTTCCATGCCGTCTGCACTGGAAAACTGACACTGGAGTATGTGAAACCCCAGGTGTAAAGGTAAAGGGACCCCTGACCGTTAGGTCCAGTCATGGATGACTCTGGGGTTGTGGCGCTCATCTCGCTTTATTGGGAGAGGGAGCCGGCATACAGCTTCTGGGTCATGTGGCCAGCATGACTAAGCCACTTCTGGCGAACCAGAGCAGCGCATGGAAATGCCGTTTACCTTCCTGCTGGAGTGGTTCCTATTTATCTACTTGCACTTTGACATGCTTTCGAACTGCTAGGTGGGCAGGAGCTGGGACCGAGCAATGGGAGATCACCCCATCGCAGGGATTCGACCACTGACCTTCTGATTGGCAAGCCTGGATCAGTGCTTGTGCTAAATTGTGTGTCTCTGGATCCTGGGAGCTCCTGGTTAGCAGGCCCGGACTCTAGCTCAGTGTCAGAGTCCCAGTTCAGCATCTCCAAAGGTTGCACCACTGGTGTTCCTGAACCAGCTGCTTGCTCCTTCTTTGGGTCAGAATCCTCATAGTCCAATGCTATTTTTTCTAGAAAAAGAGGTGCCGGAACTCACTATGAACACCTGAGAGGTGCCAGAACTAAGTTCCAGCTGAAAAGAAAAGCCCTGCATAGACTACCACAGGAACACACAAATTACTCACCTGAGGTTAAGTAGGGGGGATTTTACCCTGAAAAATCCCAAGGAGCCCTGACTGCATTTCATTATGATGTATTATTGTTGCTTTGGTAGACACTTTCCAAAATGTATGTCCAGTAGTTGTGTATTCAGACCCGATTTCCTTGGTACGTGAATTCCATTTACCTCAACACATATTGCTGGAAATAGCTGGGGAGAGTTGTCATTTCCTCCTGCTGCACAAAATATTTGTGTAGATGGCAACTTGCTACTATTAATCATGGTAAGTAGTAGCATGTAGTATGACTATAAAAATCACAGCCAGCGCATTAAATACATCATACTCATTCAGGAAAAAATTAGTGACTTTAAACACATGTAATTGTATGCATTTTGAACTAGTGTGTTTAAACAGTCCTGCCATGCTGCCATTGTGCAATTAACACACTGCTCAGAAGACATTTATCACAGTAATTTCCGTAGGCAGAGGAATATCAGATATTCTCCTGTGTAGAAATCAAGCATTTAATGAGTTTCAACTTGCCTGTATTTAACAGCTGAGATTTGAGGAGCTGTGCTTTAGTTTCTATTTTAAGGCAGAGTGTGATTAGTTTTAATGTCTTTGAAACAGTGGAGTCATACATTAGACGCCAGGAATGTAACCAATGCCAGGGGGAGGGCAAGGAGGGAGAGATGGCATAATCTAAAGTAATGGCATTTGATAGTGAATAAAGGAGGTTAAGAAGCCAAAGTTAACATACTGGGGGCGGGGGCGGATTTCTTTAAAATAGGAAACACAGGCCAAGTTAAAAGGGAAATACCATGTAAGAAAAATAAAAAGCTTCATTACACTATTAATGATCCCAGTAGATGCATATTGCATTTAAATTAATACTTTGCTTTCAGAGGAAGCAGAATTACTGAGCTTCAGCTGATGATGCAAAGAGATTTACAGGAGCTGAACATCTGTGATTTCCTGACTATTGACCCTTTAGATAAGTTATGGGTGTTTTGGTTTGGTATTTTTTAAAATTGCATTACTTGTAATTTTCATTCTTTAAATATATTTTTCTACCAAAGAAGGGAAAAGATTGCTGTTTGAATTAAATATGTTCTTTCCCCCCCCTACAGGGTCTTCATTTTGGTGCCTATTGGACATTGTCCCTATTAAGAATGAGAAAGGCGATGTAGTTCTGTTTCTATCCTCTTTCAAAGATATAACGGATACAAAAGTGAAGGTTTCTCTGGAAGATAAAAAAGAAGGTTCGTATCATTTCCAGAATAAAAGGGGACATGTTTTCAGAGAAGTGTGACATGAAACAAGAGTGAAAAATGTACATTACTGTAGAAGTGACTAGGCTCTAACTCAGTGGAAAAGGTATGTCATGAATTTATGTCATTTGCTGTGTTATAACCATATTGAGCCTAGAAAATTAGAACTTTACTGCTTGTTTACTGTTGGAATTGCAGGAGACTCTGCTCCATGTGTCACAATTGCTTAGTTCACATGTGTCCAGCAGTAGTTCCGTACTGAAATCACACCATAATTAATATTTAGTACATTTATATCCCACATTTCCCCCCATCATGCAACTCAAGGAAGCTTACATGGCGTTCCAAGGTGGTTTCCTATTCTTCACTGAGCAGACCCAGACTTGCTTACCTTCAGAAATGTGGCCATATCATGTGTCCTCATACCATGTTCTGGACACCAGTAGGGCTGGCATTAGTTTTCATCTGTTTCTGAAAGTAAGTGTGACAGAGGCACCAACTATAGGGGGCGGAAGGGGCTTCAGCCCCCTCAATATTTGTGGGTAGGGGGCTGAGCCCCCCTCAATATGGAGCAGACTGCCATCCTCCCGCTGCGCGCTGCCGCTGGGCACCACTTGCACGCCGCGCAGGGGTGGGACACATAGAGGGAGCATGACATGCAAATCATGTCACACAACGCAGGGTCCCCTCAATGTGAGGGGCAAGTGGAGAAGTGGGTAGCCACTCTAATTCTCCTGGGTGCACATACTTGGTGCCTGTAAGCACTATGGTGCCCTTGACATCTTTCTGCAGCATCAATGAAGCCTCTGAACCACCCACACATCTCCCGGTCCCTTTAGTCATGAGCTGGTTATTGATTTTCCCTTGAAAAACCCATAGAGCTGAAGGAGGATGTCAGAAGAGTAATTCTCTTTCCTACTTCCTCTTTCACCTTTGTATGCTTTTTCAAGGCTCAGATTAATTCTACGGGATCTGACTTTTACCCAGATCTCTTGAAAAGGCATCTATCTCTTAGGAAGGTGATCTAAGGGAGAGGAGAGGTGATAAGAGGGGATGGTGCCCATAGTACTTGCTCAAAATGGTTGACATTCTCTGAGGTAAACGGTCACATGTTGTGATTTTATCATAAATGTTTCTTTAAAATGGGGAAAGGGCCTGAGAATTCACATATCATATGAAAGATGGAAATAACTGCAATGATTATTTATAAGGTTTAAGGAAAGCTTCCTATTGATTCAATGTCAAAAAGTATAAAACTTTTTACAGCCTAAAATATATTAATAATCTGGAGGTATAGAGATCCTTGAGGTAAATGTTAAAAAACACAGAGGAATTGTGAAGCAGTTAAATTATTTTGGAGATCACTTATAAGAGTCTTTTGAAAGTTGTTTTTAGCTGACACTACTCATCTAGTGCACTTTGAAGCATTAGAGTCATTAAGGCCTATAATAGTGCATTAGAGACTACAAAAAGTGAGATGCCCCAGAAACATTTAGCATACCTAATTGTTTATGTCTCTTTACTGCAAAATGTAAACAGTTCAGTAATTTACCACAGCAAACATTTAGAAATGGAATGGCTGTTCTAGAGAAATAAAAAGGCACTTTATCCAAGAACAAAAATTAGCAATATTAGAAATGGGGATTTTTCTTATTGGATTAATCTTACGTGTCAAATTCATGGCCAGTGGTTTTCCAGGTGAAACTGATCACTATGAAGTCACATAGAGCATGAAGGCAGATGTCCACATATCTGCTAAGTCTTCATACACACAAGTTGTGATAGCCCAGTGGAATTTTTGACTTTTATTGTACAGTTTGGGCTCATGCTACACTATAAACTGCTTTTGAATCCTCAGTTACAAAGTCTGCTTCAGCACCAGGGAACATGCAGCTGTTAAGATTCCTGCTCCGTGATTGCAGTCATAGGATTGTTGTCTGTCACATGACGGTGTATGTTTTGACTCCACAGTGTGGGAAGTGACGGAGACAGGATGTTTGTGTTACTGTGTTCTGTGAAGTGGGACTATTGTCCTTTGGTCTTTTTCTCTTTGCTGTCTGAGAGAGAGGGAGCCATGTTGCAGTGCTCTCTGTGTGTTTATATGTAAATAAAGTAGATTAGCCAAAATGCTGAGTTGCTGAGTTCTGTTACGCAAGCTGTGAAGACTCTGTGCATCCCTAAGTGTGCTGATGTCTGTTGGCATCGGTCGCTGTGATGTTCAGGCAGAAGAAAGCTTCTGAAGCTCCCGAACGATCAGCCAGGAAGGAGAGAACATGCTAGTCGGGCATGTGTCTCTGCCAGGGCCCTACTCAAGAGTAGGACGAGCTCCTGACAGCAACACCATTTTCAAGAAATGTAGCAAAAATATCCCTTGGGCTCATGAAAATAGTTTAATGGTTCTTTGGACCTTTGCCAATATTCAGTATTTTCAGTTGCATGCTTATAAAATACAAGGAGTGCCTAGGAAAAATAGATAGAATTGTGAACTACAGAATAGTTTAGAAAAGAAAATATTATCGTCATTTTCCAAAGCCTTATTTTTCAGATGAGTAATGCTAGCCAGGTAAATTCAGTTACACATTATCAAGATTTCTGTAAATATTTATGGTTCTACTATGTACCTTCCGGGTTTTTGTTATAATTATTATTGCTGCTGCTGAATTTCTATTAGGAGCAAAGAAAAAGCTAGACAAAATTGATTTCATAAAGCAGCAATACACTGGGGAGAATAATTCCATGGGGATAATAGTTAATAAAAACTTTTTTAGGGTTGCCACAGTAATCTGCCAGCTATGATTACCGATGTGGATATTATTACTCTGGTGGAGACTCTTCATTATGTCTAAATCTTATGCCTATTTATTTTCCCACACCATCATAGTTGTTGATGAAACATCATCCTCACTCTTCCAACCTTTTGCCTAATTTACTCCTGCCATATTGACTGTAAAGTACTGAACTTTACACTTGGCTACTAGACAACAAGACCTGGCTTGCAGATTCCTGGTCCTACAAGTCTAAAACCCTGGTACCAGTGATGCTTCAAGAAAAAGAACAAAATTGAACTGAACCCAGACTTTCACAAAGCCTGCTGTAAATTACAGGGCTATGCTTCCTTGATCCCATGAGCTGCCAGAACCTTGCCCTAGCCCAAGGCCCAGAAATTTGAAAAAGGGGAAAGCAGTAGCACTGGGCACTTCTAAATTCCAGTGTAATCTGTCCTTACCCGATGCGGCTGAGGACTACAAGTTCCAGAAATCCCAGCAGGAAATTGACAGAATACCGGGGATTCTGGAACTTGTATTACCAGTATGCAATATAGGAAAAGGCACTCTGTTGGGAGGGTCTGATTACTTGTCCAGTTAAGTTTCAGGACAGGTTAAGGAAGAGGTTGTGGTGGATGCTTTGACCTTTAATGAATGTCCTAAATAACTTGGCACCATGTTACTTGAAAATATTGCCTTCTACAGAACTGTTGTCCTGTTCAAGCATGACTAGATGTTGAGCTCCTCCGGAGTCTTTTTCTTTCTGTCCTGCCAACATTTGGTGCGTGTGCTTGGCTGGAACTTATGAAAAGGCCTTCAAGTCATTTGTGATCATTTTATCGGAATACTCAGACATGGCTGTGGTCCAACATCTTCAGCTTCATTGGGTGCCCATGAATTCTAGTATTATAAGAGAGGGAGGAAAACTTTAATCCATCCATTTCCTCCATGCAATGCATAATTTTATAAACTGCTTACTCACCTTACCCTTGGAGACCTTGCAGTCACGCAAACAGCAATTGAGACTCAGATTTAAAAGACGAACTGGGCTGGGTTTAATCAACAGTTGCCAATTATGATATGAATGTTGCGAAAGCAGCAATGGGAGAAGGAATTCTAGAAAGGTGGAATTGTACAGCTAA
This sequence comes from Podarcis gaigeae, assembly GCF_964106915.1. Lineage (NCBI taxonomy): Eukaryota > Metazoa > Chordata > Lepidosauria > Squamata > Lacertidae > Podarcis > Podarcis gaigeae. The sequence goes on from NC_139688.1 coordinate 39,993,713, forward strand.
TACATCCTCTGCAGGGCCCCCTACATTCACCATAAAAGTAGTCTACACACAGTTGACAAAACAGCTCATATATTCAGTACACTATTGGCATGGCAATTATTTGGAAACAGCAAATTTCCACAAGTGATATTTAAATTTGTAACTTTTAACGAGAAGCAGTAAATTACTTTTCAATTATCCACAAGTTACACTGCTAATTAGGTTCCATACAAAGAGTTTTCCATAACACTCAGTGTCATGCATTTTAAAGTCAATCAACCTTCTCTCTCTCTCTCTCTCTCTCTCTCTCTCTCTCTCTCTCTCTCTCGGTCCTTTTAAATCCTCTAATCGAATACTGCTTTGAAACACTATTCGTTGCCAGATTTAGCATAACCTGACTAAAAAGGAAGGTTCTTCCACAGCATGCAGAAAATGTGCTGTGCTATTTTAGAAAAGCTGTTTTGCTTTCAAAGAATCAAATGAAAGTTTAGCAGTCACCTCCTGGCAAGGGTTATTTCAGTCCCTTGCATTATGTTGAGTAATGTATAGGAATGATTCTAATACTGGTTACGTCTTTGTCAACTGTGTTCACATTCAAAGTAATCTTAGCTGAATCACCAAATGTATTAATTACTTCCTGATCTTATAGATGAACACTGGCAACATCTTTCCTTGATCTAATTTAGCCTGCTGTTTATATGTTTGTGTGGGCCAGGCTGAAAAGAGCAAATAAATGGGGAAATAGACATATAATGGCTTGCATCCTAGACCACCTATTCATCACCATCTCTCATCTTGCCTAGGATCCCAGGCTTCCCTTCCCTTCTCTTCCTGGGCCTTTCTACTTATTGCTGACATTCCTCTAGTAATTGCCTGCTCTTTTACCCACAGTGTTCAAAAATATCCACCATTACGCATAGTAAAAATAAAAATAAAAATCCTAATAAAAATGTAAAAGCATTTTAATGCAAATTTCTCATAATATACACATTTTATATGCGATTTGCCTGATAGTCACCTTTTTGCAACCAATTTATCCTAATATAAAGCACTTTATGTTATTTCTATGATATATGCATTTTGATGCACACTTTCCCCTAATATACACATTTTAGAAAACCTTATCACAAAATTTGGAGAAGAGTAAATATTGAAGGAAAGCTATTTTCTGTTCACATATTATTTTGGAAGGTTCAAAGTAGGTAGGTTCATATTAAATCCTAACAGAACCGAATTTCTCTGCCATTCCTAGTGTTAATTTAAATAGATGCCCACTCAAAAACAATAATCAAACCCAGATATCATGGACACAATGTGGTTCATGAGATGACAGTACTTGAGAAAGGATTGGGGCATAATCTATAAATAGGTTAGCAGATGAAGCTTTAGGTAACCATCATCCACGTATTTGAAGGTAAAGGGACCCCTGACCATTAGGTCCAGTCGCGTACGACTCTGGGGTTGGGGTGCTCATCTTGCTCTATAGGCCGAGAGAGCCGGCGTACAGCTTCCGGGTCATGTGGCCAGCATGACTAAGCCGCTTCTGGCAAACCAGAGCAGCGCACGGAAATGCTGTTTACCTTCCCGCTGGAGCAGTACCTATTTATCTACTTGCACTTTGTGCTTTCGCACTGCTAGGTTGGCAGGAGCAGGGACCGAGCAACGGGAGCTCACCCCCTCGCGGGGATTCGAACTACCGACCTTCTGATTGGCAAGCCCTAGGCTCTGTGGTTTAACCCACAGTGCCACCCACGTTGTGCGTATCCACTTACTTACATAAGAAGAATGATTGAGATAAGGGGCATTCTGCAGATACCAGAAGGCCAGTATCTTGTTTCCTAAAGTGGCCAACCAGACACCCCTCTGAAGCCCATGAATAAAGCACAAAGGTATAGCAACTGACATTCATAGGTGAACATCTGCACATCTTGGACAATAAATTGCATGGGTTTGCCAATTCATGCTAATTATGAAGTTCTTGGAAAGATGCTTAGCTTCTGTGGCACAGGTTTTTATAAAGACTTGTTCACCCAATTATTGTGGCAGATTCTTCCCAAACCTGCATCACTATGGAAGATCTCATCTGTGGCAATAGACTCACCTGCATTGCTTCAGCCCTTTGAGACCAAGTGAGCCACACTTATAAGATGTGAGATTTCTTAGAAAAGCTGTCAACAAATAACTATTATTGAATGCCTGGCTTTGCTCCTGAATTATGGATAATCTTTATCATCTTCCAGGGACTAAAGTTTCACTGCAGGATAGAAACATTTTCTCAGATGAGAAAGGTCACTTAATAAACAGAGGAATATACTCAAGAGCTGAACCAACTGTATGCAAAGACACAGAATCTGCTCAATTGCAGCGGCATGTGTGCAGAGAAAATTCATTCATGTCAAAGGAAATTCTTTGCACAGTGAAAAGCATGATGGCAGGATTTTGCTGCAGCATTCAAAGACTGACAGAATGTAGAATCAATGCAAATATTTCATCTTCTGAATAAAATATAGGCCTGGTGTTGATGGCTGATAACTATTCTGGCCATATGATTATCACCATGGCTACTCTATAGCCATCTGTTCTCAATCACTATTATGTGCCAATGACACCTACATTCTGGGACATAGAGTAAATAATGCAACAGTATGTTGTCCTGTGCTTTTATTTGGCTTAGGTTTTCTTTTGAGCTTCTGAGGTGCAGGTTTTCACAAAATTTGGAATGTTGGGCAGAGGTTTAGAATGCGGCAGAAAATTGAGCTTGGTGCAAATTTCAGTTATGGGAAGGCTGAGAATCTCAATTTTGGGGGTGCATTTTTTCAATCCATTAAGGATTTAATAGAGTTTAAAAGGTGTGATCGCTCTCAGGAGCTTGTGTCAGAGCTGAGCCATAGGTTTCTTTGGGAGGCAGGAGTCTGAGCTGAGAAGTTTGAACTAGATGATAAACCCAGAATCAACTTGGATTTGGATCAGCATTGCCTAATCCTCATAAGCAATAAAGTATCCTGTACATTAAGTTTAGTTTCATTATTTCTACCGATACATTTCCAAACATCTTTCCAATGAGCTAAAACTTTGTTTCTGTTTGTTTGGGTTTGGGGGACGGTATTTAGGATGATGATGACAACGATGGTAATGATGATGATTTATTTTATTTCTACCCCACCCATCTGGCTGGGTTGCCCCAGCCACTCTGGGTGGCTTCCAACACATATAAAAACGTAATAAAATGCCAAATATTAAAAATATTAATGTTTTTTTAAAAACATTGGGACATCATCACACATTGTGTAAATGTATATAAAAATAACACCTTGATGACTTTTAAGGTTTCAAACTTGTGATTGTGAGTTCAAACAATGCACCTGGAAGAACTGCTAAAGCAAGGAGGGCGCACAATATTGGTTAAAGGCACAAATTTAGTTAAACTAACTTATTTTGCTACCTGACAGAATAATGAAAGTGCAAATCTACCATATTCAAGGCAGACCTAATTCATTAATGATTGCATGAATTATTCATGCAAAGTATGAACAGGGCTACTTTGAGAATCAGTTGCTTAAAACCTATGTGGCATTTGAAGAAACATTTTTGGAGTCTTTCTTCATATCTCTGTGTTGCGAGCAGTCCAAATAGGGAAAATCTTCCGCATAAAAGCACAATAGAAATAAAGGAACTTTTTTTTTTTAGACCTGTCACATCATGAGAGGCAGATATTCGCCCGTGAAACATAATTAAAATCTTTCAGATAAGACTACCCACTAAAATACAATAAAAGTAAAGCATAATATCCACCAAAGTATTGAGTTGCATCTAGACTAAGGGATTGTACACACTTTCGCTTGTCCTGCCACTTCCCCTCAGGAAAACTCATCGTTTACCACTGAATTGGAACAAACATCTCTAGATATTTCTATGAATTGATGTTTGTTCCAATTCAGCGATAAGCAGCTGGTTTTCCTGGGGAAAGTAGCAAGACCAATGAAAAACCGCTCAGACCCACAAGACAAGTGGAAACCTCTCAGATATGTGCTTTTTGGGCACAGAACAAGCGGAACAGTGGGCGAGCCCTATGTTAGTGGTACCAAGTTCCCACAGAAATCAGTGAAGCAACAAGCTTGAGCTGCAATCCTATACCCTTTCCCTCTAGGGAGAAGCAGCATTGAACTCAATGGGACCACGTTGCACATGTTTCTAGAAAATTTACTGATAACAGCAGGGCCTTTTCAATAAGGCCATGCAACTCTAGAATAGCTTACTGAGAAGTCCATTTGCAAGCCTCCATGTTGATGTTTCAAAAGAAACTCAAGACCTTGTTTGTCATTCAGTTCTGACTGTACTCACATTGGTAGGGTTTGAACCCTCACACAGCATTATTATTTTTTTATTTTTTTTAAAAAGACTACATTTTAGTGCACTTTTCTGGATATGGGTGAGGTTTGGTTCTTACTCTGTATCTCTGGTATTCAAGTGGCCGGGAGTTGTTGGAGTCCAACAACATCTGTAGCATCACAGATTCCTCATCCGTGCTCTAGGGTAAGGATTCTTCCCGCTGTTTGGTTAAGTCTTCAGACTTGACCCGGATCCTCTTGGGCCTCACATACACTATCGAGAGCCACATCAGTGATGCTTTATCTAATCAGAATCCATTGTGCCACCTGCACCTGTGTTTTCACAAAGGGTCAAATCTGTGATAAAAGCACAGGAATTTTCCTAGGTGAACCAGTCCAGCACATTTCCCTCTAATAATCTGAGCCAAGCCTACCATTAGGCTGTGTGAAGCAACCGCCTCAGATAGCGGATGCTTAGGGCCAGCGGTAGCAATCTCACCTATTCCTACTGAGCCACCAGCCATTGCCCTTTGGCACCACATGGTATCTTCTGGCCACCCTAATCTGGCTTGCTGCTTCAAGGTTTGGTACTGAAGTAAGATTCAACTGTTGGTCCTGGAGTATGCTTCTGTAAGTAGAATTAGAGGAGGCACTTCTTGTTCTTCGCTTCAGGCACCAAAAGGTTTTAGGCCAGTCCTGCTAACCACAGGCAGTCAGATGCCTCCAGAAGCAGGACGTTATGATTTAGGTGGCAGCCCTGAGATTGTATCCAGGAACCACAAGTATAATCTGTCTCTTTTTAGACTTAATATGTGGACTAAATGAACATAAATAAGCAGAGGAGAGGGTGGCATTCTTATACACATTCATTTTCCAGGAACTCCCTTCATGGTTGAGAAAGAAGCCTCTGGTCTCAATGTCTGTCCTGTGTGCGTGTGTGAAGTATGTTTTCTGTTTTGACTTAATATTTATGGCTGCCACCTAAATCAAGAAAACTATTAGATGCACACTGTTGCAAACTAGCTTGAAAATATGCCACCATTCTTCCCAACTGTTGTATAAGATTTTATATCAGATTTATATCGGTTTCAGATTTCCCTGACACCTGGCCTGCCCCTTAAACCATTTGTTTTGAGTAATGCAGAGATAAGCTGCCCTAGTTTTTGTAGTCTGCGATGCAATGCTCTTTATTTAATCATATCTGCCTGAGATATTTTAGAGGCATTCCTCAACTGTTTTCTGCATAAATGTGGCTTTCTGGAAATACTGCAAAATCCCTCTTTTTCCTCTCTTGTATAGCTCTAGCTGATTGCTGCGGCATAAATCACAGAATTATGTCGAGTTCCTTCACTGTGTTATTCCAGTGACTATTTGTATCATTACAGGTGGGACTTACAAGAAAATGTCGCTGCATAAAGTGTTCCTGTTCCTGTTCCAGCTGACTGGATGGAACCCTGCCTGTTTCTAAGATATTCCCAGTGCTTTTTTCTGGGTGTACGCAGGGGTACGCATATCCCTAAACATTTTGTGAATCTAAGTTTGGCCTCATTGAGAGGTAGTATTTCAATATGAGTAGGAAAATGAGAGTACCCCTAAGCATTTTTTTAAAGGAAAAAAAAAGCACTGGATATTCCATTCTGTTTCTCTCGTTCCAACAATTAGTCAGCCTTCCGTGGCCTTTAACCACAGAAGCAACTTATGTGCTGGTAACAGTGACAGATTAAGGACCACTTCCCAGGCTATGAACCTGCTTCTTCTGGGGGAGTTCAACGCTATCTAGCGCAGGATTACCACTGTGTCCTTCAACATTACTTCAGCCTGGCATTGATGGCATTGATTTAGCACTCCTGCTGCTTTACCTTCAATTTGATGAAAAAGAGTAATAGAGTTAAGTGTCATCCACTTATTCATAACACTTCACCCCAGGTCTCTGGATGGCCTTTCTCAGTGATTTCATGCAAATGTTAAATAGCATGGCGGACCAAATGGAACCCTACAGACCCCATGGCATAATGTCAAGGATCTGAGAAGGAGTCTTCCAGAACCACCTTCTGGGATTGCTTGAAACCCCTCCCTCCGTTGAAATGGATCTGGAAACTCAGGCTCATCCAAAGAATGCCTGGACAACTACCAGCCTTTCAAACACCTTGTCCGTTAGCAACTTCCTGATAATTGTTAATATCTTCTGGTTCCAGAGCAGGTTTTTGTTTAGAGGCAGCCAAAGCATTTGGTCTCTCAAGAAGACATTTATCTCAAGAAGAATTTATCATCTTCTGGACCCAGCAAGCCAGCATATTTTATCCCAGTGTAAATTACATTGGATTCCTATGATTTGTAATTCTTTATGTCTTTCAGCAATGAAATAAGCTGCCTATGGAAGTTAGTGAATTCCTATTTTGGATGCTTTTGAGGAAAGAGAAGAAAGACATGGGTTAGGGGTGATTCTGATAGAATTTAGCCTCTCTTCTTAATCTCTGAGTGGCCCTGAAAGTTAATAAAATGTGTGAATTCAGGAAGAGTGTGCCAGTGCTTTCTCCAATGTGAGAATTCCATCCAAATACCTCGTATTTAGAGGTGGCTTATAATGATTTGAAGATTGGGATGTTCATTCTAATGCAAAAAAAAAAAAAAAAGCTGTAAAAATAAAAGTCAGTGCATTCAAGTAGATGGCATGATGCTAGAAAAGCCTTTGGGGGTTTCACAGCAGTGTTAAAAAAAGGCTCCTTAGCCAGCTCTGCAGGGTGAACAAAACATGTCCAGAATCATTTTAGGGAGAGGTGATTGCCCCTCTGTGTTGCTCACTAATGGACTTGCTTTCCATTTAAGCCTTCACATCAATCATGTAGGCATCAAGTCTCGCTGTTTCCTTTTGTGCAGACGTCAAGATGCACTTTTTATCTATTGCTGATTTCTTGCTGTGCTAATTGGGTTTTCTTCACCTCATCTGTATATTTGGCATTGATTTTAATTATGCTTGCTTGATGGACAGCTTAGTTTGAAGCTCCCCAAATTCCTTTTCTCATTTCTAGCAACAAGTTTAAGTTTACAATTACAGTACTTGAGGAAAGGGTGCAAGACTTCATTAAAAATAATAATCACCAAATTGTTCCCATTGTACCTGAAATGCTTTTATTGAACAAGCCTGGACATTTGTAGGTGATTACCTACTTCATGAGATGCTAAAGTTGGAATTGTGAGCAGCAAATCAAATAAATCAATTAATGTAATAATTACACACAATCAGTGTGTGAACAGATATATATTCTTAAGGCTGAAGTTCTGTATCCACTTCCCTGGGAGCAAGTCCTGTTGAACTCAATGAGACTTGCTTTGGAATAGACATATTACAGCAGTGCTTTTCAAACTGTGTGTCACAACACGTTAGTGTGTCGGATGCATTATGTAGGTATGTCACACGAACACTGCCTGTGCTCTTCCCAGGGCTGGAAAAGGGTTAGTTTAATCTCCGCTTTGCTTTTGCACGTCTAAAAAACATGTCACCAACATGAAAAGTTTGGGAAGCTCTGTATTACAGGATTGCACTGTTAGTGTGGTATAAATTGTTTCTATACACATTTATTCCGATCCACAGCATTTGTTTTCAAGGCAAGTAATGTGTTTTCGGACCCCTTCTGCGACATTGAGGGTCCCGCCAGGTGTTCAAATAGAGGAGCATCACAGATGATGTGGACAGAGTTGGCATATCCTCTGTGTTGATTAACGGGCAATAGGCAATTCACAGCCCAACTCACATTGAGTTCCTTGGTGCCTACTGCGCAGATAACTGAACTCTTGCAGTCACAGTGTTTTACACATTGTTGTAACTTGATATGATTCATGATGATACTCTCATTCCTAGTTAGTAGCTTTATATTTGTGGGGTTATCTGTATAGCAGCAACTATCGTCTTTCCGAGAGCAGGATCATTCTCCAGAACAGGTTGTAGGTGTGTGTCATGCTGTGTCACAGTACGTTCAGATGATCCCAGCATTTTATCGAATATAGGTCAAACTCTGCTCTAATTTATACAAGGATAAACCCAGAGATACTCTACTGAAGCTATGGCAACTGCATTGAATGGAGGGCAGTATAAATAATACCTCAGTTGGCCATTGTGTAAAATGAAATAAAAAATCTTAGTTTAAATCAGCACCACAATTAGAAATCTGAAAGCTGGAAAAAAAGTGAATGCTGAATTCTAGCCCTCATGGATTGCCTGTACTAAGATAATAGCTACAGGAGAAGAAAATGACATTTCATTTTTCTGAACATACACCGAAACATTGGTGATCAGCTGTATACTTAAATATGATTCCATACAGATGAACTGTTGGTCCACTTCCCAGGATTCATGAGGATCGGGGAATACATATGTGGACACAGAAGTGATTTCTGAGTTGATGGTGGTTTGGAGGAGCCAATAAGGACTGGGAGGGTGTCCAAAATTTGGAGGATCTATAAGGATTAGTACACAATGGGAATATTAGAAAGCACTGGATCTGTGACTTTTATGATTCAGTCATGGGGGACATATGTGGCCTGTGATTTAGCGGTGGTGGTGTGTTGAGGCACCTCGCAAAACAATTATGCATTTTCAAGAGAATTCATTTCATTAGATCCAACTTTTGTGTGCATAACCAAGTAGACCTTCTCTCTATCTCCCCTTCCCTCCGCGCCCCCTTTTCCTCTCCCTCTCTCTCCCACACCCAAATCCACCCGCACTCTCTTTCTCCCGACTCCTGCAGCACCCCTCTTTCTTCCCATTGCTCACTCCATTTCCCTATTCCCAGTCCCCATATTGCTCCCCCTTCCCTTCTACCTTTACAGTCTAACCACTATACCACAGTGTCTCTCTCTGTTGAATTAGGGTTGGTGCCTTCTATGAAAATTAATTCAATTTTAAAACGGAAAGGAAGCAAAACCAAAACAAACAAAACGAAACAAGTAAACAGCCGTCTGGGGCTTAGACTGCCAAAGTGCTGAAACTTGAAATAGCAGTGGTTCAGTGTCCAGAGATCAAAGTGCTGTCTGCATTGTTTAATATTGTCTCATCTTTGTTCTTCAGAAAAATTCAAAGGAAGAGGGAGAGCAGGATCACATTTTGATTCAGCCCGCAGACGGAGTAGAGCAGTCCTTTATCACATCTCTGGACACCTACAAAGAAGAGAAAAGAACAAATTAAAAATTAATAATGTAGGTGTAGAGTACTAAGCTTCTTTTTGTGTCGTTATTTGTACAGTGAATTTTCTTCTAACTCAGAAGAGTTTCTCTAATGGGTACTACTAATCATTTGTAATATTATTTGTAGTACGTTCTTGCTCTCAAGTTTCTTTTCAATAATGCAACATGGAAGGTCAATATATAAAGCAAAAAACTATGCCAGTATAATATTTTTATAGAGAATGAATTGAGCTATATTACAAGACAAGGGCAGAACACAATAGAGGCTGCCTGGGACCTTGGCTTTTCATATAGGTGACACATAAGCTTGCAGATCAATGCCATTCATTTTCACAGCTGCAAGCTTCTTTATGTTTTCTTTTCTTTAGCAAAGTTCTTAATTCTGATTCTAATGTAGTAGATAAGGAATTTCCCTGCTGGATGCACACAATCTCCAAGCTTCTCTGGATTTTGAGCCAATTCAGAATACCCTAATCCCTTGTGTTAGGAATGTGATTGTTTTCCTTCTCCTAGAAATGTTGTAGTATTGTTGAAACTCCTTTGGACTTCCTTAGTATTCTGCAAAAGTTTTACCTAAGGAGGAGCTTCCATATTAAGTAGGAACAGCCTAGGGATGTGTAGATCTCACATAGATAATGTAACCTCCGGTAATGTCAGAGGCGTGCTCTCATATGAATGGTACCATTTCATATACAGTGGGTTCAGAGTCCATCTCTGAGAGCCAAACTAGATGTGATACTAATGGTGTTCCCACTATTAACAGGAGTGAAATTGCTGTACCAACCCCTTACCTGAATGAGACTCTGAAAGGAATTTCCCAAGGGGGGGGGGCAAATATGTGACCTGGGGCGAGGTGACCAATCATGGGGAAGTGGACCAGGCCAGTTTTAGGGCTCCTTGTCTTTTAGATCATCTGTGGTTGGGTGGAGCCAAACAAGTAGAAGCTGATCACCTTGGGTGGTCAGTGAAGGCAGCTGAGAAAATAAAGATGAAATCCTATGCCACCCTGAGGCATTATAGGGTTGTGGGTTCATAGGAGCAATCAACTATAGCCCCAGGCTAGGGGGAAGTGGTTTCAGGGTGTCTACAGGGATGGGCCGGAACACTTGGATGAATGCTTTTTTGTACATGTTTGGTCCTCACTCCTCAAGGCTCATCTAGAAAGAAGGAGGGATGATGTACCCTTAATGAAGTACCTTTTAGAAGACATCTGAAGGCAGCCCTGTTTAGCGAAGCTTTTAATGTTTAACAGACTATTGTATTTTAATATTTTGTTGTACCCCAGCCACTCTGGGTGGGGTATAAATAAATATAATAATTATTATTATTATCACTGAATGGCATGCTCAGGGGATGATAAAAGGGGTGCTCTCCTCTAAACAATGAATGAACTCCCTTGCCCTCACTTATTAATTGGCTCTTGATTTGCAGATCATCTCGTGTTGTATTTGAATTAATATACTGGCTCTTGAGTCCTCTTCACAGGTGTTGGGGCGAATGCATTGTTAGCAATTGAAGAGCAGATTCGATCCTTTCCTCTATCAACCTCCTAATAAAAAATGCCCCCCACCCATGCCTACTACTAGGCTTGGAAGGAAAGGTCCCATTGGTACCAGTAGAGGCTACCACTCCCATAGAGTGTGTGTGTGTGTGTGTGTGGGATTTTAATTTGGACTACAGTGAGGGAGGAAAGAGTTAAACCTGCTAATGGGCTGTTTGTTTATTTTATTTTATTTTAAAAAGCATAGACATGATGGCTAACAATACATTCAGCATCATATACAGTTTGGCTCTGAAAAGGGACATAAGATACTCTTGCAGCATTCGACATTTCACTTGCTTTTCTCCCATTTTTTATGCCTGTGTGCTATGGAAAGAGACAGTGTCATACTACACACCCATCCTGCCAAATGCAGGGCTTCTCATCATCTTGCTGATTGATACTTGTGGAGGTTGCCTTCTTCCCCCCCAACTCCTGTTTTAACTGTTGAGCCACATGCACAAAATAGTTTTCACCATGCATGTCGGTTTGGCCAGATACGCAGTTTGCCCTGAACCAGCATTTAGAACTGGAATGTTTTAGCATAGTTGCTCATATTGCCATTGCAAGTTTAAAGCATGAGGTATTTTTAGTAATTCATTACTTTCAGTCTCCCTTTAATTGGCAGCAAGACTTTGAATCAAATCATTGCTGTTGTAAATAAAACCTAGAAGCTGAGGAGATTTCTCCCTGGATTTGAAATGGATGTGTGTAGCTTGGTAGAATACATAAATCGATCTTCTTGTGCTCATAGAATTGCATAATTGCAATCATAGTCTCTGCTAAGGCTTCCATGATGCACATCTCTAAGTAACCACAGCTGACAAGTAAGCCTACAAAATACACTTGCTGTTTTTGTAGGCTGGTTTCTTTTGCCACCAGACCTTTGGACTAATGCTTCTACAAGATGCCCTAATGCAATCTCAGCTACAAGTGGATACAATTTTAATTGTGTGCATTGATTAACACATTACTTTGCTCTTGCATCCCCACTTTTTGCTTGTCCTGTACTCGTGTTTTGCTTGTTTTAATCCACATCAAGCTGGGAAGGACATTTTGGCAACCAAGAAGCCATATGATTTCATGCCTTGAAAATGTTTTTTTAAAAGCTTGCATGACTGAGAAGTTGAAATATACTGGATGCTCTGGTCAGTTTCTTGCCACTCTGTTGCTCCTTGATAAAAATCCTGCCATAACACACAAATTTTGTGCAGCAGCAATCAAAATATGACATATAATGATCAGCACCCATTATATATTAGTATAATATATAATATATTGACCAATGGACACTTCTAGGTCAGAAGTCCATTCTGACAGATAAATGACCACCCAGAACTGCTTTTTTATGTATATGTGATTTTATTTCATTTTATCTTGTTTTCAGCTTCCACAAAATTTTAATTGGCGTTTGCTCTTAATACTGGTCATTGAACGTAATAAAATGACTTGTAGTACACTTCTCAAATGGAGGGTATATTGAGCCCGGAGCTTGTTGGAGCTTGTTGTTCTCTGAATTTTAATTTTTAATTATGGTGAGATGATCCTGGGAAAGAAAGGCTTGATGTTTAATATGTAAATATTAAGTGTATTTAATATATTCTGATGAAAATAATAATATAATGTAAACATATGCTTAATCCACCCCTTGGAATTTATGAGATGAGCAGAACAAATCACCCAGATCTCAGAAAGCAGCAGGGCAAGGCAGAGAGTTTTAGATTCACTGCCACATCTGAAACTCTGTTAAACATGCACCAGCCAGGATGGGAAGTGTGATGGTGGGCTTTTATTTTTTATTTTTTGCTATGCCAGCTCCAGGCTGGTGTCACTGAGGAGCCCTTTAGGGAATTCACAGGGCTTTAGATTCAGAAGTCTCAAAGCCACTGGTCACCTGCCTCCAGACAACCTATTTCTGGGTTTTCTGGGCTCTACAATCAGCATGCCACTCCCACAGGAAGCACCATCCCCACCCTTGTTCTTTGTATTATAGAATCATAGAATTGTAGAGTTGGAAGGGACCTTTAGGGTCTACTAGTCCAACCCCCCTGCAAAGCATCCATGGCCACTCAAACACTGCTTAAAAACCTCCAAGGAAGGAACGAGTCCACTACCTTCTAAGGGAATCTGTTCCACTTTTGAACAGCTTGTACCACCGGAAAGTTCTTCCTGTTGTTTAGTCTCCTTTCTTGTAACTTGAATCTGTTGGTTCGGGTTCTAAGCTCCAGAACAGGAGAAAGCTGGCTTACTCTATCTTCCATGTGACAGCCCTTTAGATATTTGAAGATGGCTATCATATCTCCATTCAGTCTCCTATTACCCAGGCCAAACATACCCAGCTCCCTCAACCATTCCTCATAAGGCTTGGTTTTCTAACTTACCACCTACTTGGGCAAAGCTTGGGACTTTACTAAACTTTACTTAACTTTGGTTAGATTGTGTTCATACTTAGCAAAGTACTCTGACATCAGTGCCTACAGTTGAAACAACAACACACAAAACGATCTACCCTTTTTTGCAGCTACGACAATAAAGAGACAGAAAGTATGGCTCTAGTGTTGTATTGCCAAGCATTATTTTTTAATACCCGAGGTGGGCAAGTCAGCCAAGAATTATTACATGAACAGTCAGTTTAAAAGGTCAAGAGTTCTGTAATGGATGCTTCAGAAATGGCTGTAGCTAAACTGAAAATGCCAGCTTATGCTGGTAACAGCACATCTCAGGAGCAGCACCATGCATTTTCTCTGGATTTATAATGCAACAGCCGCTCTCTTGAGCACTTTTGGCCTCTTTACTGAGTTAGAATCGAGGATTTTCCTTTCCATTTCTGGCAGAAAGTGTTTCCATTCTCCTCCCTTACGGTTAAAATAACCCTGCAGTACATTAATGTGAAGTGCGATTATGCTGAGCCCATGGAAGGAGGATTAAAGGAACAATATCGGCAAATTTAGCTTTGGTGGGCAATGTGTGGGTGGGGGAGGGCAGCTTTTACAAAGTTGTAAGACTACCAAAAAGTTTTCCATTAGTTGTCAAATAAGAACTGATGCATTGTATATTGATTCTCTTTCTCTCTTTCCCTTCCAGAATGTTTTTGTAGATAAACCAGCATTTCCAGAATACAAAGTTTCAGATGCAAAAAAGTCGAAATTCATACTTTTGCATTTTAGCACTTTCAAAGCTGGCTGGGACTGGCTTATTTTATTGGCGACGTTTTATGTTGCCGTGACTGTACCTTACAATGTTTGCTTTATTGGCAACGATGATCTATCTACAACCCGAAGCACAACTGTCAGTGACATTGCAGTGGAAATTCTTTTTATCATAGGTAAGACACACCTCTTCTCTTTCCGCTTTGCTCATTTCGTGGCTCTGAAAATAACTATAGGTTTTTGACAAGAAGAAATAATGCTGCATTCAAATATCTGTATTTATTTTCTGGCATGGCTGACCATACTGTTAGGCAGAGCAAAACAGACCGTCTGAGACAGCATATTTTGTCGTGCCATCAAAGGGAAGCAGTTAGTGATTTAGGCTGTAATCCTGTGTACACTAACCTAGCAGAAAGCTACACTAAATTCAGTAGGACTTAACGGCTAAGTAGAGGTGAATGGAATTGATCTGTTGATGAAAATAAGAATAATAAATTGTGGCAGGGGAAGGGGGAATGAAGGCGCCACTTGGATTTCCATCTTTAGTCATCAATATATATTGGACTGTTTCTGTTTTTCTGGACAGCTCATTACAAAGTACAGATGATAGATGCCTGTCAAATTACCAGGCATCACTAACTGACTGACAAGGCATTTAAGCTGGTGTACTTGCATTTTAAGCCATCCCTTCCCTACTTAGAGCATATGCAGAGCACCTTTCCCTCTGATTAATTTCAGAGAAGCCTCACATATTTGGGAATTCAAGCTTTAAGGGTATGGCTTCAGGGAAATCCCGAATCTCCTTTTGAAAGTTATCCATTGCATCGACTTCAATTACAAAATGATCAGGGTCCATGACTATGAAAGGGGTCTGTGAATCATTGTATCAGTTTGATGTTTGTATATCAAGGCAAACTTGCACAAGTGTCATGGAAACCCTTACTCTGTGATAAGAGCCACAAGTGGATTAAACTCACTTGAAGCTATCTTTGGTCCATCTGGCTCAACATGATTTACACAGACTGGCAGCAGCTCCCCAGGATTCGATCAGAAGTCTTTCCCAGTCTAACCTGGAAATCCTGGGGATTGAACCAGTGACTTTTTTGAATGCAAACAAATGCTCTACCACTGACTTTCCTTGACAACAGTCCTTCCAAGTGGTGACTTCTATGAGCTTCGCGAATGAACATGTATTTGAATCTTGAGTTGCCCCACATCCAAGCTCTGCATTCTAGCCATTATGCTGCATAGCTTATCTGATTTATTTAACGTTATAGTTCTAGCTGCTTTTACTAGGGAGTAAGAATTTTAATAGGGAGTAAGAATTTTACTAGAGGGGGGACTTGGATGGCGCCGTGGGTTAAACCACAGAGCCTAGGACTTGCCGATCAGAAGGTCGGTGGTTCAAATCTCCACAACGGGGTGAGCTCCCGTTGCTTGGTCCCTGCTCCTGCCAACCTAGCAGTTCGAAAGCACGTCAAAGTGCAAGTAGATAAATAGGTACCGCTCTGGTGGGAAGGTAAACAGTGTACATGCACTGCTCTGGTTCACCAGAAGCGGCTTAGTCATGCTGGCCACATGACCCGGAAGCTGTACGCCGGCTCCCTTGGCCAAAAAAGCGAGATGAGTGCCACAACCCCAGAATCGGTTGTGACTGGACCTAATGGTCAGGGGTCTCTTTACCTTTAAGAATAGTTCATTCTCCTACATTCTATATCAAACCGAGGCTGAGGATAGAATTCGGAATTCTGATGACTAGGTTTTACTTTTTTTAAAAAAAAGTGCCTCACATTTCCTATCAACACCTGATATGAACTGAGAGAATTAGCTGCATTATTCACAAATTCATCCATTAAATCCATCATTGACTAATGCCTTAGAATTTGCCTTCTTTCACCAACCACAGATGCTATCCATCTAATATATTATTCTCCAGTACACATAACTTGTACAGGGTGTAGAAAGATGTGTTCTTCCCTGTACAACACCAGGCTGGGCTGCTGTGCATACAATTTACTAGGGTTGTTGCTATTGCTATGCAAATAGAGAATAACAATGAAGGATAATGAAGTTAAGCCTATGCTGATGTAACATTTAATTATGTCTTAACTAGAGTTAAAATTGGGAGGGCTCTTTGAAATTAATGTCATGCCTGGTTTGCCCCTGGGACCTTCTGCATTAAAAACTGATGCTCTACCACTTAGATCCCCCCCCAATTTTGGGGTGTATTTGTTTTGTGACTTTCTCTCCTCCCAGTAACTCAGAGCAGCTACCAATAGCATTTGGAGAAATGTTTCTTTGAGTGGAAGGCTCAAAGTCCAATACACATGCTATTGATCTGATGTATCATTAAGGCGGCTTCTTCATAAAGGCTGCTTCAGTCCCAGGGGAGCTAGTGGAATTTATTTTAGAGTATTTTAAGGGAAATATGCTATTGTGCAGAGCAGCTATGACCAAACAACAAAGATGGGAGTCACCTTAATTTTTAACTGAAGCCACAGAGAGAAAGAATAAGAAATTACTGGCTGAGATATACAGACCCACCACTGATTTCTTCTGCCACATGGAGAGGCAATTTAATACCACCCGCTTTCATTAATTCATCCATGCACAAATTTCATGGCATTTATGACAAGGACATAAAGAAATGGACATTCTTCATCTCAGCTCTTTCTGTCTGTGATACTATTGCATCTCATGCCTGCCTTGTATGTGTGTGAATTATTTTGAATGGCTGTACGTCAGAAATTTCATTGCCTTGTCAGGCCATGTAGACGAGAAAGTTTGAGGCCTGCAGGTAAGCAATTACGATGGCCACTCTGTAAAGCCAGAGTCAGCAGAGAGGGAGACTGTACAGAAGAGATGCACAGGCAGAGGTTTTTTAAATCATTCAACATCTGTGCATGGCCTAGTTGACAGATGCCAGTGTTTTAACTTTGGTAGCTTGGTACATGTACATTTATAATGCAAAATAGGCTTATAGAATCAAAGAATCATAGAACTGTAGAGTTGGAAGGAGCCATGAAGATAATCTTGCCCAACCTTCTGCAAAGCCCTTTCCGTGGCTGCAGAGGAGAGGGTGTTGCGGGCAGGACCCTCCCACATTCGCGGGGGCATCCCTCGCCCCGGCGAGAACTGGGGAATCCCTGGGCGTGCCTGCTACCCAGCCCGCTGGCCTTGCTATGGACTTCGGTTGGTCGCCGCAAGGGGCCTGGTAGGAATTTTTCCAAATTGGCGCACTTCCTGCCTTTTGGTTTTTTCGCCTACCTCGTAGCAATCGTCACAACTTTCATGGTATTGGCGGTTAGGCATTGGCATGGGGCAAATTATAGGAAAAAGGAGGGGGGAAGGGAGCGCCATCACCTTCCCCCCAATGAGAAGGGGTAGTCCGGTAGAGGACTCCCAGGGGGGCGTGGCCTTGTCCGAAGCCTGGAGAGGTAGGGCCTCCGGCACGCCCCCGAGCGGTGACACCCGTGGGATCCTAGTTGGCGTACTTCAACAGGACTCCTGTGGTTTGTGTTCAACCCCTTCCCGGTCACCATGCCGGGTAGTTGATAGAAGCCAATGCCTAAGGCCAATACCTTCAATTCCGTAATCAATAAAGTTGTGGCCTTTCACGCCCATTAACCTTAAAACAATGTCTCTGTGTCTTCATTTCACTTGGGGGAGGAAACTTGCCACGCAACTGTACTATCCCTCATCTTACCACCTTTCAAATCAGCATGTTTTCATTAGGCATTTTGAGATGTATCTCACAATGACAGTCTTATGGAACGTTAAAAAATTATTTCAGATCTGCTGGAAGTTAACATGGGAACTTTTAAACTTTTGGAAGGCATTCACAAGTCACTTAATGTGAGGTGGAATTTTAGAAAATGCAGATGGGTGGATTGATTCAAAATGACCCCCAGTTTCTGTGGAAGAAGACTGGAAAAAAATTAAAGATTATTCACAGAAATATTGTAAAATTAATGAATGTTAGAAAAATGATGGAATGAAGTTATATGGCTTTAGCAGAAATGTTATAAGGAATTAGGTACAGACAGATTGTTAATGTATTAAAGGGGGGGGAAAGGTTAGAATATGTTAAGATAAATTACAGGACAGAAAACAGAGGAAGATGGAAAGGAATTGCTGAAACAGTTAATTGAAGTGGAATACAAAAAGGGAGGTGTGAGGAGGTCGCTGACACAAGCGAACGAAAGATAAGATATTGTAATTGTTGGATGTGTTTTTAATTGTTTTTGTTTGGTTGATTCAATGTTTTAGGGTTCGTGTTGTGTGGTGTTTTTGTTTTTGTATTGTATTGTATTGTATTTTCTTGTTTAATTCTTTTTCTTTTCTTTTGTAATCTTTAAACTGCTAATAAATATTATTTAAAAAACAACAAAAAAACACAAAATGACCCCCAGTTTTCCAGCCTGAGACATGCACTATTAGGAAACATGATACGTTAAAAATTACCTATGAATGTGAAACTGATTTTGTAGTTGTTTTTCTTTATCCGCATGTGTTGCTTACCTTGTGGAAGGGCTTTAGATTCCACTCCACCTGTCTGTATCATCATACCTGAAGAATGGGGAAACATCACTTAAAAAAATTAAAAAGAGGGCTGTCCAAAAAGGATAGCCATTTTGGACACAATATTGACTCAACTTTACTGGAGCAACTTCTTTGAGGTCAAGGGTTTCAGCATGAATTTACATCAGGAGTATTTAAAAAGCTCAGAATCGTCGTAGATTTAAAAGCAGAAGTTCAAAAGCTTTTGTTTCTGATGTTTTTGATCTGTTTTATATTTGTTTTATGGTTCTCTTTTGTAGGCTCTCTTTTGGAAATCTAGATTAATAAAATTATAGCTGTTGGGGTTTGTTTGTTTTTTTAAAAAAAGAATTGTTGTAGATTGAAAGCCTTAGTAAGTAGGAAGAAAGCAGAAACAATGAAAGTGTTTATAATCCCTTATAATTTCTATGAATGTTCCCTTCTTCTGTGTTTCAGATTACATGGATGTTTATTCAGGAGCATAAGTGCAGGAACACAGCCTATTCAGGAACATAATGACTTCAGGAACATAATTATCACAATAGTGGGCAATCAAATGTGGACTTTGAAGTAGGAATACAGAGAGAGAGAGAGAGAGAGAGAGAGAGAGAGAGAGAGAGAGAGCCATTTTGAAACAGGGAAGTGGGGACCATAGAATCATAGCATTGTAGAGTTTGGAAGTACCTTGAGGCTCATCTAGTCCAATCCCTTGCAGGAATTGCAGCTAAAGAATCCCGGCCACCCAAGCGCTGTTTAAAAACCTCCAATGAAGTGGGGGGTGTCTACCACCTTCCGAGGTAGTCCATTCCACTGCGAGACTCAGTGTCAGAAAGTTCTTCCTAATGTTCAGTTGGAATCTCCTTTCTTGGAAATTTGAATCCAGGAGAAAATAAGTTAGCTCCATCTTCATGAGACAACCCTCCAGACATTTGAAGATGGCTATCATAGCTTCTCTCAGACTTCTGTTCTTCAGGCTAAACATGCCCAACTCCCTCAACTGTTCCTCATAAGGAAGGCTTGGTTTCCAGACCCGTGATCATCTTGGTCACCCTCCTCTGCCTACATTCCAGCTTGTCAATATCCTCCTTAAACTGTGGTGCCCAGAACTGGACACGGTAATCCAGATGGGATTTGACCAAGGCAGAATAGAATTATACTATTACTTCCCTTGATCTGGGCATTACTGTTGATGCAACCAAGAAATGCATTAGCTTTTTTGCTGCAACATAACACAGTTCACTCGTGCTGAGATTGTGGTCTACTATAAGACCCCTAGATCCTTTTCACGTGTACTGTTGTCAAGTCAGGTGAACCTTATATTTGTCCCTACCAAAATTGATTTTGTTAGTTTCAGCCCAGTTCTGCAAGGTCATCTTGAATCCTGATTCTATCTTCTGAAGTATTAGCTACTCTTCCCAGTTTGGTGTCATCTGCAAATTTGATGAGCATCCTATCAATTCCTTAATCCGAGTCATTTATAGGTCCCAACCATACAGGCAAAATAACTTATAGTTAGTAGAGCATGAGACTTTTTATCTCAGGGTTATTCCACAGGGAGTAGCACTACATGACTCTTTTGGTCCCTTCCAACTCTACGATTCTATGTCTACTTAGAAGTAAGGTCTATTGAAATCAATGAGGTTTACTCCCAAGTAAGTGAAGTTATAATCACATTCTATATACGTTTTGAAACAGGTCAATAATAATAAATTACTTTTTGTGACTCCTGGTTGGCTTTTACATTTAGAAAACTGAATCATGGCAGCTCAATAAGTAGATAGCTATCTTCTAATCTCTTGTTTAGGTCTGTTGTCATGTTTTCCATTACTAGAATAGACCAAAGTGGCTATTTATCTATTTCTTCTCAGCAGGAATGGTCGGGCTTTCTCCCTTTCCTTGTAATGAATGAGTGCTCCTGATTTGTAGGTTTAATATGATTGATAAACCAGGCTTTGAATGTTGCCCCAATTTTATTTCTAAACAGGCTGGAATAC
This sequence comes from Podarcis gaigeae, assembly GCF_964106915.1. Classification (NCBI taxonomy): domain Eukaryota; kingdom Metazoa; phylum Chordata; class Lepidosauria; order Squamata; family Lacertidae; genus Podarcis; species Podarcis gaigeae. The sequence continues at coordinate 40,014,423 of NC_139688.1, forward strand.
TGTACTTTAATTAAGAACTAAACTTGAAAATTATTACTTAGGGGTGCTTTTTTCTTTTTCTTTTTTTACTGTGGAAATTTTATGGGAAAATCTGTCAAAGTCAACACATCTTAAGCGTCTGAAAAATAAAACAAAACAAATAGCAATGAGACCAATTAAATAAATGTGCAGCTTTTAGAAGGTCGGGAAGTAAAGCCTAATTAATCTTCTCTGGATGTGACTTTTGTAGAATAATGACTATTCAGTGACAGCAAGAAAGAAATGTAGGGGGGAAAGCCATTGCTGAAGAAAAGTTTAAAATTTGCCAGTATTGCCTGATTGAGTAAAAAGTCAAAGGGGTGAAGAACAATATGCCCAGTGAAAATGTTCCAGTGCTTTGATTGCTTTTCATCAGAAACTCTTTAATGGCAACACTCTGCAGGCATAATAGTTGGCCACAAAAGGAACTAGGATCTTATGTATATTTATAAGCAAATCAGGAAGTAGGGCTGAGAAAAAGCAATTATGAAACCTGACATGCTTGTCACAAGCCATATTAGCATTAGATGCTGTATGTGCACATTCAAGGATGATATTTGCACACTTCTGAGCACAGAAGCTAAAACAGCCCATCTCTCTCCAGCTTAATGACCTAGGCAGAACCTTCAGTCGCATCCAGGGATGGCATAGCAGGGCTTCCTTGAAAACCTTGGTGTGCAAATTGGAGTCTGGCATCACGAGCGTGTCTCACTGGAGCAAATTCTTACCCCTGCTGATATTACCCATGATAGAGAGTTATATGGTTCCCAGTTTATAATCTAGATTATATTAAGAAAAAGTGTAAAAGTGGAAAAAGAGAGAGGCCACGTGCCACTTTAGAACTGAAGTGTAAAATAGTGCAAAACCTGGCAGTTTGTGTGTCATATTCAGTCACTTGTGCCTTTACAAAAAGAAAAAAGAAAAAGTGATAGAGAGCAACTGTAAAATTGCAGTGGAATATTTTCCCTCTTGTGGCTTGGAAGCCTTTACAACTTTACTGAAGGTGCTACAAAAAAACTGTTAGTGGTGTGCAACATGATATCTACAACTAGACCAAGGACCATTTCAAAACATTTCCTCCTCTCTCTCCTCTTTTACATATATTTCAGAGCTAGGTGATTACTAACATTTGAAAAGGTTCCGGGACTAATTAACCCCTGCCTTGTTCCAGTTTTAACAGTACATTGAACCGTTGTTAGAGTCAAATGGTTTGCTGGATTAATGAATGCACCAAGAAGAATACATTTCTAGTGTAAAGCACAAGCTCTAAGCATCAATCAGTACTATGCACACTTACCAGGGATTCCCACTGAACTTACTTTTGAGTAGATGAGCAGAGGTTTATTTTAAATTCATTGGATCTACTTCTGAGTAGACCCACATAGGAACATACAGCACACTGAAGACATTTTCATGTTAAAAAATGGCTAAAGCATGGTTCATATTTTTATAGTAATTTTTTTTAATGCCTAAAGACAATAGGTTATTGTGGTTCTCCAGATGTATGGTTTCTGTTCACAAGTGATATAGACTGTGATGTAGCCAGAAGCCAAGTTGCATGTCACTACCAGGGACTTCACACTGCCCTGTGGAGTTTCTTGTTTGCAGAGCTCCTGCTGCATATCCAGGGGATACATAGTGCCAAATGGCTCTAGATCAGCAGTACAGTGGTACCTCGGGTTACATACGCTTTAGGTTACATACGCTTCAGGTCACAGACTCCACTAACCCAGAAATAGTACCTCAGGTTAAGAACTTTGCTTCAGGATGAGAACAGAAATCGTGCTCCGGTGGTGCAGCAGCAGCAGGAGACCCCACTAGCTAAAGTGGCGCTTCAGGTTAAGAACGGACCTCTAGAACGAATTAAGTACTTAACCCGATGTACCACTGTATTGCAGTTAAGGCAAAAATGGCAATGTATGTGAAGTTTCAGCCAACGTCAGCATGACAACATTTTTCTCATGGTTTCTTTTCAGAGGCCATGCATTGCAGTCTCTTTCTCATACACACACATTTTGCAAAATAGATTAAAAAATAATAATCTTGCATTCTGAGTTATCTCAGGGAAAGGCAACTGCTGCCCAGCCTGGTCCATGGGTGCTATTACGGGGGGGGGGGGGGGGAAATGGTGCAAATTGAATTGCAGAGATGCAATTTCTGATTGAGATGACATGAACTGAAATGGTCAGATACAAGCAAAGCATTATATAAACTCTGTGCAAGTTTTTGATAGAGGGAAAATATAATAATGCTAGGACCTGCAGCTTCTAGCAAAATTCCTTTGACATTCTGTAGATGTTAGAGCAATGTTCTCCTTGACACCAGTAAGAGCTACATGCCTGAGGGCAATATATGGTCCTCATCTTCTGGAACATGATAATAATTGAGACAACTGCCAGAATCTGAACTTTTGTTTGGATTTTAACATGCTCTAGCATGCCACATCGAAAGCATTTCTCATGGCAATAGGCAATGCAGCCATAAACTGTAATACAGAAACACATAAAATGTGCAAGTCACCACACTGTAATTCTTAGCTTTGATTTGTTCCCACCATCTCTCACCATTCAGTTACTTTCAGCTGACTCAGCTTTTCCATTCTGAGAAAGTCTTCCCTGTGTTGTGTGGAGTGGCCTGCTAAACATCTGAAAAATATTTGCCAAAAGTGTTTCCCTCCCAGGTTTTTATTGTGAAATAAATAAAGAGCATTGCTCTTTTTTTTTTTTTTGCCCTCTACTTATCATTTAAAGGAAAAAAATAGCAGCCTCTGACAACTTGTTTCTTTCTCAAGCAGATATTATTTTAAATTTCCGAACAACGTACGTCAGCAAGTCTGGCCAAGTAATATTTGAAGCGAGATCTATTTGTATCCACTATGTGACCACCTGGTTCATCATTGATTTAATTGCTGCACTTCCTTTTGACCTGCTTTATGCTTTTAATGTCAATGTGGTGAGTATGGCCTTTTTATCCCACTTTATCTCTACTGTTCTCAAGTGTCCCTTTTGTGAATGAAAATATTGCTCTTCGCAGGCAAAAGAAAAGCACAGGGCCAGTGTGTGTGTACTGTACCCTTGAGTGCAGCTTTTTATCTCTTCCAAGTACATGAAGTGTTTTTGTCTTGAAGTGCTGAAGAAGCAGTTGTGGGAAAAATGTAGCAGTTAAAGCAAAACCTTAGGTATCAAACTGAGGGGAATCCTCTGGAACTATAAAGTCTGCTGTACTTCGTGCACCTGTGGTCTTTTTTCCTTTTTTCTTTTTTTAAGGATCTCCATGTTCAGCAGGACGCGAGTAAGAATTTTAATAGGGAGTAAGAATTTTACTAGAGGGGGGACTTGGGTGGCGCCGTGGGTTAAACCACAGAACCTATTACTTGCTGATCAGAAGGTTGGTGGTTCAAATCCCCACGACGGGATGAGCTCCCGTTGCTCGGTCCCAGCTCCTGCCAAAATAGCAGTTCGAAAGCACGTCAAAGTGCAAGTAGATAGATAGGTACCACTCCAGCAGGAAGGTAAACAGCGTTTCCGTACGCTGCTCTGGTTCGCCAGAAGCGGCTTAGTCATGCTGGCTGTACGCCGGCTCCCTCGGCCAATAAAGCGAGATGAGTGCCGCAACCCCAAAGTCGGTCACGACTGGGCCTAATGGTCAGGGGTCCCTTTACCTTACTATGTTCAGAGAAACCCTTCCAAAACACAAATGTCTAAGGGGAATTTGGGCCAATCTTCTACTCCTACACAGATGTGGAATCTGTGGTCCCCTAACTCTGATCTCCAGCTTCCTTCATCCTTCATGCTGGTAGAAGCTGGAGTTCAAGTACATTGAAGATGGGGAGGGGTGTCACAGGTCCTGCCCTGCCCTGAGTTATGTAAGCTAAGTAGAAATACCGGGTGGGGGGGGGGGATCTTGATTTTAAAAACTACCGTATTTTTCCATGTATAACACACCCCCATGTATAAGACTCAAATTATTTTTGGGGACTCAAATTTAAGAAAATGGGGTGAGATGACCCAGAGTTGTTGAGATTTTTTTCGGGATGATTGCCCAGAGTTGTTGAGCTAACTCTAACCAGATTTTAAAACGCTGACCTCTAACAATTGCTCACATCTCTGAACAGCAGCCGGAAATCAAATGCCCAATTGCCGCAGTGACAGCCAATCCACAGCAGCCGTTAATTCAGCAACCTATCACCCAACCAATTTGTGTGGCTGCAGAAAATCCAAAGCAGAACTTTTAGCAGCCAACTATCACACACCAAATCACCACCGACAAGCTCCTGTTCACAGTGGCAACCAGTCACCCACATTCACTATCTGTGTATAAGATGAGGCACGTTTTTAACATTATTTTACGGTAAAAAAACCCCTCGTCTTATACACAGAAAAGAACGGTAGTTGAAAATGCTTATGAGATCAAGTGTGCTATCCGTTATTTTTTTGGTAATGGAAATACTGGAACATATTCATGGCAACTACTGGTAACTTAAGAATTAATAATTTTAATTGTACACACAAACACACACAGTTAACTTTCTTGTATCAGTTATCCCCACCCCAAGAGATGTTGGGAAGTTGATGTAAGCTTGTGAAGGCTCCAAGGTTCATCAGCATTTGGGGTGGGAGAGTCAGTTCACTCAAAACCCATTAAGCCACAATCTTGATATGCATCTGAACATTCACTAGACTGTACAAAAAAAAAAAAAACACCATTCAGGAAGTTATTTTGCCACACTGATTTCTTAAACGTTTTCATATTTTGCCTATAACATGCACCCCCCCTTAAGGTTGTAGTGTATGCTATGTTTTACTGAAAAGCGGGATACTTGCATAGTTCCTTCGTGATGTTGACTCAGTTCTGCAAACCAGTAGATTAGGGGGAATTCAAGTTTTTCTTCTTTAATGCCTTAATACTCTCCTGTTTCTAAAGATCTTTATGCACGATGCAACGATGCTTACTCAGAAAATTTTTCTACCATGAATGTCCTGCACATGCATAAATCCAGATTTTACTTGGGGGGGGGGGGTATTTGGAGATACAGATGAAAGCCTTGTGAATTGTTGGATTGTTATTTAATTGATAGTCTTATATGTAGAGTAAAGGAGCCAACAAATGCTGATAGAGACTTCTTTATTTTTAATTATGATTGTGACGTGAAGGATTTCTAAGCATCTAACAGAATACTTCCTTAGCAATAATTAGCACAGGGGATGTACTTTCATTTGTTGTTTTTGTTAAAGCAGAGGCTGGGGAAGACTATGCAGCCTTCTGACAGCATGCAGTTAGCTGAAGTCTGAAATTTTAAAAGCATTGAGATACATAAGAGCACACAAGGTCTGCTTACTTTGGTACTGTGGCTAAACTGATCTCTACCCATGGAGAGGTCAGCACTCCTTCTCTCTTACAAGGCTAGGTAGCTATAAATTCTTCTTCCTTTTAAATTCTGCTTTCAGTGAGTTCAAAAGCACGCAAGTTCTGATCACAATAAGAGCTAGGATCATTTTATATAATTAGTAAACTGTGCAGTAAATTTTTGTTTGTGGATATCTAAGGTGTAGCTGGAAATTCTCTAGTGGAGCAGTGGGAAACCTCATCCCAGGCAGCCCTGTATCAGAAAGTTTTTAATGCTTGATGTTTTGCTGTGGTTTTTTTTTTTTATATTTTGTTGGAAGCCACCCAAAGTGGCTGGGACAACCCAATCAGATGGGTGAGAGATAAGTAATAAGTTGTTGATGGGTGAGGTATAATTCCTGTTCTGGGCCCAATAAGCACAGGACGCCTTTGCCCAGTGGCACTGTAGCCCATAAATAGGTACTGGGCAAGTATCACTTGCCATGCCTTCTCCAGCCACTTTTTTAGTTTTAATGTTGCTGTTTTTAGCAATGAAGATTCTTGCAGTTGCTAGGAAAAGCTTAAGCTTACTAGTCTAAATCAGTTAGCTATAAAGTGAAATTCGGCTGGCTTTGCATACATGAGTAATCAAATTTAGCTAGGCAGAGAGTAGGAGTGCTGACTCCTTGTTTTGTCTTTCTAAGTTGTGAAAATACTGTATCTTCTGTATATGAATTTCAGATCTTACAGTGACAAACGGAACACTGCTGAAGGGAAAAAAACATTTGGAACGAGTAATGAGAAATAATTACACATGATTTATTACACTCATTTGCAAACCTATTATTATCACATAATTTAAAAAATTGGAGATTTAGTTTAATCCATCATAGAAAAATGTAATGTGAGCTCAAGTATATATAACTGATATAACTTCCCTTTAAAGGAGTATATAGAGGCCCCTCCTTTCCGATAACTGTCTTCTCAGTGGCCATTTTGCCTTTTGCCTTGTACCTGGATTTAGTCTTCCCTCCCCAAACTTTTTCCCTTTTGTAGTGTGGGCAAGACTCTGGTGACTTTATGATCATAGAATCATAGAATTGTGGAGTTGGAAAGGACCGCAAGCTTTATCTAGTCCAGCTCCCTGCAATGCAGGAATCGTTCTGCCCAATGTGGGGCTCAAACCCAAGACCCTAAGATTAAGAGTCTCCTGCTCTACCAACTGAGCTACCTTTTAAAGTTGATACATGGTTTATTTACACATATGTACAACCTGGGCCAAGGATGGAGGGGTTCATAGCAGCAGCACTCTAGGAGCGTCTTGCTTCTTCCATCGGCACATCCTAGATTCCAAGCAGAGATCCAACATCATGCTATCTCCCTGCTGCTTTGCTCCTCCTGGTCACATAACTCCTTACTCTTAAGCTGCTGGCTCACATAGCTTCTAGCTCTAGTTTCTCTCAGTTGTGGCTTTATCTTCAAACTAACTTGGAGCTGAGGGAGGGGCCCCAACCATCGAGTCCCTTTGATGCTTTGTCCTTTTAATGGCTTTGTCACCTCGTGCAAAAAGCTTAGCCTAGCCCAACACTTGACTTAATTAAAGGATTAGCTGGGTCTAGCACAACTTAATACCACAACTTAATACACACAGTTTGGGCTTAATACACGCTGGCTTATTACATATGGGTCTGTCACCCAGTCTTAACACTCCAAGCACTGATGAAATTCTGACACCTACTGGACTCAGGAATTTAGGGTGTCTAGCACCCACAAACTCATAACACTAATATGCATAGGTTTACACTGCTAGGATGTAAGCCTGAGGGCAAAATTTAGGTTCCTGTTGTTGTTGTTGTTGTTATATAACTAGAAGTATTTCAAGTTTTCCATACCTGAATATTACAGATAGGTAGCCGTGTTGGTCTGCCGTAGTCAAAACAAAAAAAAATCCTTCCAGTAGCACCTTAAAGACCAACTAAGTCAGTTCTTGGTATGAGCTTTCGTGTGCATGCACACTTCTTCAGATACTTCTTCGTATCTGAAGAAGTGTGCATGCACACGAAAGCTCATACCAAGAACTGACTTAGTTGGTCTTTAAGGTGCTACTGGAAGGAATACCTGAATATGTAACTCACCTTCATGCATTCAACAAGGAGGTGCATGGGCACCAAGGTCCACCTTGTATGTGCATCTGTGCATTTTTAAAAATTCTGATCTGTTTCTGAGTCACTCTGCTCTCCCACACCTTGGTCTGTTCCAAGGTTTTCTGTCTAAAATGGAGCTCTGTGTTCCTCATTCACTATAATGGGAAACCAAAAATGGCTGTAATATTTCCCCCTTTTGCCCAATGTGGGTAAAATTAACAGACACATAAGCCTTTCCAGAGTGGATTTAGCCTGCCAAATTGCAGACAAATAGGTCCAGGGGCTTTTTGTGGGGAAGGAAGGGGGATACACTTTCAAGAGGTGTTGGAGTGGTGTACCTTCTTGCTTATACATTAAAAAAAACCATGTAGCTTCAGACTGGCCTTTCCTTTCTGGTGCTTGTGTCCTGCAATAGGCTCACAAAATGAGGCTAACAAAAATGTTGAGTTCTGAAGAGCTCTGGGATTTGTTTTTGTTTGGTTAAAACACAGTGGCATAGGGTTTTTTAAAAAAATTAAACAGAACAGTCAACTTTTGAAGAAACCTTATGCTGCTTAAAAAAATAAAGAAAAGAAAATCCACCTAGAACTCTTTAAGGCTCTGCATGTAATATTTTGGATAGCCTCACTTCTTGCAAAGTACATGGGCCTAGTAAAAAAGAAATAGAAATAGAAAAAAATTAGATCTGTAAGGTTGGAAAAGTATAGAAATGAGACAGTAACCTGAAGCACTTTTCTGTATGGAAAGATGGCTGAATATTACTTTCCCTTCTCACCCTTTCAGGTGTCCATTGTTCACCTTCTCAAGACTGTACGATTGCTGCGTCTTTTACGTCTTCTTCAGAAGTTGGATCGCTATTCCCAGCACAGCACTATCGTTCTGACACTTCTTATGTCTATGTTTGCGTTGTTAGCTCATTGGATGGCTTGCATTTGGTATGTCATTGGAAAGAAGGAGATGGAAAAAAAACCATTCACTTGGGACATAGGTACATGCTTTATTTCCCCTCACAGACTGAAAAGTTATACTTTAAAACATTGAAATGTTGCAACTTAAGGGGGGGGCACAAAAATTGATTTTGTATGATGTAAACTTCTGGCTTCTACGAACTTCTGGCTTCTACCCATTGGACTACAGAGTGAGGGCAGGAAAATGTTGTCTCACTCTGAATTAGTTTCATGCAACATTTCCCAAAACCAAATGAGAGTGATGGCAATACTTACTGCCTCACCCTGGTGTATTGTGTGATTGATTGATTGATTGATTGATTGATTGATTAAAATAAAGGTTTTGAGTATAAAATAATGAGACTGACATCAACCAACCACCAGTAAGACTACAAAAACTTCCAGATCATTTGTAATTTAAATATATTGTATAGGTTTAAACTGAATTTATTAAGAGCATATTCTTTTCTCATAAGGAGATTTATAAGAACTGTGGCATAGTCTTCTCAAATTTGAGAACTTATCTGCCCCATTGTTTTCCCTGAGAGCCATTTCTCAGAGCTTCTCATCAGGTTAATTCTTCCGCTGGCAATGAAACTTGACTCCATTGACCAAGGACTCTGTGCATTACCTCTAGGAACTTAAAAAAAAAGCAACAGCATTTTAACCAAATGTGCAGGAATCTCCTGAAAATCCATGCATTTCAGTTCTTTGCTTGCAAAAGTATAGCTACTGGTTTTATATATATATACAGTATACAGTATAAATCTCTCTAGACTAATTATTTGTTCCTCACTTTCTATATTCCATACTTCCTTTGGAGAAAATGAAATTAATTTTGAGTCGACAGTGCTTTTGGTTACCTGATTCTTTAATATTTTCAACACCAATTTTAGGTCCTGATTTTCTGTGGGCTTAGGGCAAATCATAATAATATTTAAAAATTCTTTATAGTTTAGAGAGGTCTATTATGAAACAGATCCCCTCTGAGTTCTTAGACGTATATGTAAGTGATATTTAGATCTGTGCAGACAATAAGCAGATTACTCTGAAAATCTTCTTGGCTGCAAAATGTATTCTATATTTTGGAACTTCATGATCTTGTAGAACTAGACAGCCGTGGATAGCAGGTTAATAGGAGGCCAAAAAGTCAAGATGTGTCTTCCTTGAGTTCATCAAAGCTGCCATAAATTATTTGGGCAACAGTCTTGAACAAATCTCCCACCTGTCAGCTATAATTTCAGCATCATCTTAAAAGAGAAAGAAAAACCAGTTCAAAACTGTTTTGTGTATAATGATTAAAGGAAATGACTTACCTTAAGCAGTAAACTAATTCCATTTACTTTGAATAAGCCTCCTTTTGCCTTCTCCAGTCACTGAAATGTCTGCTTTTTACACTTACTCACCAAAGTGCATTGCTTTGTGGTGAGTTTTTGTGCTTGAAGGGAGGTCGTATTACACGTGCCTCCTTCAGTATGTTTGAACCAGTAAGTGGTGGAACTTGGGAGTTTACTGACCTTTGGTCCCATGCTTCTATTTTAACGGTGCAGTACTAATTGTACAAAGTTTATTGTTGCATACTTGTGCTCCATCAGCGTCCTCAAGACAGCCACTAGGCTAAAATCTTTTCCATGATCATTATCGTCACATACATCATATTCTGAGAATACTGACAGAAAGATTTTAATGGTTGGGAAGCTTTCCTGGGCTGATGCTAGTGGAATCTGAAGCATTCATCATTCTCTTCATTAGTGCTTCTGCGGTCACCAGAAATTCTTGTCAGCAGCTCTGGGTATGCATTTTGAATATATCCTTGAGGGCATATATCTACCTCAGTTAAAATTCAAGTTATGAGTTTTTTCCTTCCTCAGAAACAAATTACATTATTTAGGTGTAACTAACAAAGGCAGTAACAAAGGTGTAACTAAAGCTGTCGGTCTTTAAATCTGGAGTTATAATTCCAGTCTGCAAATCTGGTACATCTGAATGTTTGCAAATTAAGATGACCTTGGATCACTTCTGATATTACTTTCTCAAGATACAGGTACATGCAACACCTTTAGTTTTTTGCATGTGTGGCTTTTTTGGTGGGGGGAAACAGAAGCACAATTTGCTCTTGCTGTATTGTTGCATATAGATGTGCCCATCTGTCTCTTAGGGCTGGTTTCTCAGGTTTAGAAAATGCATGCTGTACAACCCTTCTGTGTTGCTGTTTAGTTCAAGGATAGTGTTGCATGGTTTGATGGTCCTTCATGTCAAAATTCCCTGCCTGTGGAGACTTGGCACACCAAAGAGAGAGATTTGTGTCTAGTCTTCTTACCAATGTGCTCATTTTCATGTCTAGGGAGTTTACGATGCAAGAGGACTTCCCATCCACTTTCTGAAGGGACAAAGTTCCAGGAGGGCTGTTTCATACCATGTAAACAAGGGTCTAAACTATTGTGTGAAGTTTTCCAGAAATCAGAGGGCAGGATTGGTGTCTGGGCCAAGATTTCAATACAGGCATATTTGCACTCAGGCACCTTGCTTGACTGCATCTCCATGTAGGGTTTTCTTAAACAGCAAAACCATCATTTTGCCATCTTTTTGTAAGACAGAATTTGTGAGTACAGTAGTACCTCTGGTTGCAAACTGGATCCCTTCCGGAGCCCCGTTCACAACATGAGCAGAACGCAACCTGTGTCTGCGTGTGCGTGGGCCACGATTTGCCGCTTCTGCGCATGTGTGTGACGTCATTTTGAGTGTCTGCACATGCGTGAGTGGCGAAACCCGGAGGTAACCCTTTCCGGTACTTCCGGGTTGCTGTGAGACGCAACCTGAAAAGATTTAACCTGAAGCAAACGTAACAAGAGGTATGACTGTATTATTGATGAGGAATTTATATTATAATAAATAGGATTTATACTTTAGGAAAGTTATGTGACATCAGAGTGAATTAGGCATCAGTCTGGGAATTTCAAGGCAACCACTGTTTTGAGTCATGGAGAAAGATTTCAGTGAAGCAGTACAGGAGCTCATGGGACTGTTCCTCCTGGAGCTGGTTGGACATAAGTAGAGCCTGCTAGTTCAGGCCAATGCCCACATGCATAATATTTTATTTATAAAACACCTACAGTTATTGGATGCTGTGAAATTTTTAAAAATGACAATTCTCAGCTCACATGTAACCAATATAATTGGAGTGGTAAGGGAACAGGCATGAAAAGAGGGGGGAAGGCAATATGAAACAATAGATTCTGATTTTTGTTAAAGAACTGTAAGAGTTTGCAGAAGAAAATTCTGTTCAGAATTAATAGTTTCCCATAAGCTTTTTGAAAGATAGATACTAAGAAGCAGTGGGTTCCAGATGTAGGGACAAACCTGAACAGCTGGTAAGTAACAGCACAAAGGAAAACAGAAGCCTTGCAGAAGATGAGCATGTCATATAGTATGGCTTGAAGTTGGCTTGTTGTTTTTTTAATAACCATAGTTATGGCAAAGCACAGTTTGTCTGGTGTTGAATGTCACAGCAAGCTGTGGTTAGTTTAAAGTGGAAGGGAAAGTTTCAGTTGTTCTTCGAGCCCCCAAACCCATCCTGAATGGAAATAAAGACACAGTGGAGACAGAATTTAGTTTAAATGTTAATAGGCAAATTTTGGCCACAACTTCATTAAAATAAACAAATGTGACTGGTATTGGCTTAGGCATTGGTATCAAACTATATCTGGCTCCCGCCCCACCCTGCAAGAAGCCTGGAAGGGTAAACAACCAGCAGGGGGATCTCCGTCAGTGTACATTGACTGGTACTCACCCCTGGGGTTCCTGGGGGTCCTGGCATGGCCCTAGCCCCTCTCCGGGCAAGATCCAGACCCCCGGATTCCTTTAACGGAATACCCTATTCATTGGAGGGGTGGGTGAGGGCCGCACCTCCCCTCCCCACATTCCCCTAAATCAATGCCTAACTGCCAAACCTTACAAAGTTGTGACGATTGCTAAGAGGTAGGCAAAAACCAAGTGGCCAAAGCCATTTTGCCACAGTGGAAAAAAATCCTACCTGGCCCCCATTTCAAAACAGGCAACCAACCGAAGTCCAAAGCAAGGCCAAACATGACCTAATTAACGGGTGGATGGGTGGGCGGGTGTTCGGCAGCGCGAAGCAAAAGGAGGCCCCTACATCGTGCTGTCAAATAGATACCCCCAACCTTGCCACGCTGCTGATTGGCTAAAGGCCACTGGCATAACTGTGGCACCACCGGCTTGGAGTGGGGCAAACCCTGCCCACAAGCTGGTTAGGGAAGAGTTTCAGGGCCAAGCACAACATGGACGGACCCTCTGTTAGGAAGATCTAACTTCTCACACCTAAACAGGAAGAAAGGGAAAAGAGGAGGAGAACTTTACATCCTCTAGTCTGACTGTGGCTTGTCCACATCACACAAGAGACAAAGCTAGGGGTTGGCAAAACTGGCCCCTGCTGGGGGCCCAGGCCCAGGAGGGGCACAAAATTCACCTATCAAACTATGGAGTGTATGTTGTATGGAATGTATGGCGCCGCAGCACTGCTATCGCAGCAAGATCAAACACGGGAGAAGCTTCCCGTCCTTCTTGCACCACAGCACAAAGGTGTTTGGTATTGCAGTAAAGTGATTTTTCGGTGTGTGCTGATACAGTGGTACCTCAGGTTACATACGCTTCAGATTACAGACTCTGCTAACCCAGAAATAGTGCTTCAGGTTAAGAACTTTGCTTCAGGATGGGAACAGAAATCATGCTCTGGCGGGGCGGCGGCAGCAGGAGGCCCCATTAGCTAAAGTGGTGCTTCAGGTTAAGAACAGTTTCAGGTTAAGAACGGACCTCCAGAACGAATTAAGTACTTAACCTGAGGTACCACTGTATAGTTCCTTGCCAAGGGTGCGAGGGACCCTAGGTACGCTTCTGCACCACACCGAACAGCCGTTCAGCATTTTGTGTGAAAGAGGCCAATATATCGAGAGGAGCATGATAGAGACAACATGAGTCAACAGAAGAAGAGAAAGGCATAAATGTTGGACCAGCTTTTCAGTACCAGATAGATTCTACTTTATGGTCAATCAGAAATAAATGATGAGACTGCCTTTTCTTTACCTATGCAGATTTTCTTCTAAAAAATGGTATTCAGCATGAATTATCGTTTTTAACTCACAAATGCCAGATGCAAAAAGCAGTTCTAAGCAAGCAAAAAATCGCATTTGGCAGTTTTCAACCCTTGGGCGATCTAGCTTGAAGACTCACACCCCCTTATAACTTTTGGAAATTGTCAGTGTTAAAAGGGATTGTGCTGATAGTTTGCCCAATATATTAATATTCCAAGTGCTGCTGAAGCCTGTTGGTCAGTTTCCTTGGCTAATGAGGCTGCAGGTGATATTTTCTGCTGTTTTTGAAAACCCATTTTGCATTGTAACCAGGGAACTGCGTGTTCTCTTTGGCAAACTAGCAGCAGGCTCTTTGGATAGCAACTGGAGAATCTTACGTGGAAACCTGTAGCTGACCTACTTCTAGCTTCCTTTTATTTAATTTCACTGTCACCGCTTCAGAGGAGGGCTGCCATACATTAGCAGAACTGGCACCCAGAATCACACTTTACCCAAAAGAGTAGAGCACAGCTGAGTTTTTACAATACAAATGCTTGGCAGGTATCTGATCTTTCTCTCTGCCCTAGCTTAGTGTTTCTGTTCTCAATAATTTTAACAGGCACAGAAATGGAAATTCTGTTCACATTTACCTGGAATAAGTTCCATTGAGCTCACTGGGGCTTACTTCTGAGTAGACATGACTAATAATAATAATAATAATAATAATAATAATAATAATAATAATTTATTTATACCCTGCCCATCTGGCTTGGTTTCCCCAGCCACCCTGGGCAGTTCCCAACAGAATATTAAAAACACAATAAAATATCCAACATTAAAAATTTCTTCTAAAAATCAGGTAGTTGGGAAGGTGTTCCACAGGGTGGGCTCCACTACAGAGAAGGTCCTCTGGCTGGTTCCCTGTCACCTCACTTCTCGCAGTGAGGAAAGCTCCAGAAGGCCCTTGGTGGCTGGGGAAACGCAGCCAGATGGGCAGGGTATAAATAATAAAGTAGTAGTAGTAGTAGTAGTAGTAGTAGTAGTAGTAGTAGTAGTTGTTGTTGTTATGCTTGTGCTAGTGGACCAGACAGTGTTGTTTATTCCCCATCTTTCCATAGCCCCCCCCCAAAAAAATCTCATCCCATTGGTCTAAATGGGAGAAAAATGAATACACCAGCCCAAGAGCAGGGTAACCCTCTCCCTTCCCACATTATGGGGAAATGTTAAGGCTTTAGATCCCATAGATCCACAGCTCCATTGATCCACACCTGACATGCCCCTGTTTCCCCCCTCTTTGTTGTGGAAACGCTGACAGCAAAGAATAATTCTGGGAGTTGACTTTCCTCTTTGAGGGCATAGCTCCCTCTCCATCCACAGAAAGAGCTCCACCAAATCCTACGAGACACCCTTCCAGGGACCATAGGATTGGTTCATCGCCATTATCCTGATTTATAGGCAAGACACATTCTTATTTATGGGCATAGCCTCCATAAGGCACCTTGCATAGTCATTAAATAAAATACATTTAAAAATGAGAAAACCAGCATAGGAAAACAGCATGAAATTTAAAAACAGATCAGTCAATTAAAAATATAAATGGATTAGGCAGGAAAATATAAGCCAGCAAAGCAAATTAGCAGTATTGGTCTAGATGCAGATTGACTACATCAGTGAGAACAAGGACTAAGTTTTACTTGTTTGCGAAGAAATGCTTTAAGACAGTTGCAGTGTACTATAAAGGCCGAGTATCCAAAATAAAAAGATGCATTGTTTTATTTTTAAAGAAAAGAATAGAAACTCATTATTTTTAAGCTAATCACAATATCCCGAAGAAATCTGACATGGTTTTTGACGTTCTGGGAAAGGCAACCCTGATGTTTTGCAAATAATAACAAGGGGAAAGACCAATTAAATTGATGGCAGTTTGTGACAGCAGGAGTTAATAGTGCTACAGGCTGGTACAATGCTACTTCCATGGAAAATGCAGTCTAGCGGTGGCAGACCCAAGTTTCTTCCAGGTAAAAAAAGGTAAAGGGGCCCCTGACTGTTAAGTCCAGTAGCGGACGGCTCTGGGGTTATGGCGCTCATCTCGCTTTATTGGCTGAGGGAGCCGGCGTTGTCCACAGACAGTTTTTTTGGGTCATGTGGTCAGCATGACTAAGCCGCTTCTGGCAAACCAGAGCAGCGCACGGAAACACTGTTTACCTTCCCACTGGAGCGGTACCTATTTATCTACTTGCACTTTGACATGCTTTCGAACTGCTAGGTTGGCAGGAGCTGGGACCAAACAATGGGAGCTCACCCTGTTGCGAGGATTCAAACTGCCAACCTTCTGATCAGCAAGCCCTAGGCTCTGTGCTTTAGACTACAGCGCCACCCGCCACCCAGGTAGTCGCTAGTTATTTTGACCCTAAACTGTCTGCTTAAACAGAGGATTCTCTGCTAGCGCTATATTTTAAGTGGCCAGTTGATACACAGACAGATTTATTGCAAATTTATTTTGGGATCTTTGTGTTTCAGCACTGTAAATGTGTAAGTATCTTGTGTTTATTAGATAAAGCTCAAAGAAGGGGCTGCAATTCAAGACCCACTTACTTGTGACTATGAGCCCATTAAACACTGTGAGACTTATTTCCAAGCACACATGTTCAGAATCACATTGAGGTTTAACTTGGTGTGTTGTGGAGTCTTTTATATAGTTTGCTGTAATTTGTGGAAATAAGTAGAGAGGTTGTGCATGTTTCAATGTTCCCCTTTGATAGACAGGTTTTGCTTTTAATCACAATCACTTATTTTATGAGGCTGCTCCAATCATAAAGTGATTGGGGGGAGGGATAATTAAGTAAACAAACAAGATTCTTCTCATGGGTCTTCATTCTCCTCTTTGTGGGACGCGGGGGGCACTGTGGTCTAAACCACCAAGCCTCTTGGGCTTGCTGATCGTAAGGTCAGCAGTTCAAATCTGCACGACAGGGTGAGCTCCCATTGCTATGTCCCTGCTCCTGCCAACCTTGCAGTTTGAAAACACCAGTGTGAGTAGACAAATAGGTATCGCTGAGGCGGGAAGGTAAACAGTGCTTCTGTGCGATCTGGCATTCATCACAGTGTTCCGTTGTGCCAGAAGCAGTTCAGTCATGCTGGTCACATGACCCGGAAAAACTGTGGACAAACGCTGGCTCCCTCGGCCTGAAAGCGAGATGAGTGCCACAACCCCATAGTTGAATCTGACTAGACTTAACCTTCCAGTGGTACTTTACCTTTACCTTTCATTCTCCTCTGAGTTTTGACTGTAAGAGAAGCGTTCAAGTTAGACTATTGGGGCGGCCATATTCCTTCCTAATCATTCTTTTTCCTAACAGATAATCAGAAATCATAGGTGACTCTCTCTGTGTCTCTATTCTTCGTGGTGGAAGCAGTCATGCTTTTTCTGTGATGTTCTCTCAAGAGTTTTTGAACATCATCATGTCTGATCATTCCCCGGGGGAATTTTGCTGCATTTGTATTCACAGCATGCAGCAGCAAGGAGCCCCACAAACTAGCCAGCCCAGGATGTGGGTGGTTTGATGCCCTATTTTTATCTTTTTTTAAAATTAAAAAACAGTTTTAAAGTAATGAAGAAGCTCACAATACTTGGACACCTAGAAAAGCGATTGTCCAGAGTGAAGACTCTGAAGTGGACTCATGATAATATTCGTGTCATGATCGACCCAAATCTTTGGAATTTTTCTAAGATGCCTTCTCCATTGCTATACATCCTTCAAATGCCCAAGCTAGTATTCTGTGATCATTGCACAAACAGGAAAAGAAGACCTATTGGACCTTCTGCTCTACTACATGGTGGACCCAGCAACTAACAGTAGGATTACTGCCCATTGGTTACTGCTGTTGTTTGTTTGCATCTTGTTGGGCCTAGCCTTCTTTTGCCATATATAAGTGGATGCATGCAGCAACACGTAGACAGATTGCGATTTAAGAACGGGGGAGGACTTGTAAAATGTGAGATATTTGTACTGCTGGCTGTAAATGCTACCGTCATCACCTACCCCAGCCTAGAAACACATTTACATTTTCATCTAACACTGGAACTCTTCCCAGAAACGGTTAAACCAAACACGGTGTGAAATCATCCCTCTACCTACAATTCATTTTGGATGAGATTTCCGAAAGGTCATAATATGAGTCCAGTAATCCCCTTGATTTAGAGAAGCATTTGTGCACCCACCAATCTTTTGTGCTTGTTGATTAATAACTGTACGCACTTTAATTACATTGCCATTTTGAAAAATCATCTGAGAAATGGAGTGAAATAACTTTAAGGTCTGGATACAAACCATGAAGGAAAACTGAGATTCAAGGAGGCCTCTCCTTAATTTTCACTGCTCTAAAGTGGTAACTCCACCTTCACAATTCAGGATGTGCATGTCAGGTTTGCTTGCTGAGTTCCTGAAAAAAGAACACAGAGGACAAGGACCAGATGGGACAGTCTAAATGTGGTACATGTGCTTAACACCTTCTCTGCCTGACACCAAATGCCCTGGAAATCTGAACGCTGATATCGTCCCCCACACTGACAAAGTTGAGGCGTCACCTTAAAACATACCAGTTTTGCTAGGCTTGTGGTGGCTAGATGTATATTAGCACCAGCCATTGGATTTTAAAGGTTTTTATTAATCTGCTATAATTTTGACAATAATTTCATGATACCTGTGTTATATTGTAAGATTGTCGTTAGCTGGGCCCAAGCTTCTCCAGAAGGAAGGTGTGGAACGAAAATAATAAATGGCATGATAATAATTAATTATAACCTGAGTAACCAGGGAAGTCTTGTTGTGTAAACCTCTATGAGCCTAGACTTTCCTCTGAAGACATCCACAGTGAACACATGGATGTCTGGTGAAGAAGCAGCAGCATGGCATCTCTGTACTGTTAACTAGTAATAATATTAATAATAAGTTATTATTCATATGCTGCCCATCTGCCTGGGTTGCCCCAGCCACTCTGGACAGCTTCCAACAAATCAAATCATCAAACACAGTAAAACACCAGGTATTAAAAACTTCCCTGCCTTCAGATGTCTTCCAAAAATCAGATAGTTGACATCTGATGGGAGGCCATTCTACAAAGTGGGTGCCACTACTGAGAAGGCCCTCTGCCTGGTTCCCTGTAACCTCACTTCTCGCAATGAAGGAACCACCAGAAGGCCACTTAGAGTTGGACCTCAGTGTCTGGGCTGGACGATGGGGGTGGAGATGAGGCCATTTAGGGCTTTGAATCATTCCAGAGACCAGTTCAAGGACATGCTCTGTCATTTATTCAATATGCCATCAAAGGGTCTTGCAGCTAGTGGTTTGGTTTCCTTCACTTCTAGTACTTTTATTACTCCAAATGTACTTTTATTACTCCAAAATGAACAATACAGTCTATTAGCTTATTTACAGACTGTTTTAATGAAAACCGAAACCAATGGGGTCAGTACGAGGTAATAAATGTCAAGGAGTGCAGGAGAATATAGATGTAGTCTGTTCTGTTCCCTGGTCTCAAGGATCTGTTTGCTACACAATGACAACACTGATTTTCCCTTTAGTCATTGCTCTTAGTCCTCTGTGGTTTGATAGGCCAGCACATAGCTCTCAGGAGTCTTTGGTGCCTTCAGTTGTCCTTGATAGAGGGTCACATGACCTGTCTTGCTCTCATAGAAGTTTATATCGAGGCCAGAATTCAGCATTCTCAGGGTTTCAGTTCTTAATGTATTTCACACTTGATCAAACTATCATATGTAGTTAATAATGGGCTTTCAAAAAGTGTGAGGCATAGACAGGAATCGAGGCAAAGCTATTCTAAGGCAATATTAACACTATTTCTGTAATATTTACTTTCTAACTGTCATGTGGTACAGCTTGTTAACAAATTATGCATGTTTTGTTAGACAATAAGAACTCAACTACTTTATGTATCCTGATTTACAACAAGAAAATATACTCTCTGGTCATTTAAACTATTATGAGTTGTTTTATCACAAATTTACTGCCTGGTGTTTCAAATAGAAGAACTTCATTCACTTTGTAAAAGAAATATTGTAAGGAGCTTTCACGAACAGAGTAATTGTAAAGAGCAGTGTTTTTAAACTCTAAAGCTTTCTGTCTTTAAATCAGCAAATTCAAGCTTTATGCCAGGTCAAAAATAGAAACCCCATGCAGGAAAATCCCACAAAGATTTGTTCGAAATAGGTCAGAATACCAAATTATGCTCCCATTGTGTGATACTCGGAATCTTAAAACTTCAAAACACAAAAAGGGAGCTACTCAGAAGAATCAAATTGCTCCCTAACAATGGCTCATGTTCTTAAAAGACCCCTCGGTTTTTTTATTCCTTTTCATGCCTTTGCAATACCACCAACCACCTTAGCGTTTAAGAACTGACCTAGAGAAAAGGAAATAATTACTTTTAGCAAAATTACTTTTAAAAAAGCAACTTCAGTGAAATGATGGGAGACTGTCTAGGAACTGCATGCATGCTGCTATGGGTTTCGCGATGAAAAAAAGGTGGGCTGTTAATGTACAAAATAAATAAATGCAGTGTGGCCTGAGGGGCTGAGCTCTAGTCAGGTCATGCACAAGAAGATGCATACCTTCCAAGTGTCCCGATTTTCCAGGGACAGTGTTATGTACTAAGCTTGGATCCTAGAACAATAGGCAGGCAGGATCCTGGAATGCAACAACTGACTGGCCTGCAGGAGGAGACCAATCAGGCTCCAGGAGGGAAGCGGAATCAGCCAATCAGACAGGACTCATTGTGTAAATAATGTATATAAAGGCCTGAGGTTTGGGGGGGAAATTCAATCACTGTTTTACAAGCTGCAATAAAGAGCATGAAATCACTGCAGGACTCTGAGTATATTTCAGACAGTCTCAGAATTACGAAAGCCATCCTGGCTTCTGATTTGATCCCAGAATGTCCCTATTTCCCCTGCCAGTGATGCCTCCGCCAAGCTTAGGGAGGAGGATGAACTGGTGCTTACACTGAGCATTGGTGGCAGTGGCTACGAGGGAGCATCCCATTGTTTCTCCATGGCTGCCGCTGCCCTGGAAAAAATTGTGCTGTGTTCCATTGGTTTAGTGGTGTTGGTGCCGCCCTTCCACTAGTAGAAAATACTGGGGGGGGGGGCAAAATGGGGGGGGGGAGTTAATGAGGGCCAGTTGTCTGGGAATGATAACTCCAGCGGGGCCAGCAACAGAAACACAGAAGCCAAATGTCTCTATTTCCATCTGAGGAATGTTGGAGGTTATGGAAGATTGGGGAAATGATCTGGTAAGATGCAGGCCACATGTCAAATAACAACTCCCCCTCCCCCCCCAAAAAAATGCCTTCTGGATTTGAAAGTATTTCAGTTTTGAATGCTCTTTCCTGTAGACCCAAGCCCTGCAGATGGAACAGTAGAGCAGGGAGAAAGGTTCTATGCCAACTCTTTGGTTTCTGTGCTGTTTAGTTTTTGACACAGAGGAGCAGTTAAGAATTTGACCATCTGCCTTCAGGCTGAAGTGCTACCATCCATTCTATGAGCAGAACGCTTGAACATTTCCACTGGAGAGGTGGGTTTTGATAGGGAGTTTGAAGGGAAAGTGGGATGTACATGCACTTACCATTTTGGTAGTCAATCTGGAACATCCTACATCATTACAGAGACTTGTCTCATGAGCCAAGGCAGTAGAACTATGTTTGTTTGTTTTTAAATGTGTCATCTTCATAGTAGAAATAATTCCTGTGTCCTTAGCTAGTATATCAGCCTTCAGGTGATTGGTAAGATATTTGAAAGTGGATGCACTTAACTGTTTTCAGAATCAAGTAGCAAACATCCTATCTTCTGGATTCAAGGTATTATGAAGCAACAGAATGGTGGCTCCGTAGAGTTTGATCACAGGCTATGTTTCTCTAACTTCAGGTTGGCTTCATGAACTAGGAAAACGTTTGGAGTCTCCCTACCTTGGCAATAATACATCAGGAGGCCCATCCCTCAGAAGTGCCTATATTGCTGCCCTCTACTTCACCCTCAGCAGCCTCACCAGCGTTGGGTTTGGTAACGTCTCAGCCAACACTGATGCTGAAAAGATTTTTTCCATTTGCACAATGCTGATAGGGGGTAAGTAAACATATTAAGTGCAGAAGGAAGAACCTGGGGTGGGGGTAGGAATGCAGTAGTTCAGAACTATGGTGCATGCAACAGCACCGTGAAGGGTTAATAATTGTAGGAGCAGCCATGTGCCTCCCAGAGTCAGCATAGGAAGAAGAACCTTTAGCGGTTGTTATTACTAGCGATAGGACTGGTTGAAGTCATTTTATTGAAATTCCATTTGTAAATAGCAGCGTCTGTTCTTATTAAAAGTCTGGGAACAACTCTAATTTTCTATTAAAGTAACAACATTGGGCCGAGGGTGAGAGAATATTTTCAGTTCATACTTCAGTACAAATTAAACCAAATTCTAAATAGTAAACTAATCAATGATGCCTTTTTAAAGCAAGGCTGAGGTTCGTCAGAAAACATTATAAAAAAACGCATTTTGTTATGTATTAGGCTGTAAGATTGACAACATTGCAGCTTAACTAATTAAGCCATGCAAATTTCACACCACACAGCTGTGATTGTTGTAGTTATTGTCGAGTGAAGCATTAATATTCATCGTGCAGCACAGAACTTTAGACTCCATCCTTAAAAAGCAAGAGTTTGGGGCATGCTACAGATAAACAAGTTGTTGTTGTTGTTACTATTGTTAAGTAAATTTCTATACTGCCCTTTATCCGAAGATCACAGGGAAGTTTGCAATACAAAAACACAAACATACATTTGATAATAACAAAAACAATACACACACACACACACACACAGAGAGAGAGAGAGAGAGAGAGAGAGAGAGAGAGAGAGAGAGAGTTTAAATGCTCATAAATTGTTTAATTAGCCAAAAGGCCTCATGGAAAAGGAAAGATTTTGCCTGGTGCCTATAAATATGTAACAAATGAACCAGGTGGGCTTCTCTGGGGAGAGCATTCTACAAGCCACTGCAGAAAAGGCCCATTCTCATGTTGGCGCTCTCAAGACCTCTTGTGGAGCAGGCACACAAAGAAGGATCCCAGATAATGATCCCAGGTCCAGAACTGTTCATATCAGGAGAGGCAGTCCTTGAGGTATTGTGGTCCTGAGCTGTTGAGACTTTATAGGTCAAAAGGAGCACTTTGAATCAGACCCAGAAACTAATTGGCAGCCAGTGCAGTCTGGCCAGCATTGGTGTTATATTCTAAAGCCATCTTGCCACAGTGAACAGCTTGGCCACTGAATTCTGCACCAGCTGAAGTTTCCAAACCATCTTCAGAGGCAGTCCACATACTACATACTACAGTAATCTAATCTAGAGGTTATCAGAGCATAGAAGTTAGGCTATCCCTGTCCAGACAGGAATGCAGCTCTGCCCACCAGCCAAAGCTGACAGAAGGCACAGAGGTGATCATACAGGGTGACCAAAGCAGTTTCTGGCCTAAACCCTGATTGAAATGGATCTAGAAAATCAGTTTCCTCCAAGCGCTCCTGAACTTGGTCCATGACCACCAGCTCAAGAACCTTGCCCAAGAAGGGGAGACTGGCAACTGGCTGATAATTACTTAGATTTTCCAAATGCAGGGAAGATTTATTGAGGAGTGGAATTACTACTGCCTCTTTCAAGCAGGCAAGGACCACCCTCTCTCGCAAGGAGGCAATCACCTCCCTAGCCCAGCTAGCTGTCCCCTCCCTCCTAGTTTTTATCAGCCAATAGACACAAGAGACCAGAGTGCAAGGTGCAGAACAATACAAGCGCTGTGTCCACATCCTCAAGCCTTACTAACTGAAACTCATCCAACACAACATCCCTAATACTGATGGGTCATTGCCCTCTTCTCAGCAGCTGTACCCTTAAATTACATGTTGTTGTTGTTGTTTAGTCGTTTAGTTGTGTCCGACTCTTCGTGACCCCATGGACCAGAGCACGCCAGGCCCTCCTGTCTTCCACTGCCTCCCACAGTTTGGTCAAACTCATGCTGGTAGCTTCGAGAACACCATCCAACCATCTTGTCCTCTGTTGTCCCCTTCTCCTTGTGCCCTCCATCTTTCCCAACATCAGCGTCTTTTCCAGGGAGTCTTCTCTTCTCATGAGGTGGCCAAAGTATTGGAGTCTCAGCTTCAGAATCTGTCCTTCCAGTGAGCACTCAGGGCTGATTTCCTTAAGAATGGATAGGTTCGATCTTCTTGCAGTCCATGGGACTCTCAAGAGTCTCCTCCAGCACCAGAATTCAAAAGCATCAATTCTTCGGAGATCAGCCTTCTTTATGGTCCAGCTCTCACTTCCATACATCACTACTGGGAAAACCATAGCTTTAACTATACAGACCTTTGTTTTGTTCAAATCTTGCTTTGGAACCACGCTGCATGGCTGTGATCTTTTAGTTCAGCAGCACTCATGTCCCCACCATGAGTAAAAGGAGAACCCAACAACCTAGAGCTTGCTGAATACAATAGAAATATACAAAAAGACAAAACAAACAAACCCGAGTTAGCACTGGAAAAGAAAGTTACTGCTATCAAATATCACACTGAAGTAATCTACTAATAACCTATTATGTAAAGCCGCTTGTGATATTGAACTGATTGTCCTAGATTTGGTGCTGAATGTTTATCATTACCTAATGTTCACTCCAGACCTAGCCTGCATGGCTGTTCTCTGTTATAACTTCCTCATTAAGAAGGAATTGAAAAGCTGACAGTGTGAGATATTCTCAACACTGAGGAAAATATTCATGCAAAAAGGAGGGGTGCTGGGGAATGAGGAAAAACAGTCTTCCTTCCAGCTGTATTAATATCCCCGTTCTGTTTTGAAAACAAATAGCTGTGATTATAATCAGCTGAAAGAGGAGCTGTGTCTTATTAATTAGATGAGTAAACTTTATGTGATTTACTCTCATAATTAGCTAAGCAAAACCTATAATAATATTAATGTAAGGTAAGTGAGCAGAATGGAACTGGTCACTGGGGACGTAGTTAGGAAATAGTCAAGAAGAAATCCAAGTTACTCTCAGGTACATTTTCTGACTGGATCTCAATGGCAAAACTCACATTAATTCTAATAGGCTGAGATGACTGTTTAAAATGCCATGGAGTGCAGCTTACTAAATTAGAAATAACCTTAATTCTTTTAGCTATGGATAAGGAACACATATTATGTTGTTTAAAATATTAAGGTTTTTTTATTTTAAAAAAACAATAACAATATTCTAGGAACATAAAATATATTCTTTCAGTTTTAGTTCTCTCTGTGGACTACAGTTATTATCTTGGTCAGGAATGTAATGTAGAAACAAGAAACAATTTTCATTTGTTGAAGGGTGGTGAAGTAGTGGCAGCATATGCCAGGAAAGAGAAAGATAGTTTGAAAAATCTTTATGTTATAAGATTTGGAAAAAAATATTAGCTCTTCAATGTATCCACCCAACAGATCTGGGGGTTTAGATTTTGCTGCCCAACATTTCCAAGTAGGAACTGTGCAACATGCAGAAGTACCAGCATAAAGACAAACGGAAAGTTTTATTACAGGTTCAAATTATAGGTCGGCTGAGCAAATGTATACGTAGCATATAGCAGATTTTAATTCTCCAGCCTTTATTTTCATTTTGCTCTCTTCTGAGACAAATTTGCAAGATGCATTCTGCATATACTGACTTCCTGGTGTTTTAATAATATTCATGAATGTCCTCTGGTTTTTAGTATGTTTTAAACTGAAATATCACAAAAGCATTTATGAATCTCTACATTTTCCAAACTGCTTTCTCAGCAGAGCAGAGCAGAGCCAGTCATTGATTCTCACTATCAAACTTACTTTATTCATTCCAGATCATTTGCTGCTTGCCTTTTATTATGTTGCCATCATTAATGGGCAAGTTCTTTCTTTCCTGTAACTCCAGCATCAGTTTTGGCAACAGTGGGGTCTCTTTTGTGCTTCAGTATGGTTTCTCTCTTTTACAGCTTTGATGCATGCCTTGGTGTTTGGTAATGTGACTGCTATTATTCAAAGGATGTACTCCAGGTGGTCCCTTTATCACACAAGAACCAAGGACCTGAAGGATTTCATAAGGGTCCATCACCTACCACAGCAGTTAAAGCAAAGGATGCTTGAATATTTCCAAACCACCTGGTCTGTCAATAACGGAATAGATTCCAATGAGGTAATCAGAGTCTTTCTAGCTATAAATTCTTAAATCAACAATGTTGGTGATGTTTTATTTTGCCATTTGGTGACATTGTATTTCTGGAACAATCTTACTTGTAAGATTGTTCTTGTAAGGGTGGTATCCAGCATTCTCTGTCCACTAGTGAGAGGGTTAGGTGACAGGTGAGTTTTAATGTTGCGCAATTGAGGAATTCAGCGCGACAATTGTGTTAGCAGAAGCTCATTGTGGGATAGATTAAGCAACCAATTGCATGAACTAATTAGGGAAGCTTTTAACCAATTTAGGGAAGCTTTTAATGTTTTATAGGTTATTTTATTTTAGTGTTTTGTTGGAAGCCGCCCAGAGTGGCTGGGGAAACCCAGCCAGATGGGCGGGGTATAAATAATAAATTATTATTATTATTATTATTATTATTATTATTAGGTGCCTCCCGCAACCCGTGACAGTCTCCCCGATAAACATACAAGACGGCAATATTTGGGGTCAATTTAGGCCACAACTTCATTGATTATGGATGTAGAGGTTTGGCATAGGCGATGGGTATAACCGTTGAACCACCAACCCGCCTGCTGGGGAATACCTGTTAAGGTATCTACCTGGGACGAAGGGGGCCTATGACACGCATCAAGTAGGGACCCCTCATGGGGTTGCTGCTCTGAGGAGTGCTATGGCCCTAGCCCCTGCCTGGGCATCTGGACAGACGTGACTCCTTCTGGATCCCTTTAACAGGATACCTCTGAATACATAAACTTGTGAGTACAAAGCTAACTTTGTTGCACAGGTGCCTTCAATGGTTGGGAAGGTGCCTCAAGCAAGTTCCATGATCTAGCCGGGAAATAGCAGGTGGATTGGGGGTGGAGCCTGAAGGCTACTCTGCCCCGCCCCTGGGGTGGAACCAGCTGATTAGCCTGCCCATGATAGGCCAATTATTGGGCAGGGTACTATTCAGTTCCCAGGCCAGCATGAGGCACGTTTGGTGGTCAGCTGGCCTGGGGAAACCCCTCAATAGTTGCTCTTGGCTGGATCATGGAGCAACAAAGTTAGCTTTGCATTCACAAGTTTATGTATTCTCTTGCGCAAACAGTGTTCTGTCCCATTTCAGCTCCTCGAGCTGAACTTTTTCAGAAACTTTTTCAGCTCTGTATTTTGTTTAAAGGTGATGTGACCACAAACGTACACAGTATTTCAAGTGTGATCGCACAGTTGACTATGTGAAATGACAAACAGAGGAGCTAAATGGATAAAGGTGTAGATTTACTGAAATTTAACAGGAAACTTTCTCTCCCTTTCTGGATAGCTTTTAAAGGATTTTCCTGATGAGCTGCGCTCTGACATCACCATGCACTTGAACAAGGAGATTCTGCAGCTGTCCCTTTTTGAGTGTGCCAGCCGTGGGTGCCTCAGGTCTCTGTCTCTGCATATCAAAACCTCCTTTTGTGCTCCTGGGGAGTACCTCCTCCGGCAGGGAGATGCCTTGCAGGCTATCTATTTTGTGTGCTCAGGTTCCATGGAAGTTCTAAAAGACAGCATGGTGTTGGCAATTCTAGGTAAGTTCTTGGATGTGCTCTACTATTGCCAGATGGAGAGTGAAGTTAAAAAAATATATGGTTAGAGCAATTGAAACTATACAAAGTCTCCATGATATATATACCAAGGTAAACTATGCTGGTGTGACTTACTGTTCCAAACTTTGTTCTGCATGGTGGTTGAGCCAACCCAAGCCAGATTTTAAAATAGCATGATTCACCAAGACATTTCACCACCCTTTCTGCCAGTATGGCTTCTGCTGGAATGCTCCTTTCTCAGGATGAGTTGAATGAGCCCTGGCTGAGCCAGAATTCAGGATTTACATTGGTGTATCTCTGGCTGAGCCCAGACACGTCCAAAATTTGGCCTATTCCAAACTCTGCTCATCTTGGCAGATCTTGGGTTTGGTTGCTCCTTCAAGATACCCTTGATCATTGTTAGCTGATAGATCAAGTTGTGTCCACTCTAGTAAGAGCAAGAACTGCTGTGCTGAACCTGTGCCCAGGTAAGTTTGGCTTGTGTGACCTTTGCAACCCATGCCAGCTACAAAAAAATGGTAGGTATGATTCATACTACTGTCTTAGGATTTTTCATTGGGATACTAGTGTCCTTTGGCATTCGTTGACTGCATCCAATTAATTTAACCTGCAGTTGCAATAAAACTTTCCTTGGCACATGGGAAGCAGCAGCAGAAGTGTTGGGTGCTCTCCAAGGCACAGTGGAACTTACTTCTTCAGTGAGGAAACTTCTCCCCTTCAAAGTGAGTTTCTGGGCCTTGGAGCAGTGGAGAGAGGATGAGGCAGCGGTGGTGGCTTGCAAAAAAAAAATGAATCATGCATTCACTGCTGGCAGTACTGTACTCAACCTGTTCTTGCTTATAAGCTTTTGAGCAGGGGTGCTTACTTTTGTGAGTGCTCCTACATTTTGTGAGTGCTCCTTATTTCCTGGGGTAAAATCCTAAAAAAAAGGTCAACAACTTAACAACTTTGCTTTGGCGGCCCTTTGAACGGTCCTCACACATGTTCACTTCATCAAATTTGGCCCTCCTTGAAAAAAGTTTGGATCCTCTAGTTCACAAAGTAAGTTCATGCATTTCCCACTCTTCTGTACCTCCCTTCCATTTATTTCAGTGGATTTGGGCCAATGTGAGCCCCATTGTGTGCACGTATTGGCTCATTCCATTGTTTTGCACAGGGGAGATGCACATGCAGGAGAACCATGTTTAAGTGTAAGCAGGTGTGGATCTAGATCACTTGTTAAAAGTGGGAAGATTTGAATAGAGAAATCTTTTCCCCAGTCAGATACAGAGTGTAATTCTTAGAATAACTAATAATTTCCAGAATTACTTCAAGCACAAAAAAATGCTTTATTCTTATTTTATATTCTACCACCAAATGTGGAGTATATATAGCAATGAATACGACGCCATGCTATACCAAACCATCCCCATATAAAATGCCAATATGATCTTTGAGCAAAATTCAGAATACTGAAATTTTCTTATACCTAAGAATTTCTGCTTTGGTTATGGAAGAGGGTATTTAATAACAGTTAATCCGTGTTTCTTTGCAAAATGCCTTTCTTTCAATCGAGGTAAGGAAAGCAGAGATTTAAAAAGTAATGACAGTTCCAACTGCAAAGCAAAAAACATGGCATTTCAATTTATTTTACACTGATCTTCAGCTAGATTGTAACAGGATACACCTGAGTGAAGCAATTACAAAATTTCTTCTTTGGCTATATTGGAACCATTAGTGTGTGCACCATAGAAGTCAGCAGCTTTGTGCTATTCATACTATCATCGTTACTGACTCCTCCCATTATTATTAATTACCAGAATTCCCAGAGCCACTAGTTTCAACTTACTTACAGAAGCTTAATAGTTCTGAATCTTTGTATTTGGGTCCCTGTGTATTCCACATGATCTGTTTAAGCTGTTCTCTGTTTCTAAGTTGAAAATTCGTTTATGAATAATATTGCTCTCCTCTTTCGTATTTTCTTTTAGGTAAAGGAGATTTAATTGGAGCAAATCTCTCAATTAAGGACCAAGTGATTAAAACAAACGCTGATGTGAAAGCCCTAACCTACTGTGACCTCCAGTGTATAATTCTCAAAGGACTCTTTGAAGTGTTAGACCTTTACCCAGAATATGCTCACAAGTTTGTTGAAGAAATTCAGCATGATCTCACATATAATCTTCGGGAAGGCCATGAAAGTGATGTAAGTAGATTTAATAGGACTACAGTTACTTCCAGCTTTAAAATTAGCTCTTGTGTTTCAGCAGTTCTCCTTCATATGTATATCAGAGTAAAAATATATGTATAGTGTTCATTTTCAAATGAATTCTGCTTGGGTCCAACTTAACAATTCAGACACAGCTTAATCAAATTATTGATAATGAATTATAGGTCTGATACAAATTCCTCTATGCTTCTATATAAATTATTCATTTGGTGTGGGTTTTGTCCTTGTGGGGACGCAGGTGGCGCTGTGGGTTAAAGCCTCAGCGCCTAGGACTTGCCGATCGAAAGGTCGGCGGTTCGAATCCCTGCGGCGGGGTGCGCTCCCGCTGCTCGGTCCCAGCGCCTGCCAACCTAGCAGTTCGAAAGCACCTCCGGGTGCAAGTAGATAAATAGGGACCGCTTACCAGCGGGAAGGTAAACGGCGTTTCCGTGTGCGGCTCTGGCTCGCCAGAGCAGCGATGTCACGCTGGCCACGTGACCCGGAAGTGTCTCCGGACAGCGCTGGCCCCTGGCCTCTTGAGTGAGATGGGCGCACAACCCCAGAGTCTGTCAAGACTGGCCCGTACGGGCAGGGGTACCTTTACCTTTACCTTTACCTTTGTCCTTGTGTGCTTATATTTTCAAATATTTGCTAGTCCTGCTAAACCTTAATCCAAAGTAACATTAAACCATTTCTATTTTACATCCTAAGTAAGAGTTAATTCTCACTGCAATTTAATATAGTTTAGAGAGTTGTTTCAGTTTTTAATACAAGAAAATGTTGCCAACGTACATACACAAGGGAGAATTGCAATTTATGATGGCTTTTAAGGTGAACTGAACTCTACAAGCCCTAAAAGAGCAGGGGTCTGTTGAGAGTTCTCCACACATGATCATTAATGGGCTTATTTTCAGAGCTAAGGTATATGAACTACAACAGTGAATAAAACCCACTAGGCAGAGAAAAGCCATGCATCAAAAGTTCAAGAGTTGTATGCATGCCTTTTATTTTTCATCTAATGAAACTAAACACTGCAATCCCTAGATCTTAGAGATTTCTTCCTAGCGCCCAAGGAATAATACAACCATTTTTCTAATACACTAGAACCTGTCAATTCATGCCATGAAATATTTGGAACGCTCCTATCTGCACATCCTATAAACTCTGTGGTTTCTTCACATTGCGCTTTTTTGGGGGAGAAAAATTTGGTACAGTTTTCTCCACCCTACCCCACATAGTCCTTAATATAGAGAACATCTCAGGGTTGGCTCTGAGAACAATGTGTCTTTCTACTTCTTTGGCCTTATTCCTTCCCTCTTTGGTAAATCTCAAACAGCAAGATTGTGTAGGAGGGGCAGTTGTCATGATTTCATGAGTACCTCCAGTGCCAGTGTCATCCACCCCCATGGAATTGTGATACTGGCATAGAAAGTAATTGCTCTTCCCCACAAGACACCACTTAGGCTCAGAGGCGGAGCTAGCTGCTCCGGCACCCAGAGCGGCACACATGCTGTGCACCCGGGGGGCAGGGCTAGCCACCCACAGGGGCAGGGCAAGCATCCCAGGAAGGCGCTGCCCATGGCGAGCATCCCAGGGGGCAGGGTGGTGATGTCACCCCCTCAGGGATGACACCCAGGGCGGACCGCACCCACCACACACCTCTTCCTCTGCCAGTGCTTAGGCTGCAATCCTAACTCCACTTACCTGGGAGTAAACCCCAATGAATTCAATACAGCATAATCCTAACCATGAGTAATCAGAAATTAGTCACTAACTTGCACAAGTAAGTAACGACGACCTATCTCACAGATTTGTTGCAAGGCCAAGGTGTCCTGATATGAGAGCAAAGTTATCGGAACTATCTATGCTGAACTTTAATTAGATTTTTGTGAAGTTTCCTGTTGTTTAGGTTCCTCCCAGGCATTTGTAACTGAGAACGTATTTGCATAAACTAATTGGCTAGATCAACACCTGTGGGATGCTTCGCATGTTACACTTTTAACAGGGGACACATTAAAGACCTCTGTTCATCACCTGCTAAACCGAAAGCCAGTAACAGATTTCTGTAGTATGTTTTCATGGTATATATGAGCTGAGGAAAATATGTGTGCGCTGCAAACACACCTGTATATGCTGCAGACATCATGGTTTAGGAGGTACACAATGTGTACCCATGAAAACTGTAATGTGTGCCCATAAAAACCGTGCTGTGTGAAGCAATACAAAGTGCCTATACATCAATATGATTTACTGAGATTGAGCTGAAATTTCTCAGAAGACATGATTCAGGAGATGCTCTTAATTCAACCCTGTTGTTGTTGTTTAGTCGTTTAGTCTTGTCCGACTCTTTGTGACTCCATGGACCAGAGCATGCCAGGCACTCCTGTCTTCCACTGCCTCCCGCAGTTTGGTCAAACTCATGCTGGTAGCTTCGAGAACACTGTCCAACCACCTTGTCCTCTGCTGTCCCCTTCTCCTTGTGCCTTCCATCTTTCCCAACATCAGGGTCTTTTCCAGGGAGTTGTCTCTTCTCATGAGGTGGCCAAAGTATTGGAGCCTCAGCTTCACGACCTGTCCTTCCAGTGAGCACTCAGGGCTGATTTCCTTAAGAATGGATTGGTTTGATCTTCTTGCATGGATCACTGCCTTGCCGTGGCGAAGGGGCTTGAATAACTCAGAGAAGCTATGAGCTATGCCGTGCAGGGCCACCCAAGATGGACAGGTCATAGTGGAGAGTTTTGACCAAACGTGATCCACCTGGAGTAGGAACCAGCAAGCCACTCCAGTATCCCTGTCAAGAAAACTCCATGGACAAAGACAACAGGCATATAAAATTCAACCCTACCTCCTGTTTATTACATATACACTTGAAATTTTCCCAGAATATCTTCACCATTTCTTTATGGTGAATGTCATTTTCCAATCCTGCTCCAGTGATCTTGAATGATACTAAACCTGGGGCATCATGAATGATTCAGAATGGTGAGCAGACTGGCAGGATAATTGTTGTTGCTGCTACTTGCCATGATAGCCCCCTTAAAAAAAATATTTAGGGGGAAAAGAAAGAAGCTGGGCTGCTACTACTGCTTGTGATTAGTCCAACCCCTGTGAAATTGTTAGATATATTTTCCTCCCCTTGGAGAAATGCGATGAAAGCTGTCTCTTCAAAAAAAAAATAGTGTGGAGAATTTAGCACACAGCTCCCAACACCAAGCATTGCTGCTGGTTCCTGAGAGGCTCAGGGAGTTTGGTGCAGTGCAGGAATGGTGGCAGGAATGGAGGATTGGCTCTGCCACTGTGCTCACACCATGCTGAGAGCTCTTCCCTTCGACCCTCTAAGGAACCAGCATTGATGCTCAACTTTGGAAGGGCAGATAAGCAACCCCATTGACCTCTACTGGTTCATATATGGGGCAGACATGCCCCTGTGGAAGTTCTCAGTATATATAATAGGAAATGACAAGTGAGGACAGCTGGTTATTTTTTAAAGGGGCTAAATTAAATGTTTCATCTTATTTGCAGTTGGATGAATGGGGAGGACAGTGTCCAAAGTCCTTTTTGGGGGCTTAATTCAGCCCACCAGTCGATTTAATTCGGCCCCCATGTCAGTATATGTTCTGGGGTAAAATCCTAAAAAAATCTCAGCAACTTTGGTTCGCCCTCACGCATGTTCACTTCATCAAATCTGGCCCTCTTTGAAAAAAGTTTGGGCACCCTTGGTGTAATAGCACAAGACCCCTAAGAATTGGAAATCCACCTACAGTTGCTTCAATATTTAATAAAACTAGAACAATCAGTCTATCTAGTGTTCTGCAATACACAGTAGAGTTCTAATGGATAGTCAACATAGTCTTTCTGCTTCTTCTCTACTCCTAAATCTAACTCTTAATACTACTTCCTTAGTATGCATACAAAAAGAACAGTCATGTGCACAACAGCAGAGACAATTACCCTATGTAGTATAAATATTATTGCAAGAGAAGAACTCATGCAGCCTACTTTTACTTATTTAGTAATAAACTTAATTCAACTGAGTAGACATGTATAGGACTGCACTCTGAATTGTATATATTGCAGAATTCAATGTTAAATTGATTTGCAAAACTCCCCAAAGAAGGCAATTTTGCTGCATTTTCTCCAAATATTTTCCACCAGTTTGCACCCTGGAGCAAGTGCTTTGAGTCCATTTTGAAGGGGGGTGCCTCAGAAGATATGGGCAGAGAGGAGGGCGGTCCTCTTTCCTGATGACTTTCTTGTTTGATCCAAAAGGCAAAGTGCACTTCTTGTTGCACTTTTTCCTTTCTTTTCATATGCTAGTGCAATGTAAGAAAACTATTCAGCTTTTCTGCTTCCTAGGACTTTTCGCCCAGGAACCTCCAATTATAGAATAGCCTTGCATGAACTTTATTATTTCCTCCTGTTTCTTTTGATCAACCCCTACTCGCATGAAAGACAAAAATGAGTGCTGCCAGATGCACTTGGTTAGATTTGTTGAGATTTCATGAGTAAGCAAAATGTGAGAACTCCTGATCAGCAGTACAGGGCATGTTAACTTGCAAGCAGATACTGACTAGAGTGTATGACGAATATTCTGTGGCACTGATTATCTAATGAGTACTTGGGGAAAAGCCATCTCATTAATGGTCATCACATTTAATCACCAGTCTTATGGCTCGGAGTTTTTATGACAGCCCTCAAAATAGATCAGATTATTTAGCAATTGTTCACCAGGTACATATAATATCTAGTTGTGCGCATAACTTTTCACTGGATATATATATAATACCTATAAGCTATTTATGATGGTTTTCCTCATTAAGATCTTTTCTTCACCAGCGTTTGGTCCAACATAGGTAATCTTTCCTTTACACAAAAAATAAGAGAATTTTGGCTAATTCACATATAGTAATTATGTTGGGGCTTGAGTTTATTTCTATTTCATTTTTCCCCCAATCCAAAAGGAGATCTTTGTAGTTTTTGTGATATGGAGATTATCTCTCTCCATGGAAAATAAGCAGATATGTGCTGTACAATCCAGTACCTCAGAAGTAAGCCCCATTGAGTTCAATGGAACTTACTCCAGGTAAGTGAGAGTAGGATTGCAAACTAAGAAAAATTCAGAGGACTATGCATGTTAACACTGAAAATCTGAAATCTGTTGAATGTTGACAGTTACATAAAGTATTTGTTACCACGTACTGGTGAACGAGCAGTTAAGTTAGATGTCTTTTTTGGGAAACTCAGCTGAGATTGCAAGCATTCTCTTGTGAGTGTGCTGGTTTAGATAGATAGATTTTAATATGCCTAGAAAGGTAAGAAAAGATGGAAAATAACAGAGAGATTATTTGGTATCAGCCTCTTGGGGAAGAGTAACAAAAATGGCAACATGAATTAAATGCTTCAAGGGACCCTGATGACGCTGGCAGAAACATCAATGCCCAAGTGGTTGGCAGTGTTATCTGAAGCTGGTGAGGTGTGTACCTATAGTCTAGCACTGTTATTGTGCTTCTTTCCCTGTGGATTATTGGGATAGTTCAAGAATGCAAAAAAGAACATCTCTTTCCCTCTCAGTTGCATGCACAAACAAGCTTCTATATCATTCCTTTAAACTAAGCCCGTGTGTGCTTTGCCAACACAATGCTTTCTTTTATTTTGTTTTTATATAGCAATTGTCTTTATTAAAGGCTTCCATTGGTGCGTCTCTGTCATTTGCAGATTGCTTAAATGCAGTTACATGACAGCTTAGGAAACCTTGTTAACATCCACCCTGCATTCTTTACATGGATTGCTGGTAGAGTGGCAAATTGATTTAACACTAACATTATTGGTTTCTGTATTTCATGAATGGCATACATCCTAGTTACATTTGAGAGCTGCACCTGGAATTTTATTTGGGGAGTGACCTGTGCCACCCACTGTTTGGATATGTCACTACGATACCTTTGTGTTGGTCAGGCCTTTGCTGTGGCAAGACCATACATTCTCCATTGCAAGTGTTTGGATGCAATGCAGCTGTAGTAAGGCTGATGGGAATGACATAGAACCTCCAAACTCCCAAGACCACCTTTCTGACCTTTCCTCAGATGCTAGATCAGGGTCTCCCAATCTTAGGTCTCCATCTCGTCCTGCTAGCTAGGGATGATGGGAGTTGTAGTCCAAAAACAGTTGGAGACCCAAGTTTGGGAAACTCTGTTCTAGACTGATATTCTCAGGGTTGTTGACCTCACTTCCTACTTCCTGTTCCTTGATCCCACACTTTCATTTGTCTCTCTCAACCCTGATTGAAATGGATCCAGAAAATCAGTTTCTTCCAAAAGCGCCTGGATCTGGTCTGTGACTACTTGCTCCACAACCTTGGTCAGGAAAGGAAGATTAGCAACTGGCCAGTAGATAGTTAGGTTTTCCAAATACAGGGAAGGTTTCTTAAGGAGTGGTTATACCACTGCCTCCTTCAAACAGGCAGGGACCACCCTGTCT
Organism: Podarcis gaigeae; assembly: GCF_964106915.1. Classification (NCBI taxonomy): domain Eukaryota; kingdom Metazoa; phylum Chordata; class Lepidosauria; order Squamata; family Lacertidae; genus Podarcis; species Podarcis gaigeae. Next base: position 40,050,417 of record NC_139688.1, read on the forward strand.
CATAAAGAGGCATTGATCACCTCCCTGGCTCAGCCTAAACTCAACTTCTCTTGATGCATATAAGTTCCAAATGCTATCATTCTCTCCAGTAATTAATCTTTGCTACTTCTTTAGCCAGTGAGAAAAGAATTCAAATAAAATAGTTCCATCTTCTACATACTTTGGGGAGGGATCCATTATTTGTTCACTTTACCACAGCTTTTCTTCCCTTCCTGTTTGGTCCTTCAGAGATGTAGCCTTTGGAGGAATGAACATAGGCCACCCGTTGGGTGACACTATACTGTACTAGAAACCTCCCTTCCCATATGTCAGGCTATAGCAACATGCATACCCTGCCTCTGCATCGAACCCATTGCAATACATTCAGCCATTGTCAGGGAATGGAGACAACTCACATTGCTGCACCCAAGAGTTCTTGGGTCACTCTTCTCTTATGTAGTTCTGCTCCCAGCAGTGAGGACCGGCTAAGAAGCAGACATGGACAAGGTTAGGAACAACCCCATTCCTTGTGAATCATTGGCTTCAGCTTCAGAGAGCCAGTGTAGTGTAGTGGTTAGGAGCGGTAGACTCGTAATCTGGGGAACCGGGTTCGCGTCTCCACTCCTCCACATGCAGCTGCTGGGTGACCTTGGGCCAGTCACACTTCTCTGAAGTCTCTCAGCCCCACTCACCTCACAGAGTGTTTGTTATGGGGGAGGAAGAAAAAGGAGATTGTTAGCCACTTTGAGACTCCTTAGGGTAGTGATAAAGGGGGATATCAAATCCAAACTCTTCTTCTTCTTCATAGCTGTGCATGTAGCACAATAGAAGAGGGTAGGGTCCTTATATATTTAAGTACTAAACTGGAAGGAGTAGAGATGGCACGGATAGAGTATTTGTGATGAGATCTTACTGCAAAAGAAAAGTTAAAGTAAGTTTAAGCCTATGGCAAGATTTGAAGTAAGTTTTGAGAGAGCTCATTGTTGGCTCTTTCTGGTTTTGCCGTGGGATGTGATAGCACAACCATGAACTCATTTGCTAAATGACGCCAAGTGAGATTACTACTGTGCCCCCAGAAACAGAATGATAACACCTTTCCCCTGTAGCCGCAGTGAGATTTGATTCATCTCTTAACACCAAGCGTTGCAGCAGCCTGAGTCACTCAGAGGTCTTCTGTGCATTCCACAAACTTTAATGAAGTCCCAAAGGAAGATGAAAACCTCTGAGGGAAGCATGACTTCTCTCCTTTTGGTACTATCAATATGTGTCACATCGTGGAGAGAAAGATGGCTTGCTTGAATATGTAGAGATCTGTCACTGCAGACAGGATGTATAATTAGCATGAATGCTTTTCCTACAAAGCACTAAAAATAGCACTCATGTGTTCCATCCTGCCCAGCACTGACAAAACCAAATATTTACAAATTGAAAATAATAAGTATTATATAGCCAAGAGGAAAAGAAAGACCCTGGCTGTCTTTGAATGGTTTTCACATTGCATATACAATAATGTGTGCACAAATCTCATTGGTTGCAAGTGGGATTCATTCACTTTGAAGATGTAGCTGTGTGACTGATGCTTGGTATAGGCTGAAATCCAGAACTCTGATCCTGCATGGGTCTTTCACTGTAGACTATGACTAGGAATAGGGACACGGGTGGCGCTGTGGGTTAAACCACAGAGCCTAGGACTTGCCGATCAGAAGGTCGGCGGTTCGAATCCCCACGATGGGGTGAGCTCCTGTTGCTCGGTCCCTGCTCCTGCCAACCTAGCAGTTTGAAAGCACGTCAAAGTGCAAGTAGATAAATAGGTACCGCTCCGGCGGGAAGGTAAACGGCGTTTCCGTGCGCAGCTCTGGTTCGCCAGAAGGGGCTTAGTCATGCCAGCCACATGACCCGGAAGCTGTACACCAGCTCCCTCGGCCAATAAAGCGAGATGAGCACCGCAACCCCAGAGTTGGTCACAACTGGACCTAATGGTCAGGGGTCCCTTTACCTTTACCTTTATGACTAGGACTGGGTTGATTCTGGTTCTCTCGCTTTCTCATTTTTCCAATCTTAAATCCAGCTCTCCACATTTCTGCAGTATTTTTTAATATCTATTTTTAATCACCATAAAAATTCTTCAGCCTTTTAGTGCTAATTTCTCCTAATAGACAGTTTTTTTGTTGTTTGCAGTTTTGACTACTGTACACTTGTTTTTTTGCAAGCAATTTGTTCTGATGCAAAACATTTTTGTAAGTTTCTTTTAATAGGTTCTTTTTTATGCGTAATTTGGAGGACTGCAAATCAAAACTTGGATAAGTGTGTAACTTAGCTAACCTACTGTTTAGTAGGTTTGCAAATTTTGTGCAGGACTCTTCCCTCCAATACTTCCTTGTAATTATTTTATGCTCTCTAGCTTGGCTGGGCAGCAGAGGAGGGCGGAACATATCTGGCCAGCTTTTAAAACAGATGTTTGATACACATAAATAAAAAATGAAAGTGTTTTGTACTGTAATAGGAAGCTAAATTACATCGCCTCCTAATTGTTGTTAAAGATATGCTACTAAATATGCTAGTTCAAGAGTTTGCAACCCTAGGCTTTGTGGTGACTGAAAGAGGGACAAAGCTCAACTATTAATTTTAGCTTTTAAACCATTTTGAACTCTCTCCCTCCTCATTCACCTCGCTTCCTAGGATTATTACATGAGGCACCAGATTATAAAGCTTAGCCAGAGGGTTACATGTTTGGACAAGGGGGGTGGAGATCCATAGTCCAGCAAAGCGGCTTATCTGTGTTTTTAAAATGTGGTGCAAGGAGGTTATAAAGCACTGAGCCAAGTAGCCTTTCGGCCAGAAAAACCATCTTAGGTTCAACAGGCATTTGTGTGTGAGAATGAGGGATATGTGTGTGTTAAATCTAAACACAATTCTGTTCTGCTCACAATAGCCCTGGAAGAGCTAGAACATACCGACTCAAAAGGAGGAGTTGCAGTCCTATGCACAAGTTTTACAACAAAAATCATGGGATTATAAAACCAAAGGGCATGAGGGCAAGCTTGTAATCAGCCACTTGCCTGGTTGCCTATAGCAAGTTACAAATGACTCAGAAGTCCAAGAGAATCCCAGTTGCACTGTAGTTTTTAGTTTGAAAGAGCTAATAACTTTGTCTTTGAGACAAAGCAGCTCTATCTACATCACAGTCTGTTAAACAGTCATTTGCTTTCCCCTTTTCTATTTCTATTTTTTTTTTTTTTTTTGAAACTGTGAATTTCACAAGTTTGTCTTTAAATGCAAACAGAATCAAATTTCTCCCTCGCCTAACCATAGTTTGTCCTGGTTCACACAAAACAGTAAACTGTGGTTAGCTGAAAACAAAAGTGAATGCTTCCCGTCTTCCTTGTTGCTGCACTGGAAGAGAAGAGGGGAAGGAGGAACCATGTGAACCCAAGACTCATTAACATAGCTATCAACTATGGTTTAGAATTACATCCAAACATAGCTATTATCTTCTGAAATGCAGGGAGTGTAAAGTCATCAGTTAAGTCCTAGACTTTTCCAGTGCTGTGCAACAATTAATAGCATTGGGTTCCTTTCATTTGTTTGACAACTTGTATTGGTTGGTATATAAATTGTTCCAACTAACAGGAAGCCATACTTATTGACTGCTGTACTGGAGTAGAAGCTCCAACATCCAGCTGCTATGATCCATTGATCTCTACCAATAGAGAGACAAGTAGTTGCCAAAATGTCCCCATTCCCCCAATTAGTGAGCAGGACCAGTGGTCAGGGATGGTGGGAACTGTAGTCCAAAAACAGCTGGGGACCCAAGTTTGGAAAGCACTGGTTTAAAGCATTTGGAATTTTGATATACAGTGGTACTTCGGGTTACATATGCTTCAGGTTACATACGCTTCAGGTTACAGACTCCGCTAACCCAGAAATAGTGCTTCAGGTTAAGAACTTTGCTTCAGGATGAGAACAGAAATTGTGAGGCAGTGGCACGGCGGCAGCAGGAGGCCCCATTAGCTAAAGTGGTGCTTCAGGTTAAAAACAGTTTAGGTTAAGAACAGACCTCCAGAACGAATTAAGTTCTTAACCCGAGGTACCACTGTATGTTTGGTTAGACCTGTATGTGATGTATTTTATGGACACACTATGCATTGCATGTAATGAAGGGCTAACACCATTTTTCTTTAAAGATAAATGCATACCCTCCAACATTTCTTCAGTGAAAATAGGGACATCCCATTCCATAAGGATGATTTTACTATTTATACCCCACACATCTTATACTGGGTTGCCTCAGCCATTCTGGGCAGCTTCCAACACACATAAAAACATAATAAAACATTAAACATTTTTTTAAAAAAAAACACTTCCCTATACAGGATTGCCTTCAGATGGTTCGGGGTGGTGGTGGTTCGGATAACTCCATACCTTCCAACATTTCTCCAATGAAAACAGGGACATCCTAAGGAAAAGTGGGACATTCTGGGATCAAATCAGAAACCGGGACAGCTTCTCTAAATCAGTGACGTCCCTGGAAAATAGGGACACTTGGAGGACTTAAAAGTGCATTAAAGTGCACTATGAATGGAAAACCAGAGGGAGAGTGATTAAACCTGGTCTCATTGACTGCTTTTCAGCTCAGTTCTCTGCCCAAACTGCTCCCCCACTGCCCACAGAGTCCCAGCTGAATCAAGAGCTCAGCAGCAGGAGGTGCTGTGGAAAATTTGACTGGAAACAATAGCTAACAGGGAAAGCTTTGGACACTTCTGCCCACTACTAAAAATTGCTTCTACCACAGCTGTAGTGTATATATATATATATATATGCAGGTTTTGGTGTCCTCGGGTGTCTTCCCGTGTAAAAGTTGGGGTGTCTAGGCGACGTTTCGACGAGGTCTCACCCGAGGACACCAAAACCTGCATTCCTGTACCCGTGAAAATCTACGAAAGCATATATATATATATATATATATATATATATATATATATATACACACACACACACATACCCTGTTAGTGTAACAACCCTATGCACAAATATGACATGGCTTCAATATACACATTTGTGTTCAACTTGCAAATTGTACCACAGATGGTGCAGTCCATTAAATGTATTCAAGATCTACCGCTGGAGCATTTCCCACCAAAATTATTGGCATTGGACCCCCCCTTCTGCTGCAGCATACTTTATACTGCAAAATTATTGACTTGACTGTGATGCCAAAACTACTAAGTGTTGCAACAGCTCTTTTTTAAATAGCCATGCTTGTTTGGAATCCAATTTTATTGCTTTGCTTTTAATCTTCACTAAACCATCTATATAAATGTCTGCTTTAGAACCAAACTAGACACGACGCAGGAGATATATTACTAGCATAGGCTTCATTTTATTTCATTCCTACTTTTTTATTTTTGTTACTATGCAAGCAGCTGCTTGGGGCTTCTAATTTGATCAGAGAGGCAGCCCTGGGAAGAGAGTGCTTTAACCCTTTCCCTTACCTAAATCACAACTTTAGCCTGCTGTTAGTTATGTTGCCCGGTGTGTGTGGGAGAACGGGACGTGGATTGGCAGGGATGTGTACAATGTCAGTAGCTGTCTCTTTCCCCCCTCAGACCCCAGATGGAGCTAATAACTATTTCAAATGGGTGCAATTTAAACCAGGGGAATGCCACAGAAGGCAAGGATACTTTTTATTGATTCAGTGCCAGGTGAAAAGTCATCCATCTGCTTGGGCTTTGTGGGGAATAGTAGGAGTTACATTGTGCCTGAAAGTGAGCATCCCAGGTTGCGGTTCCCTGGGTATTTTTTATGGGTAGGTTATATTTTTTATGTTCTGTGTTGAACCATTTATTCTAGGGTTGTTTTAGTGTTTTATTGTACTATAATCCTTCCTGAAGGATAGGTCAGAAATAAATAAACAGCCTCACATGGTTGGTTGATTTAAAAAAGAAAAGAAAAGAATAAAGCATAGGAGAGCCTAATCATCATATGTATATCCCATATCAGGTCTTGTTGAGCCCTTATAGCTTCATGTAAGGTAAAAAGCTAAAGGCAAAGGACCCCTGGACAGTTAAGTCCAATCAAAGGAGACTATGGGGTTGCGGCGCTCATCTCACTTCCAGGATGAGGGAGCCAGAGTTTGTCCATAGACAGTTTTCCGGGTCATGTGGCCAGCATGACTAAACCGCTTCTGGCGCAACGTGATGTAAGCCCAGAGTGCACAGAAACTCCATTTACCTTCCCACTGCAGTGGTACCTATTTATCTACTTGCACTGGCGCGCTTTCAAACTGCTAGGTTGGCAGGAGCTGGGACAGAGCAACAGGAGCTCACCCCGTCATGGGGATTCGAACCACCAACCTTCCGATTAAGGCTCATGGTTTAGACTACAGCGCCACCTGCGTCCCAATATAAGCTCCATATAAGCCTTACCTTACATATAAACATGTGTGTTTCTATCCAACTTTCCCTCCCTCTCCAATCCCGCCGGGGAGCTGGATGGATACAAATACCCCTCTTCAGTGTCAGTGATGGCTTGTGTGAGGTGATGAGCAAGAGTCTATGTGTATGCAGCAGTGAGGGGGGGGGGTGCCGTTCCAGTAAACTTTCCATACATTCACAACTGTATTTCTGTGGGACCTAACTTTTCTATCCCTGTAAAAATACAATGAATACTGTCAGCTCAGAAGCAGAAGAAACATATTTTTTCGTTTGTTTGTTACTTATACTACTTTTTCTGCTGGCACTAAGGGAAGTGCTCGAATATTTAGGAGTTCCCTTGTCTGCCAGAGATACATAAAATGCATTCAAACTGAACAGAAGCTGAGCAAGCTGATGAAGTGAAAAATTAAAATTCAGAAGATGTTGGACTAGAAAATTGTCTTGGGAATGTTATATTCAATTATTGAGTTTAGTTACAGTAACAATTATAGCTAACCTAAGAGGTCCTTCAGATCGCATTTGTCTCAGTAGGATGCAATTTGGGGATTTACATATTTCATTCAAAAATAAAACATATATCCTCCTGCTCAAAGGAAAGTAGAGAGAGATGAACATGTATGAGTCACTAAGCTTTTAGGTGATACAGTAATCCCTTGTTATATGCTCACATATTTTCCATTACCACACAGAAAAATCCCTGGGAACAAAGCATATGACATTTGATCTACATTCATATTGCCAACATTCACAAACAGAATTTTGTACTTCTTAATACTAAGCATATTACCATTCCAATTTGAGTGGAAATCCAGTTCAAAGGCTGGGTTAGTGAATTTGCATAGCTCTGTCCAATATGGCTGCCGAAGGGCAGAATAATATAATTTGAGTACTCTTTAATATTAAAGATGGAATAATTAAAAAATATGTCATACAGATTTGTCTCTCTCTCCCCCCCCCTTTTATCTGTAGAAAACTAGAAAGGATGAGCATTGCCATTATACTAGTTCACAGGGTTCTCAACCTTTCGTGGATTTTTTTCAAGGAAAGGATATGGGGGCCACAAAATGGACTGTTGCAAGCGCATGGCCAGTCACAAAATAGCTGCTCCCACTTTTTCAGGATCACCCCAGAACTAGCACACACTCACATAAACACACATGCTCGTTCTCCCTAACATATTTTATGACTGTCAGTGTGGACCAAGATACTAGTGATTGCTTTAGTTCTCAGTACCACAATGGCATCACATGGAAGAAGGTATGAGCCTGGTGAAAACTGAATTACCGCTGCATCATCTCTGGGTTTTAGTTTTCCACCCTGCTGTGGAGTCACACATTTGAGTTAAATAACACAAGCTGGTGATTGAAGATCTATGCAAAGGTTTGATAATGTTGTTGCTTTGTGTTTATTTGGTCTGTCTCTCACACTTTTCTCCTAGAATCAATAGACCGATTCCTGTGATCAGAAAAATCAAAGCCTGCTTTTCTCTTTTGATCAAAACATTTCTATCTCCTCCTTGTTGACCTCCTTATCTAGGGTTAACCAAAGCCTGTTCCCAGCATCCTTTAAAAAGTATTAAAGTGCTAAGAAATCAGGGCATCTCTGCAGGTCCTCTCACAATTAATGCATCTTCTATTAAATACACTAAGAGGCAGAAAGGTGTAACCATGGTTATGTGTATTCTGTGGCCTTAAAATTTCCTACAGTTTACTGCGTCTGTCTTTGTCCTTGTTTGTGTCTGTGTGACTGCTTTCTGTTTGGAGACAAAGAAGAGGCAGTAGAGACAAAAGACTTTTACAGAAAACACAGGCGACATCACCCTTCACAGGGAGCTCAATGAATTCAGTATTTTTTTATATGTTAAATATTCATTCTCATACTCTGTCCAAATGCTTCACTTATAGAAACAAGCAACTCAAGCTCCATTTCTGCAGATTTTTGAGAGAAATATTTATCAACTATTAATATAAATTCCCAGAGAGGTACAATTTGTAGACATGGAAAACAAAACAGATATGCATCCTATAGACACACTTGCTTTGAGGGTCGTTCTCATTTATCTCTGTGGGATTTACTTCCAAGTAAATATGTGTAGGATTGGCCTACAACAATACCATCTCAAATAAAACCAGAGCTGATGTGGAGCAGTCGTTTGGACACTACTTACCTGGAAGTAGCTTACCTGAGAGTAACTCCCACAGAATCCAGTGGGACCTGTCTCTTACTATGCATTATAGCATTGCCCTAGAAGGATGCAAAGAGATGCAACATGGAAAATACACAAATGGGATCGTCTGTGGATTGGTTAGGCTACTTCCAGATGGGTTCATTTGCAAATGGGCTGTTCCAATACAGCAAATGGGACGTTGACAACAGTTCAGTTTAGGTTAGTTTTTGTTTTATTACTAATCAGATTTCCCCCGGAAATGGTAAATCCAGATTAAATGGGGGAAAATATGGGCTAGCCTTTTGATGCCAGCCATGTTGTGAGGATGCTGCAAAAACTTACATTTATGGGGAGCACTGATCCCACAATGAACATCCATCTGAAAGCACCATTACATGTAAAAACCGCCACTTGGAGCACAAATTAAATCATGGCCAAGGGTGCCAGAAAGCTAATGAAGCTCTTCCCTGTCTCATTTTTCTATCTCCCAAGCTGCTATTTGCCCTGCAGAGGAAAACATAAAGGCACCATAAAAGTACCTGTGCATTTCGCCCTGCAGATGCAACAACTTTGAGGAGGCAATTTAGAGTGACTCTTTCAGATGCTTTTCGACTACAACTTCCTTCTTGACCATTGGCCATGCTTGTTTGGGCTGATGGGAGTTGGAGTACAGCAGCATCTGGAGAGCAACATTATTGTTATTGCAATTTGATTCTTCATGAAACTGAGCCAACATTCATCATTCCCTTGGTTATGATAGATAAGGGAGCACAAAGGAACGCAAGATCTCTCCCAACAAAGAGTATCTAAAGGTGTGAGTCATTGTGTTTGAACGTGTGAGAGGAAGTAGCAACTAATGGTAAGAACGGCTAGATCCAATGGTTCTGTTCAGAAAAGCATCCACAAGTTCAGATGTTTTATTTTTTTCCTGCCTGTACCTATGTTTCCAAATTTTACAAATTGGAAATCTCACAAGAACTTGGTAGAGGAACAAAATGAATGACTGACATAGCAGATCCACACTATACATTTAAAGTATATCATATCATTTCATTTATTTATTGAAATCTATATCCTGCTCTGCCCAGGGTGGCAAACAGATACAAAATTTAAAAATGAAAACAAAGGAAAAATACTTAGAAAGGTTCTAAAAACAATACAGCTGGTAACAATTAAAAGCAGTGACTCTTAAAAATATCCCAAACTGCACCATTCTAATGGGCATTTAAAGCATGTGACTCTAGAAATGAAGCAATTGCTTCAGATCTGATCCTGCAGTAACATCCATCAGCTTAATTCTCATAAGTTCAAACAAAACACAAAGGTTATATAAAAACAAGGGAATGCATTTAGCTGCACAGTGAAAAGATCAAAGTGTGTGCATGCATGCTCAGTGCGAAAAAAATGCAAATTATGCCATATACCAAACCAAAATCTGTTGTTTTTGCTAGGCGTGTTCTATCCCATGGCACATTCAGGCATATACAAAAGATGAAAATCAAATAAGATTATATACATATGGGCACCATGCCATTAAAAAGCCACTTCTTTTTTTGTGGCATGGTGCCCTTATGCATCAAAACAGAAAGTACCACCTAAGAAAAAATGGTGGGCTTCAGTATTAGAAGTGAATATTTGCTCACATTTTAAGACATTAAAAAATAATTCACTTTTCTCTAAACCGTTTTGTCAACTGATTTAGCAAACAGACATGAGAGACAATTGATGTGAGATTTCCCTTTTACGCCATGCCCTGCTCTAAAATTGCTGCTGGAAAAGCCACTATTGTGCAGATTCTGGTATTTGCTACTTCCTCTATTTGTTGTTCTTTTCAGGTAATCACAAGATTATCAAACAAGTCTGCAATCTGTCAGGTATGGTTGACTGATTTTAATATAATGAGCTTAGTTTTAAAATACCTGTGGCTGAATCCAAATTCCTTTTCGGGTCAGAGTGTCACCTTTGGATCCCAACAGGCACTGAGATGATGTACCTTTTTAAAAGGTCCTTGTTTATAATGGGTACAGTAGTGTTGGGTTGGCATGGATAAACTTGCCTGTTTGCATGCCCAGTTGCTACCTCTGCATTTTAAAGCCAGGCCCTGCATGCACAGTTCTCATTAAATATTGGGCTGCTTCATATCAAAATACGATGCGTTTTGCATGCTGATTCTAACTTATGTATATTGATGCATCTCCCCAAAAGATCACCTTCTGAATTGCAACTCACAGTGACGTTTGAAATATTGATTTCAAAGCAACAGACTTTTACTATGCTTTATCGACGTGAACGTAGCAATTTCAAAATCTTGAAAGTACATAGAGAGAAACTCCCTAGCCAAATTAGGTTCATGTTATGACTGAACCTAATAACAAGAGTCCACAGAATTCGCCTATCCGAACAATAATATGATGAGGGTTCGCAAACTTGATTTTATACTTATATGAGTTGTATTCAGCTAACTTTTACTCAGAGTTCACCCACCTAAGTTAGATATGGCCATTAATTTCAGTGCATCTACTCTGCAAAGAAGTTAGTTGAATGCAGCCCTTTCTGTTGGGTTGAGTTCAGGCCCATTTTGTATGGTTGCCATTCCAGAGAAAATGGGGCCCAGATAACTAGCCCTTTTGATTTTGCATATACATTTGAACATCACATCTCTGTGCAGCCATCCGGTGATATTAGAGGGGGGCAGAGCATGTTCTCGCCTTCCTTCATGGGCCAGAGTGGAAGAGAGGTACCGCTAATGTCCTATCCGACCCGCAGCCTCAGTGAATCTACTGAAGAGACTACCCACACTTTCGTTCTAATAAGAATAATACTGGAACTCAAGCCTGTCTTGGAAGTCCTGACTTTTAATTCTAAGTGTAGGGCAGCTTTTGCCAACCAGCTGCCCTCCAAATGTTTTGAACCACAACTCCCATCAGCCCCAGCTAGCATGGCCAATGATGAGGGATGATGAGAGTTGAAGTCCAAAACATCTTGAGGGGACCAGGCTGAAGAAATCTGGTTTAGGAACATGCTGTAGTTGCTACATGATAAGGAAGGGCATTTTGCTCATGTTCACTGATACTTTCTGTTGTTATTATTTCACCTATTAGTACAGATTTTGAGTGAGCCCCTAATAAACCTTGCCACATACATTTTTTTTTTGTTGTTTCTTAAACCAAATTCAAAACAGAGGTGAATTTGGGTTGGTCAGCCTATGAACAGGACGCAGGGTCTACATATTTTCTCCCAGATTGATTTTTCATTCTGATGTAATATTGCTCATACTTAATCCTCCATGGACATTGCGCCATGAAGATAAAACTTATGTCATAATGGGACCATACTGTATACGTTCTCAGTTGAGGACAAAATATAGATGAAAATCATGATGATCACCAATATGATATCTTGGTTAGAAGGTTAGGACTAAAAGCTTTTAAACCCTGGTCCAAATTTTTGGTGAGTCTTGAAGTTCCACAAGTTAGCTGTCAAGGTAGTGGCCAATATAGTAGTCAAGTAGCCCTTTCCCCCTGGCCTAGGGGATGAGGTCTAAACTCACCCAGCCCTACAAAAGAGGCTCCTCAGAGGAAGATTGTCTGGCTATTGTTTTATTGATTTAACATGCTGTAAAATGCTTTGAGATTTTATTAAAAATATAAAGCGGTATAGAAATTAAAAAAATAAATGAATATATTTTATCCTATTCTACCTGTGAGTTGTGGACATAAAAAGAAAAATTGCCACAAGCAGGATGGAAATAGGATAGAAAGGAAGAGTAGAGCAAGCCAATACAGACCACGGGGCTTGTTAGCAACATCACGCTCATTTAATCTAAATATGAAACTGCATCTGGAATGTACACTGCAACCCACATGGAGTAAGTATATCATGGAAAGGAGTAAGGCTACATGTGGGGGGAAAGTTCCTGATTTTAAACCCAAACTCCAGTTTCAGGATCATTTTCTTTACCGAGAAATGTTGCCTAGTTTTGGTTCTTGCAATTCACACAGTGCCTGTTCTGCTTTGAAGCTCTCGGACATCAATAGTGTTGTCTACCGTTGAGCAACGTTACCCTATTTGGATTCACTTAATTTTAAATGTTCTCCCCTACCTATTATTTCTGCAAAGGCTCTTAGGGCTATTTACTATTGTCAGACAACGACTGATAATACACCTCCCTGAGCCCACACACCTGCAAATAGCATTGTGAAGGTTTTCACTCCAGCTTCTCTTTGCATAGGATGCACTCGCACTCTCTCTCAGCAGGTGTGCCTATATTATCTTCTTCTTTGGCTTAGGAAACTATGTAAGATCTACCTTTTTACTAAAACTTTGAGCTAGTTTTTAGGGGGAAAGCTGGTCCAGTTCATTTGGAGTTGTTTTATGTTGTTATTTGTCAGTGTGGATTTGTCTTTCTGTTTTGTTTTGTTATGTACATTTTAATTTGTTGCCATCCAAGCAAATTTAGAAACATGGGATTTAAGAGATTTAAATAAATAGGTAAATTAATTAGACAACCTATTTATCTATTACACAGCTCTGTATGAACTAAAAATATGGAACATTTCTGGGTAACAAAATGCATTTGCTTACATTTTGCTGAACTGTGTTTATAGACCCATATTTTATAAATCTCCTCACATAGTGGAATCCCATTTAAGGGGCCCAAGAAGCTTCAAAATGTTTACGATGGGAACATTTGTGGTCTTTGGGTTTGATTAAATGCTCAAAAGTTTTCTTCCTCTCAGGAAGAGGCTTCCATCTTTCTGTCTAATTCTCAGGGCACTTAAAAATTTGGGTGCAGGGTGCAAGCTTACCTTGTTGCAAGGTGGCCAAGAGTGGCGTGCCTCTCTGAGTTTTTCTTTCCAGTAAGCTTTCCCCCAGCACGCTGCAGCCTCCTTGGCTGCCCATGCCTCTTGATCTGAAAAAAGCTGCATGTATCTTCCCATTATAGTGCAGGCACCCCAGAAGGCTACAAAGTGCAGGCTACTGGTAAGATGATGTAGATTGAAAGACAAGACACTCACAAACACCATTTGGCCCTCCCAAAAGTGAGTTAAGCACAAAAAGCACCTCTGCACCCCACCCAAGAGAAATTCATTGCAATTTCCCCCCCTTTATTAATTTTCAAATGCAATTTCTTTCCTCCTGGGAAATGGATGGAAAATATGTGGAAGGAACATTGGATTCTCAGATACAGTGGCACCTCGAGTTACAGACGTTTCAGGTTACAATCGCCTCAGGTTACAAACCCTGCTAACCTGGAAGAGTTACCTCAAGTTGAGAATTTTGCCCCAGGATGAGAACGGAAATTGTGTGCCAGTGGTGCAGTGGCAGCAAGAGGCCCCATTAGTGAAAGCACGCCTCTAGTTAAGAACAGTTTCAGGTTAAGAATGGACCTCTGGAACGAATTAAGTTTGTAACTAGAGGTACCACTGTAGTTACGACATAGCAAGCAGATTTCCATTTTAATTTCAATATGAATTATCCGCTATTTTAGGCAGACTCGAAAGGAAATGGAAGCATCAACAAGAGACTTCCCTCTATTGTGGAGGATGAGGAAGAAGAGGAGGAGATGGTAGAAGAGGAGGCTGGTACTCTTTCTCCGGTCCATACCAGAAGCACAACCTCCTGCTCCCAGCAGAAAAAGTCAGGAAGCAATAAAAGCTATCTTGGGATAAACTTGAAACAGTTGGCCTCAGGAACTGTGCCCTTCCACTCACCTATCCGAGTTTGCAGCGCAACCTCCTCTAGAACCAAGCATGAAATGGAACTGCATTATTACTCCAAAAGGAGAGAGAAGAACCTCAAGCTGCACCTTACATCCCTAAACAGCACTGGTCCCCCAGACCTCAGCCCCAGGTAAATATTAGGAATGTCTCTTACAATGGCGCGCACCCAGTTTCTCTTTCCATACCAACATTTTTCCTATGATCATAAATGTTTTCTGTTCTTTGATACTGTCGCTAACAATATTGTTGCCTTAAAATTACCCACCAATTTAAACCACTTTAAATACAACCCATAAAGGAGTAAATTCACTGATTATCTAAATAATAACTGTAGAAGTTTGAAGACACTAGCAGCATTAAAATAAATCTTATGACATGGACTTGAATAAAGAGGAAACTGTGAGATGAAGACTGGAAATAGAAAACTGTTGGCTTGAGGGAGGGAAGTCATTGTTTGGAAGAGCAGGGGGAAAGGAGTTGTACAAATGGATGTTGAAATTTATTGTTGTTTGTTTAAAGTGAAAATTTAATAAAAAAGTATTTTTAAAAAATAAAATACAACCCGTAAAGGAATAATGGTTCTCTATACAGAAGGCATTCAGAAGAACTGGTAACTAAAAGCAGTACAATGCACAATGTTTAAGGGCACAATAAGACCCTATCCGTGGGACGCAGGTGGCGCTGTGGGTTAAAGCCTCAGCGCCTAGGACTTGCCGATCGAAAGGTCGGCGGTTCGAATCCCTGCGGCGGGGTGCGCTCCCGCTGCTCGGTCCCAGCGCCTGCCAACCTAGCAGTTCGAAAGCACCTCCGGGTGCAAGTAGATAAATAGGGACTGCTTACCAGCGGGAAGGTAAACGGCGTTTCCGTGTGCGGCTCTGGCTCACCAGATGCAGCTTTGTCACGCTGGCCACGTGACCCGGAAGTGTCTCCGGACAGCGCTGGCCCCTGGCCTCTTGAGTGAGATGGGCGCACAACCCCAGAGTCTGGCAAGACTGGCCCGTACGGGCAGGGGTACCTTTACCTTTACCTTTAAGACCCTATCCAGCATTCATTATGGGAGACTGAGGCTACAGTCCTCTACTCACTTGCCTGGAAGTAAGCCCCACTGAGTTTTATGGGAATTATTTCTGAGCAGACATTGACAGGATTGCACTGTAAGCACAAAAATCATCCTTACTCATTTCAGTTTAGTTTGCCAAAATGCACCTGCATCTTTCAACATCCCTTCAACAGACCTGCTTTAAAAATTGTCTGTTTTTCATTCAGAGTCCTGGAAGTCAGAAGGATATGTAAAAAGAACACAAAGTATGAGGGGTTTTTTTTAAGGATCATTGAAACAATGCAGTCCCTGAGCTAGCCCATAGAGCTTGGCTCATGAACGTTTCAGAGCTCTGGAAGGAATGGAGGAGCAGTATGTTTTATTTTATCTTATATAAAAAATTGATACCCTAATTGCAAAATACCCACTCAAGGCACTTTGAAGGGAAGTTCCCTGGCCGGAGCTAAAGCTTAGGCAGAGTCTCTTTATATGAAAACCTTCCTTGCCCATATGACAGGCCTGCCCCCAGCCCTGCCTATGGCTGCCTGATTGATAGGTTTGCAGGGTTTCCCACTGACCATATGCCCCGGACATTGCTGGGATTTCAAAGGTGGAATTGACGTCCAAGGGGAATTTCCGAAAGGCATGGGGTGGATTCCTTAAAAAAACAAAAACAAAACCTGAACAATTTTGGAGGTGTCCTGGTTTTTACTTTTTGAAACATGGCAACCCTACCACAGGCATCTGACTGGCCACTGTGAAGACAGGGTGCTGGACGAGATGGCATGATCCAGCAGGCTCTTATGTCTTTATGTCTTACCATATTTTTTGCTCTATAAGACTCACTTTTTCACTCCTAAAAAGTAAGGGGAAATGTGTGTGCGTCTTATGGAGCGAATGCAGGCTGCGCAGCTATCCCAGAAGCCAGAACAGCAAGAGGGATTGCTGCTTTCACTGCGCAGCAATCCCTCTTGCTGTTCTGGCTTCTGAGATTCAGAATATTTTTTTTTCTTGTTTTCCTTCTCCAAAAATAGGTGAGTCTTGTGGTCTGGTGTGTCTTATAGAGCAAAAAATACTGTATATAAAGTGATTCTGTCCAACCTTTGGCTCCGTCAGCTTAGACAATCTCAGGGACTGTGCGGTTCCTTGGAGGGTTGTTCTTTTAAGTAACAACAGCCTTTGCACAGCTGTCTCCCCGCAGTGCAAAAGCAGAGAAACACTTGATTTCTCAGCAAAGTGCTTAGCTGTTTGCTTTAAGGCTCTCTCTTTTGTTGACCCATGCAAATTTTAAGACGGAGGTTCAGCTCCCTTCTCCTGAAAATGCTCACAGACTGCATTCTCACCTTGAAAGGCTTTCGGAAAGACATTAAGCTGAACCCAGTGGGGAGGTCTGCTGCATGAGGTCCATTGAGAGAAATCGGAACAGCATGTACTACTTCCCTATTCATTTCAATTTGGCTTGTGCAGGAAACATCTCAGTGAACTGTGTCCATAGAAGCTAGCTGCAGGAAGGAGTGCCTGAGGAATAAGAAATGGGAGGGGGGGGAGGAACCTTCTCCTCCACTGCCACGTTGCTGATTTTAGCTTAGGACAGTTATGAATGAAAGTAATCACCTTTAATAGGTGTTCAGTGACCTTTGTAAAATAGGTTATAGTTCAATAAATCCATTTTCATTCCTTCATGCTGCATTATCACATCCCTTTCATTACAGTAAATTTACTGATGAGTGTTATACAACTGCTAATCTCGCACAGGCATTTATCAACAAAGGTTGGCTGAACAAGTGATATTCCCCCATTTTGTATCTTGGCAGCACTTTTTCTTTATTCGAAATGCAGGGAAGATTAGTGATAAGTTAAAGGAAATGATGGAGTGTACAAACATTCATATGACTTAAGGAAAGTTGCCTTAATTAAACAACACCTTGGTTGGGTAGCCGTCTTCCAAACTCTGCCATGGAGGTAGGGTTGCCATATTTCAAACAGTGAAAATCTGGACAGAAAATATGTTTTGGGGCAAAGTTGTTGGACTTTTTTTTTACTTTTGCCCCAAGTTGTTGGGCAAAAATGGCACTGCTGACACAGGCTGCCATATTTTCCCAGACATCTTCTCGATTTCTGCCCGAACGCTGCTGTCGACTGCAGTATTCTGGATGTATGGCAATCCTTCATGGAGAGGGTGGGGCAAAGGGTTCATCAATTAAGAAAGAAAGAACACAGAAATGGAAAACAAAGTATGGATGAAAAACAGGACAATAGGTACAGAAACACAGTCATATTGCCAAAGAAGAAAGCTTCGTTCAGGCCATCTAATGAGAGTGCAAGTGCCTGGGAGCTTAGTACCAGTCCCTGTTCCTGACCTTTATGCATTTAGTATAAAACTTGTGGAGGCATCCCATTCGTACAACTGTTAAATGTAGAAGGCTCTCTCTGTGTGATTGAGAGCCCACGCAGAGAGGTTCCACTGCATATATTATTACTGACAGAAAGAGCTATCTGCTGATGTTTAAGTGTGTGATCCAAAGTGGGGTTGAAGCTGGCTGCTTCAGTGCTCCCTCTCCCCACGCCCAGTTTGAAAGTTTATAAAGGGAGTGGAACTTCACAAGTCAGATTTTTAAAAACATTACATTAATCTCCGGCCCTGCCCGAAAAGAGAGCATGTACGACTCCCAGGGTTTTTACAAAACCTCCAGTACAGCTTGCATTATTTCTTGCTAACACAACACAGCACAACACAAAACACAAGTTATGTTTCACTGTGCCTTTTGGAGGCGGGCAGGGAATGAGAATGGGCATCTATTCAGTGAGCTGAAATTCTAATTTATGGCCATTGTGTGCAGAGGGTTATTTTTGTTTGCTTGCTTGCTTGTTTTTTTGTTTTTTGTTGTTGTTTTTTTGTATACACCACAATATCCTACCTCAATCTTCTGTTCCTATATGAAGCAAACATCACAATCTAGTTTCAGGCTCTGCTTGCAAGGAGCACATCAAATCCAAAATAATATTACAGCGGAGTGATCTTTTCCTCCGAACAACATAGTTAATCACAGAAATTCTGCTGCGTTCCAGGCTAAGGGAAATCTCAGATTTCCTCTAACCTGGGGAAGCGGTTATCCCTACTTTTATCCCTACTCCTCTTCAAAAGTTTGAGTAGTCCCTCAGGAGGAAATGAGATCTGACAAGACAGACAAAGGCTTGTGGTCCTTTATTAAGGAAAAATGTTGTTTAAGTCAGTAACATCCACTTCAGTGTGTTTTCTTTGCAAAGATAAACATAGAATTTTCTATGCCACGTTATCAGTCGACCAACATAGCAGCTCTTTTCTTTTAAGCAATTTTAGGTTCAAATATTGGTAAAGTTCATTGTATGAACGTTCTGTTTCCCAAAAAATGTGTGTATTGTTAGCCATTCATGAGGACAAAGAAGCTTGATTTCTGTGCAATTATTCCAAGATTGTCTTTCCTTTTCAAAACAGGATCGTTGATGGAACAGAAGATGGTAACAATAATGAAGAAAGCCAGACATTTGACTTTAGCTCTGAACAACTCAGGCAGGATTCCAGAGCATCTCCTACCATCAGGGGTTAGTGCTATATTTAGCCATCTTACAAATGATTCATAATGCACCTTTCAGAGAGGGCTGCCTTTTGTGTACTGCACACTGTGAGAGAAATCCTTAGATGTGACTGGATCATCGTGGGCAAGAGTGACAGGGGGGTTAAGCGTAGAGCTACTGTATTTCTTTCCAGTTATCTGGGCTTCTTTTCTTGCCATTTTTCAGACAAGGTAAAAAGATCATGATGCTTACAGGCATTGCTGCTTCCTAAATCAGGGCCCATCCCTGTGTATAGTTCTGCATGCCCCATTAAAGAAGTCGACCCTAATTGTAAGAAGGTAATATTAAGTAGCAAAGTGTTCATTTAAGGTCCAATAGTCTGCAGTCCCAAAGCCAAAGGTGCAATTCTGGCAGTGGGTGGTGAAAGGTAATTGTTGCCAGAGGAGGAGGAGGAGCAACACCAAGAAAAGCAAAAGCTTGATGTGAGTAGCCATATTAATCATAACAATAAAATAATTGTACAATATGCTTATTCCAATCACACTCACACCAAACGTTTGAATCACTCTTTAACAGTAATGGCTCCCCCCCTCCAGTGAATCCTGGGTACTGTAGTTTGTGAAGGGAGCTGAGAGCTGTTAGGAGAACATTTAATGACCTACAGTTCCCATAATTATTTGGAGAAGAGTGTGTGGGAAAATAGCATTCTCTGTGGCTACAGAACACAGAAAGACTATTTAGCGAGAGGGCACAGAAAAGAAGGGAGAGGGGAGGGGAGGGGCTGGAATCCTGAACAGCAACGCTCCACACTGCAACATTTTCTTGCAGGTCCCACTTCCTACAGTTTTAAAATCATTAAATATTTTAATAAAATGAAATAAAGTGCCAACTAATTTTACCTGATGCTAGGGAAGAGGGGTTATTGTACATCACATATGCCCCAAATTAAAACATTTTTTTAAAAAACAGTAATGAAAATGGTTGTTGTTGCTTACTTACATACATAAACACACATGCAGAAAGCCCAACAATGAAGCTTTTACTGTGTCCCACCCACCTTCCTAAGGGGTTTTTAAGAACAACAACCCAGTTGCTTTCCCCCTAGACAGCTATATAGCAAGCTCACCAGAGAGAACAAAAGAAATCTAAACCAAGATTTTACAGTCTAATGCAGAATAAATCTCAAAGACCTTCTGTGGTGCAGAAAGATGACAGCCTAAAAGTTGGGGGAGGGGGCTGGGAGAAGGGCTACTTGGCTCATTTCTGAATTGTGACAAGCATCACAGCACAAACCTGTGGAATGCAAGCAATCAAACCTTACTCATCCCTTCCTCTCTTTCTTTAGTTGAGCCATTTCAATTTCAGAGGAACTGTGGTTTATTTTTATTTTTTGTTTTTTGATGTTGTCTTTATCCTGAACTCATTGAAGGAAAGGTAGAACTTTACATATTTGAATTAATTTAGCCTTATCAAGAAAAGGTTCTCGATTTGGAACACTTGTTTTTACATAGGCAAATCGTTCCTTCACAAACTAAAATCTGGAAAGAAACTTAAATGAGCAATCAGGTCACAGATGCGAGATTTCTATGACCATCTACTTACAGTATGTATTGTTATGATTACAGAGAATGAAGTTGGCGCCGCTGTGCTAGTCATCAAAGCGGAAGAAGCAAAGCAACAGATCAACAGGCTTAATAATGAGGTATGGAGAATTTCATGTCATTTCAATTGTTCTACTCTTCCTTGTGGAGAAATGAAACTTGTTAGGATCAGCAACACCCTTGAGGTAAGGCTAATTTTTCATGCCTAGTGATAATTGATAAATCTTTAGTTCCAATAGCCTATAGCACTTTTCAGATGCACTGCTTATGTATAAATGTTATGTGCATGCAGGGCAAATGGAGACAAGTGCACTAAGCTCCACCACCTGTATCACGATCTGCATTGCCCTCTAGGACATACAAGGTGACATCTAAGTGGAGACCCTTCTCTGCTCAAAGATACGCCCTGCACGATTTGGAATCCCAGTTTTGAAGGAGAGGGTGCTTTGTCCTTTTTATTTTATGCATTGTGACTTCCTGTTGTTTTTCTCGACCATAGTTCAGTCAGTATTTATTGTGATTGTTAAGAGTGGATTTCTGTTTAATTATCATTTGCTGATGTTTAAAGGTAAAGGTAAAGGGACCCCTGACCATTAGGTCCAGTCGTGGCCAACTCTGGGGTTGCGGCGCTCATCTTGCTTTATTGGCCGAGGGAGCTGGCGTACAGCTTCCGGGTCATGTGGCCGGTATGACTAAGCCGCTTCTGGCAAACAAGAGCAGTGCACGAAAACGCCGTTTACCTTCCCGCCAGAGTGGTACCTATTTATCTACTTGCACTTTGACGTGCTTTCGAACTGCTAGGTTGGCAGGAGCAGGGACTAAGCAATGGGAACTCACCTCATCACGGGGATTCAAACCGCCGACCTTCTGATCGGCAAGTCCTAGGCTCTGTGGTTTAACACACAGCGCCACCCGTGTCCCATTTGCTGATGTTTGGAGCTGTTTAATTTATATTTTTTATAGCTGTTTAAGTTTATTGTGTACTATTATATTCAACTAGCTTATTGAATATTACTTTATTTGATATAAGTCATTTCATTTTTAAGTTATGCTTTATTATGACTTTCTGTATTGGATCGGATATAATAATAAGGTGTGTGTTCTTTGTTGTATATTTTGTTGCTGTAAGCCACCTTGTGTATGGTAATATAGAAAGGCTATATAAAAATTAGAAGTGGAAAGAAATGAAATGGAACTCATGGAGGGCGACGGAGAGCTTACTATGCTTTTCCCTTGTGTGTACGATTTACACATGAGCAGCACAACCCAGACAAAGCGTATGTCTGTGGCCATGACGACATTTCCTACCAATGCATTGGATTGTAAGAGGAGGAACACAATTCCTAGCTTTTCCAGCACCTTCATCTTATTTCTTAGAATACCCTACTCCAGTTTTTTGTGTATTTTTAAGGGGGGGGAAATGAGAAAGGAGGTCATTGGTAGCCAGGAGC
Source organism: Podarcis gaigeae (assembly GCF_964106915.1). Taxonomy (NCBI): domain Eukaryota; kingdom Metazoa; phylum Chordata; class Lepidosauria; order Squamata; family Lacertidae; genus Podarcis; species Podarcis gaigeae. Next base: position 40,072,366 of record NC_139688.1, read on the forward strand.
AACACATTTCATTAGCAGTCTTTCCAACCAAGATTAAAAGCTTTCTAGCAAAAGGGCAAATAACTGCTTTCATACAAGGTAATTGTGTTACAGCACTTTACTAGCAATCAAAAAATTGCTACCTAGCTCTCCTTTTGGAGGGGAACTAGTAATTTGCCACAGAGCAAAAGCTACTGGAGCAGAATGGACCAAAATCAAGCAAACATACTATGATCCTTAAATTTGTGCAGGGGCATAATACAGAAGTGCATTTCACTTTCATAGGAAATGCTTAGCATTCACAAAATTCTAAAGTCTCTTGTTAGCAAAAATGATAATGTCTATAGAGATGCATTACTTTAAAACGTGTATCAGTAGTCCAAACCCCCCTAGCAAATTGATGCAGCTGAAGGCTACCCATGTTTTATTATAGGGTCAGGAGAGGGGCAAAAATAAGGTTTTGCCAATATGAACGTCAGCTTTCTACAGCTTTTAAAAATAATACCTGCTGAGCTGGCAGTTTTGAAATTTGGCATGTGGGATCTACCTGAAGAGTTCTACAAATGTGCCAAACTTCAAACAACTATGATCTATTAATTATTATATTTTCCCCAAGGGGCCCAATGTGGTGACCATGGTCCCGTCCTCCCCATCTTATCCTCACAGCAGCCCTGTGAAGTAGGTTAAGTTGAGAGGCAATGACTGCCCAAGGTCACCCAGTGGGCTTCGTGGCAGAGTGGGGATTAGACCCCTGGCCTCCTAGGTGTAATGGTTCAACACTCTATCCATTACAGCACAGGTACATCAAGTTTGAAAGTGCTGAAACATGGGCATTTCAACCTGCTGTTCTGCAGGTTTATAATATATTTCCATTTTTTTGTAGAAAGTACTGGTGCACTTTATTCAGGCTTTATTCAGAGAGCACGTACTTCCATTGATTTGGTGAAGTTCTGAAATTCAAAGTTAATTAAGGTTTTCCTTGTCCCATTAAAGTCTATGGAAAACAAGTACTGGCAGATAGTGCAGGGACGCAGGTCTAAAAGCTGCTCCTGAAACTTGGTAAACCTCTGAAATGGCATTTGAAAGTGTGTGGTGGGGAAGGCCTCTTGGGCTTGCCGATCGGAAGGTCAGCGATTTGAATCCTCGTGAGGGGGTGAGCTCCCGTTGCCCTGTCCCAGCTCCTGCCAAACTAGCAGTTCGAAAGCATGCCAGTGCAAGTAGATAAATAGGTACCGCTGCGGCAGGAAGGTAAACAGCATTTCCATGTGTTCTGGCACTCGTCTGGCACTTCTGTTGCACCAGAAGTGGTTTTGTCATGCTGGCCACATGACCCGGAAAGCTGTCTGTGGACAAACGCCAGCTCCCTCGGCCTGAAAGCGAGATGAGTACCACAACCCCAGAGTTGCCTTTGACTGGACTTAACCGTCCAGGGGTCCTTTACCTTTTTACCTTTGCAGGGCATAGCAGGAATGAAAATCAAAGGCAAAGGTCCTTCCTAGAGTTTAGTGCTTGCAGAGGGATCCACCTAGTGGTTGCAATGTGCAGTGCCTGTTCACTTAGCTACGGAATATAATTGTGTGGTGCCACAGATAGATGAAGGCTTGGTAACATTGCTGAGCCTATGGGTACATTTGCAGACATGAGAAACTGTGGTGGGTCACCTTCATGCACCTCCCACTGCAAGACCTCAGCCCACACCACAGACCTATTAGTCCCCATACGGCATACAAATTGGAGAGCAGTGTGGTGTAGTGGTTTGCATGTAGCCTCCCAGGAACCAGTGGCGTGCTAATTTTCCTCTTCCATTATTTGTCCTCTTGACAACCCTGTGAGGTAGCTCACATGAAGAGACAGATATCCGTGTGAAAGTCAGTCACATTAAGGTTGCACAATTAGAGTTTGTTGGCAGGTCCTGCACAACAAGCCCACTTCCCCCTCCCCAATAAGAGAAGTGACAGAAAAATGCATTGGAAAGTGTGGAATAACACTTGGTTTAGCGCAGCATTGTCTAGCCTCTCCGCATAGCGAATGTTGCCTAATATCCTTGCAAGCAAATCAGGATGAACGTTCAACAATGAGCAGATCATCTGAAAGTGTCTATCTAGTAAATGTATTTAGGAGTGCAGCTTCAACGAATTTCTGCTTCAACTTTTATATATTTCTTAAAGCAAGTGGTAGTATAAAAAACAAAATAAATGCTGAATATACAAAACTAACACTGCACCCCAAAATGTTGAGATTTATTATTATCTCCACTGAAGGCACCTTAAGATGGATAGTGAACTGCTTACCTGTTTGTAATGTGATTTCAGAAGCACTAAAGATTAATACCACAGTCGTTAGGCTTTCCTCCACTTGTATGAAGCCCAACAAACTGGAAGTAGAAATGCATTACGAAATAGTATTTCACACAATGGTATGTGGGGGGAGGGGAAAGAAACAAACAAACAAAATCGTGGAAACTGAGGGTCAACGTGAAGTAAAATTAAGATATTTGTTTGAGCAAATTTCCCACCATGCACTGTCAAATGCCATTTCAGAGAGTTCCCCAGTTTTCAGGAGCAGCTTTTCAGTCAGAAAGAGAACCTTTAAATGACCACGTAAGCTCTTAGAATCCTAACCCATAGTTTCAGCATATGAAATGTATTTTTATATTGTTAATAATTAGTGAACATAGGAAGTTGCCTTATAGAGGCTGGCAGTGTGCTCTCCAGGTTTTCAGTCAGGGGATCTTCTCAGGCCTGCCTGGAGATGCAGGAATTGAATCTTGACTGTTAAAGTGGCATATGCTTTGACTCTAAGGTGTCTGGATGTGACTTAAGGCTACTTGATCTGCTTTGACTTAACCATGACAGCGTCAGGTGCTTAATTTATAGTAATGAGCAGGTTAAGTTGTACAAGTCACACACTAATTGGAAACGCTTTTAGTTCAGAAAGACTCAAATGCTTCACAATTATCCTTTTCTCTTTCTGACAGGTACGTTTACCCTTTTGAAAACTAATGTACAGCCTCATCTTGCTTTCTGCAAATTACTTCCTCTTTTCATCAATTTGATGAACTGCACAAGTTTAATTCTGTGAGCACAGTGGCAGTAATCGCGCGCAAAATACATTGATTATCTGCTACTGGAAGCAACGCAGAGCTAATTTTTAATTTTGTACCTTCATTTGCTTTTTTTCCTGCTAGCTACGTACAGTATAATCAAATGGGAAAAAAGAAGGTTCCCTTCAACTTTAATCCACAATTCACTCAGTTCAGTGTGTGTAAAGTAATTTATTTCAGCCAACAATGCTAGAATAAATGGGTTGTAGACTACAGCTGGTTACTTTCATTATATAGAGGTATATTCTCCATCAATGTCCCTATAGCAAATTTTATGTATTCCAAAAAAATATGATTACCCATATAAACTATCATGCTTGATAAGCCTTCCCAGATGAGTGCTTCTCAAATTATGAATTTTCATTAAAGAAATGGCCATTCTATTGCACAACATATATTATTAGATAGGGAACACTGTTAATTCTTGGTGGTCGGCCACTTCTTAAACTAGGAAATATTTATAGTTACAGGTAGGTAGCCGTGTTGGTCTGCTGTAGTCGAAACAAAACAAAACAAATCCTTCCAGTGGCACCTTAAAGACCAACTAAGTTATGGGGAAAATTTAATCATGGCTAGCATAAGTCTCATTGATTCCTATGCTACTACAGCCTTAATTTCCTCCAATCCAATGTTTCAGTTGAGTTTCAGCTGAGCTTTTGCAAACATTTACGACATATTTTTTTTGGCGGGGGGGGGGGGGAGAAGAACTGCACCAAAGCCTTAATGGAACAATCCTGTACATATCAATTCAAAAGTACAGCCTATTGAGTTCAGTGGGGTTTTCTCCAAGGCAAGTGATTATAGGATTCAAGCCAAAAGGTTTATTTTCAAAAGCAACCCCCTCTAATAATTGGCTTTTATTTCATCATGTTGGAAGCAGATTATTAAAATAGTTTGAAAATATGATTTGAGGAGGCTCCAGCTTGACTCAGCAAACTGGAATGTAGCACCTAGCAATTGGTCCTGAAGTAATTCAAAACTTAGACTTGGTTCTTGAATCTTCTGATTTGCTCCCCATGCAAGAACTTTGACCCCACATAGTTGGTTTTAATGAAAATTAAAATAGGTTATTTGTTAGCGTTCCTGTGGCACACAATCGTGAACCACAAGTGGCACAAATATCAAACAAAACAAGAATCAATGGATTTACCGTATTTTTCCGTCTATAAGATGCCCCCATGTATAAGACGCCCCCCCTATTTTGGGGGACTCCGATTTAAGAAAATGGGGGGAGATGTATCCGTGTATAAGAAGCCCCCAAATTTTTGACATTATTTTTTATGAAAAAAGCCTAGTCTTATACACAGAAAAATACGGTATTTTCCTTAGGAAATAAACTCCTCTCTGTTCTTAAAGAGAATTTTGCAACTGGAACCAGAGAGATGGATTAAGTTGTGAAACTTGCCTTCTGTGTATTGGATGGGATGCTGTTGGCACTCTTACATTCATGACAGAGCTTTTCATCCAGCGGACAGCTCCACTAATGGGAGAAGATGGGAGGTGATTCTTGCCCATTCACCCTTTCCCTTCCATCATCCCACACCACCTTCCACCCTGATTTCCAAGGTCTGCAGAATTGGCAATAAAAAATATCTTCCTTTCCTCTTCCATTAGTGGAGGCATCTGCTGGATCAAAAGCCCTTCTGTGAATGCAAGGGCATGAGTTGGATTCCACCATTTCTTTTTCGTTTGAACAATGTTGTTTAAATATTTTTATATGTATATATTTTTAAATATATATATTTCAGGTCACTTCTTTGACTCAAGAGGTCTCTCAGTTAAGCAAAGACATGAAGAATGTGATGCACCTCTTGGAAAACCTGGTCGTGGCACAAAAGTCCCCGGAGTTTTGCGCCGTGCATGGCCCAGCCGTGAGCCCCAACATGGAAAACTTACAGACTAGAATGTCTTGGCCTCCACACCAGCCGTGTATGCATATGCAGGTTCCGAATGTCACCTGCACCAAAGCACAGCTCTGCCATTCCAATACGATAGCTGGCATCTGGAACATGGATGCGACCTCCGTAGGTAGCGGTCCGCCAAGAACTGAATCCCACCTTCAAAATTCTACGGGTGGCGAATTCTATTATACGTCGAGCCTTGAACATTCCCCCTCCCACTACCATATGATCCAGAAGGATCACCTGCAGTTTGTGAGTTGCACCTCTCCGCGTTCGGACACCACGTTGACTCCCCTCCAGTCCATTTCAGCAACTCTTTCCTCCTCCATGTGCTCTTCGTCGGATACGTCCTTGCACCTTGTGTTGCCCAGCAGATCCGAGGAAGGAAGCTTTAGTCAGGGAGCGGTCAGTTCGCTGAGCCTCGAGAACCTGCCAGGCTCTTGGGACCTGGAAGGAACTACGGGGACAGCAGCAGCGCAGACCTCAGAAGACTTTCCTCTGGATGTCATGAAAAGCACAGTGGATATTAAAGATAGCAAAGCCATAAACGTATAATGGAAACGGTGACGTGATAACCCTTCAAGCATGCTCCACAACTGCCAGCTTGTAAACTGCATGACATATTATTATTATTTTTGCCTTTTCCTCAGATGCTCATGGAAATTTGCGAACTCAAAAATTGGCGACCCATGCAAAGGCAAAGGTTTGACCAGCGCATATGCAGAGAGGTGATTTCTAGATTTAAGAAGCACATTGAAAAAGCCTTTTATACGCAGATTGTAGCTTAACTGGACTGCTCAACAGACTTTTGTGACACTCTGCAGCTCCTGAGGGACAAAGTAGCTGGACCACGAAGACTGAGGAGCCTTAGCACAGGAGGTCTTTGTTGTGCGAAGCAAAGGGTTTTTCACCCCCTTACTGCCTGATTGTTGCTGCCAGACAATATCAGCTTCAGGTGATCAAGGCTCCTGCTAGTATTTATGCCAGTGCTGCAAAGGCGAAGGGACAATTACCACTGCATGTCACCTCCTTGACAATCAACCAAATAGAGCTGGTAGAGAGTGGTTAATTGTTGCACGCTCTTTGTTATGTAAATCAGACCTCTTTATCAAAAATACTATTTTTCTATACTTGGTAAGAAATATGTATTGAAAATATTTATAAGGAGACTAATCAAGATTTTGTTTTCCCTTTTTTTGGTAACAATGCTTGCCGTTTTCAGAATTAATGCACTATCATGTATACATTATTACATATTAGATTGAAATATTATTAGCTTAAAGCGGACATACAGCCCTTTTCTCTGCATGCAGTTTGCAATGAACTTGTTCATGCCGTTAGAATACAAATCAAGAATAGGGTACTGTTTTATTTACAGGAGAATAAAAGCCAGGTGGCTTATACAATGTTAAATCAGAAAACTGTGTAACAACATGTGAACTGTACTACTTTAATCGTTGATAACAAATGTCCTTATTTATTGCTATTGCACATCATCACTTTTATCCTTTATTTTTTAAAGGTCAGGTAACCATTTCAGAGTAAAACCGGAGAATCGGAGGTAACGTCTTCAACCAAAACCATGGCCTGGGAGTTATATCTCAGGCTGTAGAATCACAAGCAAATAATTCTGAAATACCTTTTAAAGCAAATACTTAAGCTTTTCCCCACCATAAAAATGAATAGTCATTAAATCAGCAGGGGATATTTATCAACTGGCTTGCACTTTTGTACATAAATTTAACATTAGAAATAATAAAATGGGCAAGTGGATTACCCAAATAGGCATGTAATTGCAATTTATAATATTGTAAAACCGAATAGCTAATTTCTGGGGTATGCAGACCAACTATTTTCAACAGGGAAGCGCATTTTGAACGTGTGACATCGATACAACAGATTCCGTGTCAGCATAACATTACATACACATTCTAGTCTAAATAATACACCCCTTGTTTTGGGTTGAGAAAAAAGCACAGTAAATCACATGAAGCAGCAGCAGGTGGCATATTTTGATGATTACCAAGGTCAGCCAGCCACTAATCTGAGATCTTAAGGGGAACAAAGGAAGCAACTTTGGATCAAGGCCAAAGTTAAAGGCTGAGATGTTCTAACTTTTTTTTTTTAAAAAAAAAAGAGTGAAACATCCATTTGTGGGTTTCATCCAACAGGGCCTCTCAGCTAACGGTAAAGCTTCCATCAGCTGAATGGAGAGGGGAGCAATTTTCAGTTATTCCCTCTACCCCCTGCCGCCCTGCTCACAAACCCTAAATCTCCTCCAGAGGGTTAGGGGAGCTCCATAGAAGTCGCAGAGAGGCTACAGGGGAGAAATAGTTGAAAATTGCTTTCCTTCCTTTTCCTCTAATGGAAGCCTTACCAGTTACAGATAGGTAGCCGTGTTGGTCTGCCATAGTCAAAACAAAAAAAATTCCTTCCAGTAGCACCTTAAAGACCAACTAAGTTAGTTCTTGGTATGAGCTTTCGTGTGCATGCACACTTCTTCAGATACCTTACCGTATCAGGAAGCCTTACCGTTACCTGAGTGACTCCGTTAGGTGCAACCCTTTCGTTTCAAATGGTATGGCACCATGTAGTGTGATGCTACTCAGGTTTACTCAGAAGTAATGCCAACTAAGCTAAAGGGAAGGTACTCCCTACTAATTCTGCTATTAATGATTCACTTGGCTACTATTCTTGCAGAAGGCTTTGTTCATCTATGTATAATAAGATTGGAATTAGATGCTGAAATTAATTAACAACATACACATGGGATTTGTCTTCCCCCCCCCCCCGAAAGATAATATGGCCTGATAATGTTACAGTGCAATCCTGCTACACCTTTCTAAGAAGATAAGTCCTATTGAGTTCAATTGAGCTTACTCCCTGGAAAGTGGGTATATTAAGACTGCAAGGGTTTTCATTAGGATCTAGGATGTACAACTAAAATATTCCTGTATGGGAAAGGATCTTTTCCATGGAAAGAACCCCCAGAAACATATTGTTTTGCAAATCCTGCATGATTTAAGGAATGCTCCCTCACCACAAACCGTTCCATTTTTTCAAGCTATAATTTGTGGAGCTATCAAATGGGTTTCATTGAGCCGAGGGTCCTGGTTTCTCAAATCTCTATAGTAACATTTTATTTTTCTCCCTTATCACTTTTCTTTATTGCCCATGGGGGGGTATATAATTTGTCCTGTGCTAATAGCTGAACCTTTCCGTGTAAGCCAGAAGCTGTAGTTAAAGGGAGAAGTATTTCAGCTTCCATTCCCTTTAACTCACTCTTCTGGATTGGAGAGTAAGAGACAGGGAGCACAGAAAATTAGCAATATCAGAAAGCCCCAAAGCTATACCAGTAGACGCATTAGTTTAAATGACTGACCTAAGTTAGTCATGTTCATTCATTTCAGTGGGTCTACTTCAAGCATGACTAGAATTGCAGAAAATCCATAGCATTAAAATGAAGCCACTGGTGGGAAAGTATTTATTTTTTACAGCTTATGAGCTCATGTCATTTGAAGGGGGAGGCGAATGTTTTCTATCAATAGCAAACATTTTATTTTTGCTGACAAAAAGTATATATAAATTGGTTATGTTTCACTTCATTTAAAGAAAACACAAAATATGTAGAATGAAATGAATGGGATCCTTGCACAGCGATCCACTATTGTACATTTGGATCTAGAATAAAATACTTAATGCAAGAAACTTAATGGAGCAAATAAACCTCAGCTGATTTATCATAAAAGCTCTCCTTGATTTTATGTGTATATTTGTAAGCACAGCCACTAACACTTCATGCTCATTCATCTAGGGTGCAACACCACTGAGTGTGATTTTAGGTGACTCTCCATTCCTGGGGGGGGGGGGAACCAATCAGGTAGGGGGAAACCCATGCAGTTGTTCACCTCTGGTTGAAGTCAGTGCTGGATTTATGTATAAGCTAAACAAGCTATAGCTTAGGGCCCCACTCTCTTGGGGGCCCCAAAAAATTTTGAAGGAAAAAACAACAAATGGATGTACATTTCTAAAATATAAGATAAAAAACAAATAAAACCTACATACAGCAACAGTGTTTTGTGTTGTGTAGGCTCCTATGATATAAGTAATGGGCCCCACCTGCTAGCCTGCTCCCTAAAATATTCAACACAAAAAACAACCACAATTTGTTGTTGACAAAGGACAGCTGGACATATTAAGGGCCCTATTACCTTCGGTAGATTAGGGCCTTATCAAAGCTAAATCTGGCCCTGGCTGAAGTATTTACATACTGCATGGGATAACACCATAGGCAAATGGTACCTGTGAGGTTCAGTGTGTGTGTAAAGAGGGCCTTGGATGGCAGAGATTTTGTGAGAGTATAGTTGCAGAGGAGAGACCGAAAAAGGGAAGGCATCCATGGGGGGAAAGGGAGGTACAGGTCACAAACCTATGGGCAGAAATGTATAGTGAAGGGTGTTTCTAGCTAAAAATAAAATCACAGGCCACACTGAATTGAGATTTTGATTGAGGTAAGGGAAAAACCACCACATTCAGCAATGCTTTGTGAAGATTGTAAGAGCATTTCATATTGTCTTTCTGATAGTTTTGCAATCCAGCTGCCTTTAGAAGCTTATCTCTACCTATAGCTGCCTTCCTTACAGCCATCCCAGCATGGATAGTTTATTGTTTCATTATTTTGTACTATACATTATAAAACTAAAACAAATTCAATTTTAGTATCCTTCGTTGTTGTTTTTAACTTACTATTTCTGTACTACCTTGATTTCTGTTTTTCAGTGTGCTCCCACCTCCAAGATTTATCTATAGATGCAATCATTAATCTTGCCTTTTGCCCCTTTGTCAGTCAGTTCCCCTTTCCTTGGTACTCGCACTAATCCTCGCCTGTCACAGGAGTGTGCCAGCCAGTAATCACACAGTTCAAAGTTGGTGTTAACTCTTTATTAGCAAAAAAAACACTTTCTCCACAGATTTGGTTGAGTGTCAGGCCTGTTGAGCAGAGCAGCTCATTCTCAGTGGTCTTACTCCATGAAAATCAGTTGCTGAGACTAAAAAAAATCCCACCTTCCTTCCTCTCCATGGCCTTTTCCAAGCAATCGGAGACTACACCTGTGTGCAGCCAACCTATCCACCCTTTTTATGCCTCTTCTGGTACTGGGAGACAAATGGGGAAGGAAGCTTGTCATAGCAGGAGGGGGAGACACCCATGACTCTTCACCAGCCTGATTCATCTCTGCCTCTTGGTCCTCCTCATCCCACTCTCTTGCTTCAGCTTCTGCCTCTGATTCTGGACTTCTCTCTGCCACAGATTCACCCCAGCTCAGTCAGCCCTGTTACCTCTTCAGCTTCTGATACCTCCATAGCTGTCAACTTACAGATTTGAAAATAAGGGACCAGCAGCCTCAAAAATAAGGGATCAGCAGCCAAAATAAGAGACTTTCCAAGCACAGATATGTTCGACTTCTGAGCCCCTCCGAGCCAAAGGCAGAAAGCCCAGCCAGCAGCTAAACGAGGCCTCAAGCAGTGGTTCCCACAGCACAGCACCCCGGAAAAGGGGATGCAGCAAGGAAAACCACCGTCACCTCTCCGCTGGGAAGCGCTGAGCAAAGGCGAGTCCCCAGGCAACGCGGCCGATTTGATTGGCACAAGGCATGCAAGCTCCACCCCCCCAGTCGGCTGGCAGGGAGGGAGGGAGAGGAGAGGAGCTGCTTCCTTTGAAACCCGGGAAATTTAAGTGACATCATCAATAAGGGACAGCAGCAGGACACAGCGCTGGGATAAGGGACTTTCCCGCCAAATAAGGGATGGTTGACAGCTATGGTTACCTCCTCTTCCCAGTCTCCTTCCTGTAGCCACTCCACATTGTCCCACCACCCCTCCTGGGCTCTGTGCCTTCTTCCCTTGGGGGTTCCCACCATTTTTTGCATCTAACCAGTCCATGACATCACCCCTTTTGTGTTTGGTTAAAAGAATACCCCCAACAACTACGGTCAAATTACTCCCTTCCTTTTTGTTTCCAGTTCAGAAGGGGAATACAGAAGCATGTTGGAACTGTAGGTGCTTTTTTTGTTGGGTGTTTGTGGCAATCCCACGTCAGACGGCTCACAGGTCTCAGGCATTCGTTTCCCCTTCTTAGAGGTACATATCTCTTCATTAAGCCCGTTGGCTTTTGTTTTGTTTTGCATAAAACAATTTTGCATGGGTTAGAAATCCAAGATATTTATATATAAGATGAGCAGGAGAGAGGCTTATAGAATTACAAGAAGGAGCACATCAAACATTAAAATGAGAGCAGAAGAGAGGGAGGAAATTCGTTTTCTCAGCCTGGCCCTTTGCTCCACTGTAACTCTCAGTAGATGGAACGTATGGGAGGCAGGAGCTGGACAGAGACAGAGAAACCAAACCAAATCGCACAAGGAGTGAAGAGCAGAGTTCAGCCTATTTAATATACAAAATGTATGATATATAATTGATGTATATAAATACTACAGCAGCAAGAAGAAAGTACAAGAGCCAAATGAGATGAGAAGTGGCACAGTAGAAAGGAAGATTGGCACCATCACTGCCCACTTTTAGATGCAAGGCTAAAAAAATTATGCTAAATTTGAGAGTAGTGAGTTAGCGGTGGGGGGAGCTTGCCTGTTTTAGTGCTGATATTTTAGTGGGGTGGATATGATTTGGGTTTTTAAAAATATTTTTGTATGCACATGTTTAGATATTGTGTTTTCTTGTTGCTTTATGTACGGTTTTATTGCCTTTTTCATGGCGAGTCACTTGAGACACCCTTCTCTTTGTGAGAAGTGATATCATCATCATCATCTCTGCTATTTTCCCAATATGAACCTGCTACAGACATTTGTATCTTCCCCTCCCAGTAGGCTGCCCCTAGCTTCTATGCAGATGAGGATATCAAGTGAATAACCCACAATTTCTAGCTGAAATGTCACAGAATATCCCTCGGCAAACATTCAGTATCAATACTGCTGCATTTGTGGCCTAAGTGAACAAAATAGCTTTTCTAACAGGATAACTTATCCTCATGCATCTTTATGCAAGTTAATACTGAAGATTCATTATGCTTATCTATTGCTTCTGCTGTCAATCATTTCACGAGGGAGCTTGTTCCTTATAGAAGCAGTGGATTTATTCCAGCGGCCCATTATTTTAAACTGGATGCTCCAGAGAATTTGAAACGGACAAATTTTGGAGGGTGGGGTAGGGTGTTAACCCTCCAAATAATTGTAGCTAACGAGTCATAGAAGAGTTTGTCAACATATAAATGAAAGCATGTAATCAGTTGCTATAATTATGAAAACAGGGGTAATCATTAAAACATTGGCTGAGATTTATATCTCATCTTGAAGGCTATGACAATAGTACAGGCCATTCCGCTAATGAATTCTGCTTCCCTTGTTGACCAGGCCCAAATCCAACATTTGGAGGTGCCCACTAAGATGCGTAGGGAAGAACCAGCAACTTGGGGTTCAAAAATATACCAGGAATTAATATGCTCCAACCAACAGAAAAATGCAAACCTCCCGAAGCAGAATGCAATGCATTGTGATTGTCTTCTTCATAATGAAATAAAGCAGGTTTGGTGAGAGCAAATCCTAGGCTGTCGTCGCCCCCTCAAAGGCTTTTCAGCCTGCTATTATCCGGCTGTGTTTATGGAGTAATTAACATAAGTTTAGAATGTCCTCACCTGCTCATATAATCCAGAAGGAGATGTATGATCGCTCACAATCCATTATTCATTGGCATACCCAGCAGATCTATACAGAGGAGACGGGGGGGGGGGAGGATTCGCTTTGACAGCTCTGTTGTTCCAGCTGCCGAAACACACCTGCTTGCCTGTTGCAAAACCTGCTTTTGCCAAGCAGTAGCATTTACCAAAGCCATAAAGAACAATTATGTCAGTGGTAAGGTAACAAGGATCTTTAAAATCTGATATTTCAGTTTAGCTGCAAGCAGGGGCAGCAAACCCCCTCCCCCTTTTTTTAAGACCAGCAGTCTCATTTCATATTGTCACAGTTTTTGTCTGTCTAACCCAATATTGCCTTTCACAGACATGCAGTGGTTTTTCAGGATTTCAGACAGTCAGTGGCGTAGCGTGGGGGCCGGCCGCACCGGTCGCAACATCTGGGGGTTAGAGTTAGGGGGCGCAAATCCACGGGTTAGGGGGTGCAAATCCACAGGTTAGGGGGCACAAATTACTTGCCTTGCCCCGGGTGCTGACAAACCACGCTACGCCACTGCAGACAGGGAGTCTGCCCCAGCTCTGCCAGGGATTGAACCAAGAACCTTCTGCAAGGAGGACCCATTCTCTAACACTGAGCTACGGTCCTTTGCTTCTGGGCAACTCTCCAAGGGTCATATGTGAGCCCAAAGATGGGGTTGGTCAAGGTGCTGGATAGTTTTACAGTTAAGGGCATGGACTTTGTGCTGGCTACAGAAGGAGATGGGAAGCCAAGTTTTTCTTCTTTTTTGGAGATCACTCATAGCCAAGTAAGATTGTCTTCCATGAACACAGTCTTAACAGTGTATCCGTAAGTGACTGTGGAGGCCAATTCTGGATCCACACGTCCTTCTGTTGTGTCAGGAGAAGTGACAGCACTAGAAAACAGATTAAATGTGAACACACCTGGGTTTTATGCCTGGATAACAGGCTGGGTGACAATGCTGTCTGTGGATATGGAGAAAGTACTCAATGAAGAGGAAGGTTTGGGAGGAGAGAGAAGTAATTTTGTCTGGGATGCCCTCTGTCAGCCAAAGCATAAGGATTTGGGCAGACCGGGATGATGTTCTTACACAATTCCTGTTCATTGTGATGGAGGTTTATCCCTTTGAGAATGTGAGGAAGGCTATGAAGCCAATACCCAGAAAAAGCACATTTTGCATACGATTCATTTTATTGCATTTCATTGCATTCCACACCCAGTTCACGGACCCCCTGAAGCCCATCCATGGACCCACCAGCAGTGGAAGAGCAATGGCTGTGGTCAGTGGTGATGCAAATACAGTATACCCTGTGTATATTTGCTTCTTGTCCAGCTTCCTATGTGTAAGGTTGCCATATGTCCTCTTTTTTCAGTACACATCCTCTTTTTCAGGTTTGGTTGCCAGATGTTCTCTTTTTCTTCATACATGTCCTCTTTTTCAGGATAAAAATTTCTACCCGAGTGGATTTTTAAATTTTGGCAAAATGGGGTTTTTCATTTGGTTTTTTTGTTTACAGTGGTACCTCGGGTTACAGACACTTCAGGTTACAGTCACTTAAGGTTACAGACTCCGCTAACCCAGAAATAGTACATCGGGTTAAGAACTTTGCTTCAGGGTGAGAACAGAAATCGTGCGGCGGTGGCGTGGTGGCAGCAGGAGGCCCCATTAGCTAAAGTGGTACCTCAGGTTAAAAACAGTTTCAGGTTAAGAACAGACCTCCAGAATTAATTAAGTTCTTAACCCGAGGTACCACTGTACAGTAATCCAATAAAATGTTCCTAGTTTATTAGACTCAAATCTAAGACACACGGCTAAGCTGGTCTGCAGCAAAGAAGCACGACAGAGCAACATCTTAAACTAGCTACATACTGTATAAATCGCTTCTCTTGCGGCTGAACTAGATTCTGGCTCAGCTACAAGATCTTGGAGAAGGAATCTGGGAAGGCGAGAGTTAACATCCCCCTGCCCTTAAGAAGAGTCCAAATGCACACGTTAAACAGTTTAATAATTTTTTTCTGTGCACACTTATGTTCACAAAGATGTGAACATATGCCCAAATACCTTCATGTCGCAAGTGAGGGAGCAATATGTATTATTATTATTATTATTATTATTATTATTATTATTATTATTATTTTAAAACAAAAAAAATTCTTCCAGTAGCACCTTAAAGACCAACTAAGTCAGTTCACCTTAAAGACCAACTAAGTCAGATACATCTGTGTATCTGAAGAAGTGTGCATGCACACGAAAGCTCATACCAAGAACTGACTTAGTTGGTCTTTAAGGTGCTACTGGAAGGAATTTTTTTTGTTTTGACTATGGCAGACCAACACGGCTACCTATCTGTAACTATTATTATTTTGTTGTTGAAAGTTAAGAACATTGCTATTTGCAATATATCACAGCTTCTATAGCCTACATATAGTAGGGGTATTTAAAATGAGAGTTGCCATAATGATCCATAGTTAAAAGTAGAAGTCAACAAATGTGTTCTCTTTTTTGCTATTCAAAATATGACAACCCTATACGTGCGCCTGCATCCTGCCCAGGACATTATTGTGCCCATAATGCTCCAAGATAACACATTTATCGGCAACCTGTTAAGCCTATGCTTAACTCTCTCTCTCATTGAAGCCAAAGGCACCTAAAGTATATAACTATGCTATTATTCATATGCTATAGGAAGCAGGCTGTCTGCCATATAATCAGCTGGTATGTATTAGCTTTCTATTATTGGGTTAATCTCACCTGATCCAAAAGGCTCTAGGCAGAGTAAGAAGTTCAGAATATAAAACGTATATAAAGCATCCAATTAATCTGGCTGTTCTTCTTTAAAATCTCTATTGCTTGCAGCTAATATGTGCTATAGGTTTTCGGGGTTTGATGCTCATAGTTAAGCAGGTATTGTATTTCTGTCTGTCTTTATCGTAAGCTACCCTCTGCGGCCCTGTTGGGGATGTTTGGCAGGATATATAAAAGCTAAAAACTAAAATCAAAGCTAAATGCTGTTTTGCAGGCAGGCAGGCAAGAGAAGGGGAGGAATCTTGATGCTCCTTTGCTCTGTACATAAGGTCAATGCATTGCTAAGGCTATCCCCTTTTCACAGAGCAGTACCTAGTGGGTTTCTTCTAACACATTAAGATCCTATTAGCAGCTCCCTGTTATCTGTCTCCAGGCATGAACACTTCTCATTTAATACCTTTTCATATCTGATATCGGAGCTGGGCTGGCCTAGGGATAGGAGCATTCAGATGCAACCTCCATTTCATTTTGCTTCCGTTTCTTTATTATTTTCCCATGAATGTATATAGTTCTTGCCTCAGCAGGTGTGATTCCCCAGGAGACCCGAGCCTTCGGAGCAAAGATGTATTGATCCCACAGACACAAAACTCTTTTGCTTCGCACCCCTAGAAAACCACTAAATTGAGATACTGCAGCTCATCCCCACAGATCCCAAAGCAATTAGCCAGCCACCAAGTACGAAGTCACCTCCACTTTGGGGCTGAAAATAAACATTTGGGATGCTGTACTGCTTAGTTATTCCCACTGGGTGACACCCAGCTAAGTCATACTCAAAGTAGACCTGTTGAAATTGGTGCAGCCCCAAGGGGGTGTCAGGAAGACCTCACCTTAAGGGTTTGGCAGAAGGAAAGATTTCAAATTGCAGGCCAACTTTACTCTCTGCAAGGTAGACTCACACTGCCAGATTTATGTATAAGCTAAACAAGCTATAGCTTAGGGCCCCACACTCTTGGGGGCCCCCAAAAAATTTAAAGGAAAAAAACACCTGGATTAAATATAAATATAAGATTAAAAACAAATACAGTGGTACCTCTAGTTACGTACTTAATTCTTTCCGGAGGTCCGTTCTTAACCTGAAACTGTTCTTAACCTGAAGCACCACTTTAGCTAATGGGGCCTCCTGCTGCTGCTGCGCTGCTGCTGCACAATTTCTGTTCTCATCCTGAAGCAAAGTTCTTAACCTGAGGTACTATTTCTGGGTTAGTGGAGTCTGTAACCTGAAGTGTATGTAACCTGAAGCGTATGTAACCCAGGGTACCACTGTAAAATAAAACCTACATACAGCAAAAGGCCCCGCTTGCTAGCCTGCTCCCTCAAATATCACTGGTTTGCTCATTTCTGTAGATAGGGTGCCTACATTCTGCACGTGCAAATGGCTTTAGATACCTATTAGGTCCATAAACTACCATATAGCATATATTCAACACAAAAAAGTGACAATTTGTTGTTGACAAAGGGCAGCAGGACATATAAAGGGCCCCAGTACCTTCAGTAGCTTAGGGCATCATCAAACCTAAATCTGGCCCTGTAGACTCACCAGTCAACAGGCTTATGAGCTTGATCGAGTCAGGGGATATTCCACACACATGGTTTCATTTCGCCCCTATGTAGTTGCCTATGTTTATTATGTTCCTATGTCATATAGCGCGGGTGGCGCTGTGGGTAAAACCTCAGTGCCTAGGACTTCCCGATCACATGGTCGGCGGTTCGAATCCCCGCGGTGGGGTGCGCTCCCGTCATTCGGTCCCAGCGCCTGCCAACCTAGCAGTTCAAAAGCACCCTTAAGTGCAAGTAGATAAATAGGGACCGCTTACCAGCGGGAAGGTAAACGGTGTTCCGTGTCACGCTGGCCACGTGACCCGGAAGTGTCTGCGGACAGCGCTGGCTCCCGGCCTATAGAGTGAGATGAGCGCACAACCCTAGAGTCTGGCAAGACTGGCCAATACGGGCAGGGGTACCTCTACCTTATGTCATATAAAGCGGCCCTATTTGTGCATCCTACTTTTCTTGCCTGGTTATTTCTGGTTTCCTGATGCCACTTGAACCTATTCAAAAAACTACCAAAGACAAATTCTTCTAACTCCTTGTGCTCTTTTCAACTGCCAATCATGTAAAAATAATATTATGTAGATACCCAAGTGCAATTTCAGTCTCTCTCTCTCTCGTAAGTAGCATATTATGAGTCCCACCCCTTTGGCTCCTGGTAATCACTTATCTGTTGTCTGCCACCTCTGAAAGTATTCTCAGTCATTCTTTAATGTCAGGTGAAAGATGAGTCAGAAGCACTGAGGGATAAAGTGATGTGCCCAGGTCTATATGGCAGGTCACTGGCAGAGCTAGCATCAAAATTTGGAAGCTCACTCACACTGGCAAGCTGCATCTTAAACTCCAAGTAGCTTCCAACACTACTTAGAGTTTAATTAAACAAAACCTTTAAACTTTCCACAAATTAATTTTTGCATTTATAAATGAAATAGGTGGCAGATGGGATCCTTAGCGCTAAATCCCCCTTTTCAGTTTGTTAGAGCAACCCTGGAGCCTTTCTCTACCTCGGGAGTAGAGTTCCACAAACAACTTTAGAAAGATGCTGTGATCTGATTAAATCAATTATGTTCCTATAGCTCTCTGGCTCAATTTGCACATTTTCTGAAGACTATTTTGAAAGCTGTAACCACCTGCCGCTGTGCAGGCAGCAAAACAAGGGGGGAAGAGGGAGGGAGTGGGGTGAAGAAACATGCTGATTCCCAGGCCAACATGCAAGCTCTCTTTTTCAAGGCACATTACAAATATGAGGCCTTGTTTACATAGCCACAGATGCCTGCGGTTCTTGGTTCAAAGCAAAATCAGCAGCCTTTCTTCACAGAGGCAAAGGATCCTGGGATATTTTATGAATACTTCCATCTGCTTACTTCCTTAGATTCCTTCTCAGGTTGTTGTGCAATACCCAACCCTACTAAGTGGAGATAATGACAAAGAGTCACTTGTCAGTGCCTCTTGGTCTTCCCAAATTACAACAGTTCCTTATCTAAGGCTCCTGACACAGAGACATTTGGTGGAATGATGCAGCAGAACTTGGAAGTCTCTGCCATTTCTCAACAGGGAGATCAATTATAAGATAGTTTGCCATTGTGGGGGAGAATCGAGGTTATCTTTCAAGATTTAGGTCACGTCCAAGCACCCCTTTTTATCTACTCTGACCTCGACATGTTACTGAACTTGGTGAGGAATAGTATGCATTAGTACTAAGAGAGTTAAGAGTTAATAATTGTAGGAGGCACTGCTAAGTATAATGATTTAATTGACACTGAAATGAGAATGCCTAAATGTGTATTGGTGAAAAGGTTTAACATGGGGATTAACACCAAGGAAAGCTCTTGCTGAGTTAATGATTATTTAACTGATCATTGTTCTCTGGTAGCTAGCATGTGAGTGTTGTAACCTTAGATCATGTGATGAAGGTATTGGGTTGCAAATCTCCATTTTGAAGGGAGT
The DNA here is from genome assembly GCF_964106915.1 of Podarcis gaigeae. Lineage (NCBI taxonomy): Eukaryota > Metazoa > Chordata > Lepidosauria > Squamata > Lacertidae > Podarcis > Podarcis gaigeae. The sequence goes on from NC_139688.1 coordinate 40,091,365, forward strand.
AGCCTTTGAGTGTTTGTCTCCCAAATTTCATGGAGTGAAGATGTAATGAAGCTCTCCTGAAAGGCCAATGAAGGCCAACGAAGGCTAGAATGCAGGCTGTGGAGAGAGAAGGACCTTTGCCTCTAGGTTTTCTAAGATGCTGAGCCTGTGCTGGACAGCAGAAGATATTGTATGGATATTTTTGATGTACAGTTGATGTTTATGTTCTATTTTTTTGAAGAGTTCTGCTAGTAAAATTGGAATAATATTTTAATGAGTCTGGACAATGCTTCATTTCCAAAAGGAGTCAGTTTTATCAAATCCAGTCGCTTCAAACACAATATTAGTATCTGCGACAAGGACTATGTATTTTTCAAAGCCAGCATGACACGAAGAACCTCTGCTTGCTAGAGGCTCTAGGCCTCAATTGCATTTTATCCCACTATATTATATTTTTGCAAGAACAGATGTTGCCATACTGCAATTTGCATGGCTGCTGCAATGTGGAGACAGAACAGCAGTGAGGTGATGTAGGTAGGCAGGCAGGCAGGCAAATGCCATGGACATTGTGCCTAGGTGAGCTGCAAAGGAACAGTCAGGATGGGTCAGGGCAGCTCCCCAGGAACCATCCTGCTCTGCTGCCACTGGGCATCTGTTATCACTGCCACTGTTACAGCAGCACCAGAGGCTGAAGTCTTCAGAAAGCAGCAAGAGTGCAGGACCATCTGGAAGCAGGACTGAGCTTCTTTTTTGTTAGATCTAATAACAAGTTGAATTAGTAAGATACAGAGTAGCTCTGGAATATACAGCTTATTTTCTGAAGCAAGTTGAATCCCGTAGCCAGTGCATACTAGTGCTAGTATGTTAAGTATGGTAATTTAATTCACTGAAATCGAAAATTCTTGTATGCAGTCCTATGTGTTTAAATTGGATTGGTTGGTAACTGAATTCAAGAGATTCTCTAGTAGTTCTCATGTGATTGGCTAATGTTGGCCACATGGGAGAGGTATCAAGTGAAGGAAAGACTACATTTTATGTGAAGCAAGATGAATTTGCTTTAGACTTCACTGTGAACACTGCTAAGTTCAATAAAGTGTTAGAGTGCATCTTCTCTGCTTGAAAGAAAAAGGGCAAAGATGCAGGAGAAAGTATAAGTGGAAATCTCTCATAGGAGCTGCAAGGCATGGCCTAACTGAGATACAGAAGACTGAGTGATGAGCTCTGGAAAAAGTGGGAAATACAGTTGTTTGGAAGTTAGAAGAAGAGACCGTGGGCCCAAACTTGGAGAAGCATGTGACTGTAAATATTATTCATCTATAACTATACATTTCTTTAAGTAAAGTTTTTGAATGGATGTTGGTTTAATTTCCAAGAATAGTGTCAGTCATATATATGATTTGAGCTTCTTAGCTGCAATTTCACTACTCTTACTTCAACATAGCAGTATTTTTTCTTTCTGTAAGTCTGTGGACCTCCCCTGACTCTCTACTAGTAAAGGTAAAGGGACCCCTGACCATTAGGTCCAGTCGTGGCCGACCCTGGGGTTGCGGCACTCATCTCGCTTTACTGGCCGAGGGAGCCGGCATACAGCTTCCGGGTCATGTGGCCAGCATTCCTAAGCCGCTTTGGCGAACCAGAGCAGCGCACGGAAACACCGTTTACCTTCCCACTGGAGTGGTACCTATTCATCTACTTGCACTTTGAAGTGCTTTCGAACTGCTAGGTTGGCAGGAGCAGGGACCGAGAAAAGGGAGCTCACTCCATCATGGGGATTCGAACCGCCAACCTTCTGATCAGCAAGTCCTAGGCTCTGTGGTTTAACTCACAGCGCCACCGGCGTCCCGACTCTCTACTACCACAGCCTTAAACTCCCATCAGCCCCAGCTAGGCATGGGCAATGGTTACGGGTGCCATGTGGTGTAGTCCACTAACATCTGAAGAACCACAGGGCCCCCTACTCTGATCTATAGGATGGGAATTTACTATTGCATCACAACAGGAATGGTACAGAATATCTCTGGTTCAAATTTTGGATGGTTCCTGACTTCCAGCAAGAGACAAAATCAGTCTGGTCTTGCTTCAGCTTTCCTCGCATGCTGAAGAGAAAAGAAAGTATATTGGATACCACAGGCTCCCTCCTGAGCAGCTTGGCAGAAAAGGAGAAACCCCTGGACCCAACTGGGTCGAGAAAAACAGCTTCCATCCCTTTGGCTGCATGGAATGAACAGATGGGCAGAGGAAACCCTTTGAACTCCACAGCTGAGCAGCACCAAAGATTCACATCTTATTTTAAATGTCATATTGCAAATAGAATTCACAGTGTAGTGTTGATCTGAAACAGACACAGAAAATATACTGGCTTTATGCTCTGGAAGCACTTCTCTTCTGTCGTAGGTGGCATCTCTTGGATTCTGCAGGAAGTGCAAGACATTCTTGAGGATTGGGGAAATAATCCACTTTGGTGCAGAGTCTTAGCATGATTCTGGCAAATGTCTAGGTTCCCACTGCTCACTAGGCATGTGGTGCTGAGGACCAGACACGACAAGTTTTGTCTGACTTAAGAGAATTAACAGGAATGGGGACTGCACCAGAGCAGGCATCTCGGAAAATGCTGGCTTATTTTAAGTTTTTTTAAGATGCTCATGGGATGCTCGCAAGCAGGACCTGGGTGCAATAGCACCCTCCCCGCCTGTCATTCCCAGCATCTGGTGCTTGGGGGCATACAGTCACAGTAGGATACAGCCATCGTGGCTCATGAGAGCTTTGTCTTCCACAAATTTGTCTAAGCCGCCTTTAAAGCCATCCAAGTTGGTGGAAATCACTGCATCTCGTCAGAGCAAATTCCATAGCTGAACTACGTGCTTTGTGAATTATTATTATAACCCCGCTCATCTGACTGGGTCATCCCAGCCACTCTGGGCTGCTTCCAACATATATAAAAACATAATAAAACATTACACATTAAAGAGCTTCTCCGTACAGGGCTGCCTTCAGCTGTCTTCTAAAGATTATATAGTTTCCCATCTCCTTGGCATCTGATAAGAGGGCGTTCCACAGGGCAGGTGCCACTACCAAGAAGGCCCTCTGCCTGCTTCCCTGTAACTTCACTTTTTGCAATGAGGGAACCGCCAGAAGGTCCTCGGAGGTGGACCTCAGTGTCCAGGCTGAACGATGGAGGTGGAGATGCTCCTTCAGTGTTATAACCCCACAACATTCCTCCTCACTCCCTATGCGGTAATTGTTACATTTGGACCTCACCTTAGTAAATGCACTTCATGTATTTCTTGTTTTACTATTTCTATAGCAGTTGTAGGGAAAGCAAATGGAATCAGAACCATGGAATATGGGTCCCCCCTCCCCCATTTTTCCTTCCCTCCTCCCAATGACTCCCTAAAGCTGTTATTCACTCTCCACACACACAACATATTGACTACCCCCTCACTCCCCCACAACACACTTCTAGGCCTCCTTTGAGAAACTTGACTTAGAGCATCTATTTATTTTGAGGTTAGCTGTTAAATTACATTCTTCTGCATTCTGTGCAGCCAGTAACTCCGATGAATGCAAGCAAGTGATTTTGTTCAGACTGACTGAGCTATTTCCATGCAAGTTCCCCAGCCACAGAGCTCTGAATAGCACGGGCTTATCATGCTTTATTATATGCAAGATTACTTATAGTGCAGCATTTCTTTGGTATACCGGTCTATAGTATTTCCCCCCCCCCCCCCCGGAGCTCAGTTTTGACACAGCTTTAGCACTCTTTTGCATGATTACAAGACAGAAGAAGTGCATTTTTTAAAACTATCATTTGGGTATACAAAACGCCCAATTTGAAAGTCAAAGAAGGCCAACAGCATACCTTGCCAGGCAGCACAGTAATCTTGGGGGGGCTGAGGAAGAAAGCAGGAGCGGGCTATTTTTAACTTCAACCAGACTGACAGCTAGTGCCATATGGTGGCTATAATACTTCCCTCCACAACGCTGTGACTTCCAAATGAGGAAGAATAAGCCCCCTGACTGTGAGACCTTCTCATTGCTCCTGCCTGTTTTACTAATTTCTCATCAGTATCTCTTCAGCTGAAAGGGCCTGCCGTGCGGAGCCTTAGCTGATTTCATCAGTTTTGTTCACAATGCACACATGCACATGCACAAACATCATATATCACAGACACACTTGCACATATTACAGACCTTCCAAATATCCCTATTTCCCAGGGACAGTGTCGATTTACAGAAACTATCCCGGAATGTCCCGCTCTTCCTTAGGACGTCCCTTTTTTCATGGAGGGTATGGAGTTATGCAACCCCTGAACCAAGGAGATAAGTAACTATGCAACCTAGAGTAGACATCTGAAGGCAGCCCTGTATAGGGAAGTGTTTTTTTAATGTTTAATGTTTTATTCTGTTTTTATATATATGCTGAAAGCCACCCAGAGTGGCTGGAGCAACCAGTCAGATGGGCAGGGTATAAATAATAGCATTGTTGTTGTTGTTGTTGTTGAATAGGATGTCCCTATTTTCATCAGAGAAATGTTGGAGGGTATGATATTAACTCCTACTTCCATTTAACAATCCAGATACTTTTCTGGAGAACACTCAAGAAAGACATAGTCTCTTTGAACAGCTCATTCATAAACAGGAATATCCTGCTTTCCCACTAAAGATCTCAAGGCATTGTATACTCTCCTAGCATTTTATCCTCACAGCAACCCTGTAAAGATGGATCATCCACAACAGTGTGGAAAGTCAAGTATGGATCTCTCCAGTCCAACACTAACCACCACATCACACTCCGCGTCCCATTCACTCTCACGCCAACCCTGTGAGAGTAGGTTAGAGATAGTGACTGGCTCCATGTCATCTAGTGAGCCTCTGCTGAATGGAGATTTGAAACTGGTGCAAGCCAGACATTCTGTTCACTATATCACACTGAATATTCTTGTTCTAAATGTTGGTGCAAGGATTTAAAATCACAAAAGCTGCACCAAAGCAAAGTGTGGAAAAGTAGGCTGTTAAGACGTTCAAGGTATATCCTTGTCAGTTCCAAAACTCCCCACTTCCCTCAACATAGGAAAAAAAGACCACATGTTTGGTAAGTTAGAAATTGGTTTACTTACAAACCTTTCTAAGGTCTCGTTCGTGTGCTTTTCCATGCAGCATTCAGAAAGTTTGCACAGGCAGTAAAACTTGGCTTAGGTGCAAAGTGGTGAAAAATCCTAATTTAAACTCAAGAATGGCTGATGAGAGTCATATGGCTAAGCTCGTCACACTCTGAGGTAGACTGAAGGTTGAACAACAGGCTTGATTGCCCTTTTCCTCCCAAGGTAAGAGGAAGTGACCTTGCTAAGCCTGCCAGGACAGCATATTCTGTGGTTTTAAGCCTTAATGCATTAATTAGACGAGCATAATAGTTATTTGAGGCTGGTTATCCCACACTAAAAGGACTATTCATCTAGATTCATTGCAGTCTCATAGGCACCAAAATGTATTTTCAGCGAGTACTGTCATTATTTTTCATCTTCATACGTACTATTAAAAAGCAACACTTATTGCGAATGTTTCCTGCACATGTCCTATTTAAAATGTGTTATTGGGAAAACAATATTGAACAGGGCTTATGCAGAAGAGATTGTTGATAAGCAGGGCCACAAAATACACACCACTCTTTATTTTATTGTAAAATAAATCCATTTGGAAATGTAACAGAGAAGCTCCACTAAAGGTATGCACCACTAACATTGCTCACAGCACACGCAGGCATCCCTTCTGAGACCATTATTATTGTCCTTGGGCTTCAGGATAAAAATAAATATGAGAGGAGCTAGATCTCTGAACTGCATTTGAAAGTATTTCGACAGCTTTTGGCACCCCAAAAGACTGAACAAATGTTGCATGTGTGGTTCCAAACTCTTTGTCATTGCTTTCTGTCAGGAAGAATGTGATATGGTTTTTATTTGTTTTTCTGCCCAGAGGAATTTGATTTGCTTTTTACTTCTTATCTGAAGTGTAAATCTCACGCAGTAAAATAAATAAACAAACAAATGGACAAAAAGACCGATCACCAAGGTTTTAAAAACATAGCTGTGTTTTTTTTTGACAGAAGTTTCATCATAGTTTGAGCTGACCAAACTACATCTCAAAGAATTGTGCTGGCATGCTGAAATATCAATTCAACAACTACATTCACAATTTGGGTTACATTCTTATTCTTTTTTCATTAATAGCCGTCTGTACAATTGTCTCAAGGATGACGTTCGTTAAAAACAGCAAATATATATATATATATATATTTTAAGACAGCAAATGCATTTAAAACAAAGCTAGAACCATACAAAGTAGATACTTGTAGTAAAGACCCATCTACCCTGCTAGGAAAGCCTGTCAGAACAAAAATACTTTCAGCTGTTTCCAGAAAGTGCACATTCTGGGCGCCTGAAATATCTCGACAGCAATGCTCTTCTACAGAACAGGCAGCCACACTAAAAAGCCCTGCTCCATGCTACTGAGGACTGGACTTCTAAGATCTTGCAGGGAAAACTTCCTTACAGACTACAGTTATATTGTTTATCACCACTGTCTCTTCTTGAAATGGTCCCATGTCATTGTATCAGAAACATCTAACATTTCTAACCTGCAATCTCATACAGAATCGACTAGCATGAAGAACACAAAGCCACTTTAATCCAGAGTCTCTTGTGAGCAACAAGAGCTTGCCTGGGATTTGCACGGTGTAACTATGTAGAAGGTTGCAGATTTTCATTCTATTCCCTTTCCATTGAAACTCTAGGGAAGCCCCAAAGATAGAATTGGTGCTGCTTTTTTTAAAGTGCCCATCACACAGCTCCTGGTTAAGAAGCAGTACTATCTCACCTTTGGTTATTTGCACAGGAAATTATTTCTAAGGGTTTTTATTCACAGTGCTGTAAGGATACAGGCATTCTCTCATTTTTGAAATAATATCTGACACATTTAAAAGAGAGTCTTTAATGAAAAGCTATCAAGCATGATACAATGAGCCATTTTCTATCCCGCTGCAAGCATGTTCTTGATTAAATCTGAAATACAGTCAGAATTCAGTCAGTTGTAAATGATATTATGTTCAACAAAATTAAGTTAAGATCTGGTCCTTAGCGTACCTTCTTGGTACTACAGTGGTACCTCGGGTTAAGAACTTAACCTGAAACTGTTCTTAACCTGAGGTACCACTTTAGCTAATGGGGCCTCCTGCTGCCACCACCGCATGATTTCTGTTCTCATCCTGAAGCAAAGTTCTTAACCCGAGGTACTGTTTCTGGGTTAGCGGAATCTGTAACCTGAAGCGTCTGTAACCCGAAGTACCACTGTAATTAATGTGACCCACTTCCATGTTCTAGTTTTGATCTCTCTGCTCTTGCTGTAAAATACAGTGGTACCTCGGGTTAAGTACTTAATTCATTCTGGAGATCCATTCTTAACCTGAAACTGTACTTAACCGGAAGCACCACTTTAGCTAATGGGGCTTCCTGCTGCTGCCGCGCTGCTGGAGCCCGATTTCTGTTCTTATCCTGAAGCAAAGTTCTTAACCTGAAGCACTATTTCTGGATTAGTGGAGTGTGTAACCTGAAGCGTATGTAACCCGAGGTACCACTGTATATAGATATATATTCACTGCCAGCCAAACATAAAGCTTTGGTCATCTGCAGGGTTTTTTCCCCAGCCGGAACTCACTTCCAGCACCTCAGAAGTGAGCGCCATTGCTATTATAAGAGAATAAGGAAGGTGTTCATGGTGAGTTCCTGCACCTCCTTTTCTAGAGAAATAGCATTGGTCATCTGTTCTGGTAGTAGGACCCCTCCATACAGGGCCAGCCTAAGACATTTTGATTCCTGAGGTAAAGGACAAGATTGTGCCCCTCAAAAATACTTCATGCACAAAAGCTGCCTTGACCAGCAGCTGAACCTTCCTTCAACACTGGCCTGAAAGCCACTGGCCAGCTTAGAGAGTGTGGGACAAGCTATATGGCATGCACAGCTCTGTCCTACAACAGGTGGAAAGAAATGAGGGATTCAGAAGGGGCAGCTGGGGAGCTTTTGCCACCTGAGATGACTGCCTCACTCTGCCCAATGGTAGGGATGGCCCTGCCTTCGAATACCTGCACATCGTCATTTCTGCTGAAGAAGACTTTGAAAGATCATTTGGCTTCCCATGTGCTTGTCTGTACACAAGTCCCTTCACCATGTTCACACATCATCAGAGCTATGGCAGGTAGCATCAAGTAGAATTGTTTAATTGTACATTGAAATGGAAAGCTATGCTGGCATAGTTCTAATCATCTTTCCTTGTTTTCATCACTAACGTCATATTTGTTTAGTAAGTGCATATTATATTGTTGTAACCACCTTGTGGTGAAGTGCAGCTTAACCATGTGTATTCTTGACATCTTCGCAACACCTCTGGGCATCAGAGTTAAATAATGATTATTATATGCACATGGGGTGTTAGGGGATGGATAGCACCTCTGGTGAGGGACACATCATGCTCCTTGTTTCTCCACCTTTGGTCCATGTGAAACTGGAGCCCAATCTTTCCCCACACCTTGTCAGGGTGCTGTCAGCGGCTCCCGGCTAGTTGCCCAGGGAAGTATAAGGACAAGGAAAAGTTTCTGTTTGGGGAAGCTTTTAATGTTGAACAGACTATTGTGTTTTTCTATTTTGTTGGAAGCCACCCAAAGTGGCTGGGGAAGCCCGGCCAGATGGGCGGAGTATAAATAATAAATTATTATTTATAAAATAAGTTGTTGTTGTTGTTTCTTACAGTCCTTTCTTATTTCAAACTTCACAGAGGCTATAGAACCCAGCCTCTTGGATAATGGCATTGTTCCGATGTGAATCTCCACCCCCTTCTCTCCCACTTCCTCATTCATCATCGGGTGCTGCTAAATGCCCTCTGTCTTCGAACTCTGTGCTCTCCAACTTTTAAGGCTCGCCAGGTTCTGGGAGATGGTGGGTCTGGAATGTTTTCTAGTAACAACTTGTCAGCCAGCTGCTGCTCTGGCTCTGCCTACTCCTGCTCTCCCATTATTTCCCAACTTTTTCCCTCATCTGCCTCTGAGCTGTGACCTCCTGCAAAGCCCTGTTGTAAATCTATACTGTCTTCCTATTTCTTATTCCTGGAAAGGTCAGGCTGGGAAGGTGGTCTCCACCACTCCTCCTCCTCTGCCCAGCCCCTGACACATCTTTGTTTTACTTTGAAAGGATAGGCTGGACACTGAGTATTTGCCACCGAGTTGTGGGTGGCGCTGTGGGTTAAACCACAGAGCCCAGGGCTTGCCAATCAGAAGGTTGGTGGTTCGAATCCCCGTGACAGGGTGAGCTCCTGTTGCTCGGTCCCAGCTCCTGCCAACCTAGCAGTTCAAAAGCACGTCAAAGTGTAAGCAGATAAATAGGTACCACTCCAGCGGGAAGGTAAATGGCTCTTATTCACCAGAAGTGGCTTAGTCATGCTGGCCACATGACCAGCTGTCTGCAGACAAACGCCAGTTCCCTCAGCCTATAGAGCGAGATGAGCGCCGCAACCCCAGAGTCATCCACGACTGGACCTAACGGTCAGGAATCCCTTTACCTTTATCATTATTTTGTTAGAAATGGTCAACATCTAATGAGTCCAGGTGCATCTGGCTTGGCATGTCCAACAGAGAGAGAGCGTTCTCTGGCGCTTTCACCATACAAATTTGTTTAATAGCCCTGTACTGAGAGCAATTTGGGGCATATTTGTTAAAAAAAATGTGAACACACAGCTGACCTCTCCAGCAGAATAGAAGAATTGAAGGTTAAGCAAGGTTCTGAAACCATTTTCATCCCTCTGTATTTTTATTTGTTTGTTTATTAACAGCCTATATATCTGACAGCCAAGAACGGCATTCTCTGGACAGTGTTCAAACAATAGAATGCTAAAATACAACCATCACAAGTGTACTCACAGTGTTTATATAATTAAGCACAAACAATAGGTGCTCTCACAGTAAAGAAACAGTGTTCAGTGCCTTGTGAAAATTATTCGAGCAGTTGCTTCACTGTCCTGTTCATGTTTGAATTTAATCATTCAAATGAGTTGTTTTGTAATCCTTCTTCGTGTTCATTAGAAAATTACTGAATCCTCCTTTGGAAGATGTTAATGCCATTTCCTTTCCAACAGCATCTAAAGCTGTTCCACACTATTGGCTCTTCTCCAGTCGAAATTTTATCCCTGAATTTTATCCATCAAAATCTAGGCCTCTCAGAGGGGCAGCCCAAACCTTTACAACTTTCCTTGTGGGGAAATGAACAAGTATGTTTAGTTGGGATCAAAGTAAGTTTGTGTGAGCTGTGGTCCAAATTGGAGGAGGGGTGCAAGTCTACTATTCGCTTTAAAAAGCAAACAAAACACCCAGCCACACAATTTCTAATTGCAATGGAGATTTTGCATCTTGTTTGGCCCTCACACCTTCTAGCTGTGCAAACAGATTGTGATATAACTGCTTCCCATTGGCATTAACAATGCCATGTATAAAAGCTTAGGTACTAGACAGCGTTTCAGAGACAGTCTCAGCGAGGTGTTTAGCAAGCTTCTGCGGGGATTGCCCAGCCATAGAGACAAACTAAGCATCTGCCTGGGTGCCAAATCTTTGGGACTGCCCAAGCAGGCCATGTAAATGTCTTGAAGAGACACCACAGTCTGCATTTCTGGAGAAGAGAAGAAGTAGAAGCTGACCAGTGTCTGGGTGAAATTCCCTGCAATCTAATGAACAAGGCACCGTCTCCTCTCTGCTTTTCTGCCCAGGTTAGTAGCCACAACTAGAAAGGGGAATAAATGCAGAATGAGCTAGAAGCTAGAAACAGGCTCTGCTTGAATCCAAGGCTGTGGCTATGGGGGAAAGCCAGACCCACATGGGGTGTTAATGCTGTGAGCCCCTCCATTGTAGGCTCAGGTAAATGTGAAAATAAACCATATAGGTGCAAGGTTCCAGGCTCTTTCCCAGGGTTCAGTTTCCTCAGAATGAGGGGCAACAGCGACTGTGGTGTCTTTATGATATATGGTTTATTTACAAATATATGCAACCTGAATATACAGTGGAGGGGTTCACAGCATTAACACCCCAAGTGGGTCTTGCTTCTCCCATAGCCACGCCAACTCACACACCTCAACTCTGCTGGATCCAGGAATTAGAAGGGACTATAAAGCCCATAATGCAGTACAAATGTGAATGAATGTATATGCACATGCAAAAAGGCTTACAGTTTTCCAGTACAACTCTTGCTTCAATAAACAGCCATAATCTCGCAATATTTAGATTGTATCATCACAATAATAAATCCATGTCTCCATAACTGTTTCTGTTATCATCTGCATATTGGAATTGCAAAACAAGGGAACTCAATGAATCTAAGGAAGCCGGCCACATGAATTTTCCACACAAAACTCTAATCCTTGACCAGATAAAATGTTTCACAGTTGAATTCTACTGTGAAGCATATGCCAGTAAGTTAGGTAGGACAGCAGTTTTAAAATGGGCATTTCCTGGAGGCATCTAGACAAAGTTAAATATACCTCTCAGCATTTTAGAAGCATGGTATTAAAGAAGTCCTGGAAATTATAGATGCACAGTATCATAATTTGAGAAATACATATTACCATGGACTTGTATAGTCTGAAATGTGCCAGAAAGGAAGAATTTAGATGGTGCTCTTCTGAATCGACTATTTTTAGGAATGCTGTTGTTATCAGAAAGGAAAGGAAGAATGATAGGAATAGGCAGAAGCTGACTCAAGAAAAAAAGTCACAATGAATCAAAATGACCAGCATGTCAAGTGAGGGGGGGAAAACCAGAAGCATTAAAGGACATAGAAAAATACTGTGCTGTGTTTGTATAGTCACTTGAAAAGTGAAGTCAAAATTACAGTGCAACCCTACAGATCTCTACTCAAAAGCAAACCCCATTGATGCAAAAGGACCTACTCCCAGGTAAGAATGCCCTCGATTAAGGCTTTAGCAAGAAAACTTAGTTGCCGAATAAGAGGGAGCGTCAGCATACTAGAAAAACTAAATAAGTGCAAGTAGCCAAGATCATTTAGCCTTAGTTGACGCTACATAAAACAGTAGAAGAGGAGGATTAAACCAGACAGTGAAGACTAATAAAGGAAAGCCAATTAAATCTGAGGTTAGATTTTTATGAAGCAGCCCTGAAAACCACAGACGATGTATTTAACAATGAAATGCTGATGGTGTTGGTAGGCTCAAGGAACAACTGTACAAGTGGACTCAAGGGCAGAAATCAGTGAGAGGAGAGGGGGAGGGGGAGAAGTTTAAGGAAGCAAGCAGGGAGATTGAACTGGGTGCCGTTAATAGGCATGCCATGCAGTACAGTGGTACCTCGGGTTACATACGCTTCAGGTTACATACGCTTCAGGTTACAGACTCCGCTAACCCAGAAATAGTACCTCGGGTTAAGAACTTTGCTTCAGGATGAGAACAGAAATTGTGCTCCGGCGGCGTGGCGGTAGCAGGAGGCCCCATTAGCTAAAGTGGTGCTTCAGATTAAGAACAGTTTCAGGTTAAGGACGGACCTCCAGAACAAATTAAGTACTTAACCCGAGGTACCACTGTATCTCTTTACTGTATCTCTCAGCTGAATACTAAACAACATAAAGGTAGGTGTGTGTGTGTGTGTGTGTGTGTGTGTGTGTGTGTGTGGAGGGAGAGAGAGAGAGAGAGAGAGAGAGAGAGAGAGAGAGAGAGAGAGCACACTAGATTTTGAAGCAAATAAAGTGGTATTGTTAAACATATGTAGTTAAGCATTAAGTATAATACAGCCCAGAGAGAAACTGGCTTGCAAACATGTTGCTAATATCCACTGCTATTTTTCATGGGAGGTTGTGCTCAAACAAGTGTTGTTTGGAGGTTGCTACATTCCCAATTATTCATACCCACCCTTAAATTCTGAATTCAATTTTTGGGTTCCACCTCACATGTCCCCACTGTCAGGGCTGTTGCCTGGAAAAGTGAAGTGAAAGGGACCAGGAATCATTGGAGAACACACAGAACCTAAATACAGATACGCTAATACACTCAGAATTGCTTAATTATATTACTTCTTGTTGAAGAATTGTCTGTGAATGCATTTCTGCATATATCCATAAATAAAAGGTTTAGTAGGTTTTTTTGGAGAAAAGAAAAGACAGCTGAACAGACTGAAATGGAGCCTCTGATCCCTTTACAGCTCTGTCAATTCCATTCTTTAGCTTGGTATATGGAAAGACCATCTTTAGAAGGGGAAAAACCAGAACACCAATACGCCAGTATGAATGTACACAAATCCCGCCTTAAAATTTATAGTAGAAACCAGTGCTAGTTTACTCATTGCCATTGTTCGATGGGACTTACTCCCTGATAGGATTGCAGTCCTGATTTCTTTTTTCTTCTGAGTAAAATGTTTCCAGAATTCTAGCCCCTCCTCTTGGAGGGAGGGTAGAAAGAATGAAAGAAAGAGGATTGGAGTGAACAGAGGGAAAGGTGATGTGTCAGAAGCTGTTCCACTAAAGCTCTACTGCGCTTCTGTGGGATTTGCAGCCAGCCCACATGCCATATACTCATATAATTAGTGCAGATATCAAGACCCTGGGTCCAGCTGTCTAGCACAGGCAACACACTGCAAACGAGACAACTTTATCCAAGTGCTTTCTTATCAATATCAGACAAATGAGACCCCAGTTTCATCTCTTATCGCCAAATTATTTTCATTTACTGCCAACTCTAGTTTCAGTAAAAATAGACCCAGCGGCGTTTTGTCTCCTTCCTTTTTTATACTTATTTTATTAGCTAATAAAGGAGCAGATATTCATAGTGTACTTAAACAAAACAGAGCATGGGTTTACATTTAGAAGTGTGACACTCTTCCTTAACCCTAATAGGGTAATTGCAACCTGCAAAAATATGTGGGTTTTGCTGCTCTTCATCTGCCTTGTCAGCAATGAATGCAAAAACAATCCTGGATTGTGTGTTTGTGTTGCATTCCTGCATTGCAGTCCTAAGAAAAAGAAGAAGTGCTGTGTGTCTTGAGGGAAAGTCAAGAGAATGGTTATTGAGTTTTCTGTAAAATAGCTTAAGATTATGAGCTTGCTCCATATTTTAGAGAGACTTCTTCTTTTACTCAAATGCTTACAAAGACATCTTATGCAAGAATCTCACCTATATAGGTACCAATAGCATGTAACACAAGAAATCATGCAAGGGCACCCTGGTTAGTTTGCAAGCCCAGGAGAGCAGATGTTTCTTGCATAAGGAGAAAAGGGGATGTGAAAAGGCAGGAGATAAACAGCCAAGAACAACCTGACATAGGCTGCATCTACACAGCTGTAAAAAAATTGCTCTGAAAATGCTCTGGGGGGTTTTAAAGCTCACACTGGAAAATTTCATAGATTTCTGATTTCAGCTCTGGTGTCACAGTGTTATAATGCATTTATAATGCTTTATTTTTGCTAATGTAGCTGAACAATTAGCTCTAGTTCTGCAAACAGAAGGCTATTTCATTCTTTAAAATATATGTCGACCACTTTCCAGGCAAAATGGTTTATATGTATATACACAAACAGCCCATAATACAACTCGCAATCCAAGTTATAAACATTACAGCACAAAATATTGCTATGACCAGCATGAACTAGCATGGAAATTGCTTTGACCACACAATGATTTTGCTGGATCAAGGCTTTCGCCTTCATGAACTGCGTTTGGGTTTCCCACAGGTATTTTGTTAGGTAGCTGTGAGAAGCAGGATGCTGGACTGATGATCCGATTCAGCAGCATTCTGTATATGTTAGCATGTAAGTAATTTGAGTCCCCACCTCTTGGTACAATTTTGATGGCAGTGTTCTTTCACCCTAGAGGTTAAAATAGTTTTTATCGAAATAATTGTCGGGTTTCTTTCATTGTGGCAGGGGAGTCTTCTGTATGTGTTTTGCTGTATGAATTTGTAGAATTGAATCACAATGAGAAGCTACTCTGTGTAGGGTGTGATTCATCTCACAATCCAGCTACATTCAGGGATTTGTTTAATTCTGAACACACACTGGAAGATAACTATGAATTACAGTTTAGGACAGTTAGATAGGCTTCCTTTTGACTCCATTCCATTTATTTATAGAAATGTGGTTAATACATCAGGCCAGTATCCACAGGAATGAGCTGTAGATGGAGAATGTTTCTGCACGAGGCCTTACAGTCTCTCTATTCAACTCACTCCTTCAGAGAGAAAGTTAATGTCTCAGTTACAGAGTTTATAAATCAGCAAGATCCATTCTTCATTCAGTTGTATAGGATGTGCTTGCAAATTTATATTTTCTTTTTTTAAAAAAAAAAGACAGGGACAGGTATTAATCACTAAGGGCTCTATATACTCACATTATAAATCAGAGTATCACATCTGATTTGCATATTTTGGGACAGTCTGCAGAGTCTAAAACACATCACATGATGTATGAAATGTGTGTGACCAAGCACCTTAACAGATTTCCAGTAGCAGTTTACGTCATCATGCTGACATTTCTCAAACTGCTGATCAGGGATAGAAAAAGTATGCATGCCAAAACCATCTTGTGTGGATTGCAGTTGCTAGCATGCATAACTCCCCCCCCCCATTTATATGCAAAGATTACACAACAGGAGAGACACCATAAGTAACAAAAGAGAGTAAATTAAAAGAACGAAATTAAGAGTTGATGGTACCATGCAGAACAGATAGCATGGAGCAATTAAATGCTACCATTTCCCATGAAAGAAACCACCACACATTAGGATTTATAGAAACAAGGCAAGCAAAGGACTTCTTTATTTCCCATCCCAGAGTGTCCAGTAACAGAGCAAGCATTGTGATTCTCCTCTGAAGCACATAGCTGATGCTTCCTGTGTACAGAAGTTACAGGCCAATGCTGTGGCAGTTTATGACAAACTGCCATCTTCTGCCACTGAACACCACTAACTAGGAAAGGGGAACTGACCTTATTCACACTCCCTGAACATGGGCCAGAACATGGTAATCATTAAGTTGTCACTCAACAGATCAACAGAGCCAGACTGATACCCAGAGAGAACTTGCTGCAAGACAGACCCAAAAAAGAAAATAACAGAACACCTCTAGTCATCACATACAGCTCCCAAGTTAAAACAGTACAATGCATCATCAGAGATCTACAACCTCTCCTGGACAATGACAGTTCTCCTTCTCAAGCTCTGGGAGGAAGACCTTTCATTGCCTACAGACAGCCACCAAATCTTAAACAACTCCTAACCCACAATAATACTACTACCAGACCTAACACGGACACTGGCACCAGAGCCTGCAATAAACCCAGATGCCAACTTTGCTGCCACATACACCCGGACAACACCATTACTGGCCCCAACAACATCACACATACCATCTCGGGACTATTTAATTGCTCATCGTCTAACATTGTGTATGCCATCAAATGCCAACAGTGTCCTTCAGCTCTCTATATTGGACAAACAGGCCAGACCTTACGCCAAAGAATAAACGGACATAAATCGGACATCAGGAATCACAAGACAGAGAAACCAGTAGGAGAACACTTCAATCTCCCAGGACATTCTATACAAGATCTCAAAGTAGCTGTTTTACTACAAAGGAATTTCAGAAATAGACTGGAAAGAGAAGCTGCTGAATTGCAACTTATCACCAAACTTAAAACCATGGAGAAACCTGGTCTGAACAAAGACATTGGATTCTTATCTCATTATACATGACAAAGCCATTTTTCACCTTCTCACCCCTTGCTTTTTCCTGTAAGACCTATTGCAGTCGTTAAGAGTCGTCAACAGGCTCATCACAGCTATCTGCCAATCACCCATTCCCACCACCCTTCTGAGTAATACCCCTCCCCACCTTCTCACTATATAGAAGGGTCTGGAAACTTCTGTTTCAGTGTATCTGAAGAAGTGTGCATGCACACGAAAGCTCATACCAAGAACTAACTTAGTTGGTCTTTAAGGTGCTACTGGAAGGAATGATCTGCTGTGAACCACTACACTGGGCAGGTGAGAATGGGCAGCTAAGGTGCTCAATTAAGAAGGACTCTGCTGAAACCTTGTTGCTTAGGTTAACTAGCCCTTGGCTTGTATGCCAGCACACAGAGGAGCACACTAGTGGAAGAAGTATTGTTACAACTTCTTGCTTGGTTGAAATGCCATCCTTGTTAAAAGTTAATTGCTGGTGAGAGTTCTGGATAGAAAACGTTCTCCAAATGAGTCGTGGCTGCTTCTACTCCTAATTCTGTTTCATTAAATCTTCGGGAGCTCTTTAAATCATTCTGAGAGTTAACAACTTTGCCTAATTGATCAGTGAAAATTGGGTATGAAATTACAAATAATTGCCAAACAATTTCCCAGACATAAGTGTATTAATTTGGGAGAACATGCTCAACATAAATGCTTCAGTTTTACAACAGCACCCAGGAGAGAAGCTGTGCATATATATACCGTATATACCGTATATATATTCTCAACATTTGCTTTTGTTGTGATATATATGCTATAATATGTTATATATGTGTGTGTGTGTGATATATATGCATACTATATATATATATTTATAGATTGGGGGGACCCCCTAAACCCTAGAAATAAATGCTAGGATTTTGATTATTTGGGATGTGAAGGGACAAATACAAGCTGCAGAGGAATTCCTAGGCTAGCCTAAGCAAAACGACCTGGCTAAGCTAGGGCCATTAAGGAACAATATAGGGCCATTGAGGGCCATTGGCAATGTAAGAGAATGGTTCTTTCCCCTTGCCCTAAGGTGGGAACAGAGACTGGGTTTGGAAGGTTGCCAGTGTAACTGTGTGAGAGGTGACCAGAAAATAGAGTTTTGGGCGGCAAGGGGTTCTGGGAGGAAGAAGGAGGGAGAAGGGCTGGGATCAATCTTTGGGCAGGTTGGCTGGGAGATATGCATTGGACTCCAGGGGTACATTGCCGTGGGGTACGAGCCTCTCTTGAAATGATCATTCTGTAAGATTTAGACTCCTACATGCAGATTGAAGGTGTAAATAGGTGAATAAACCATATTTCTTAAAGCTTCGATAGTCTCCACTGTGTCTCAATTCTACAATGGAACCTGGCCCCTGGGCAAGTGCCTGGAACCACATGGGCTTTTGCCACCACTTGGCAGAGAGAGGGAGAAGAAGAAGAAGAGTTTGGATTTGATATCCTGCTTTATCACTACCTGAAGGAGTCTCAAAGCGGCTAACATTCTCCTTTCCCTTCCTCCCCCACAACAAACACTCTGTGAGGTGAGTGGGGCTGAGAGACTTCAGAGAAGGGTGACTAGCCCAAGGTCACCCAGCAGCTGCATGTGGAGGAGCAGGGAAGTGAACCCGGTTCACCAGATTACGAGTCTACTGCTCTTAACCACTACAACTTTTGTAACAATATATAGTATGCAACACACAAGGAACAGGGATGTTGAAAATAATAAGACTAGAGGAGAACTAATGCAGTCACTTAAAATCCAGGCATCTTGACTTGAGGTTCTCGTTGTTAAAGGGGCCGGGGGGGTATTCTAATGCCAAGCCAAGTCAAAGTTGTGTAATGATTGCAGAAGAAAGTTTCACCAAAGACCCCTTTTTCAAGATAACCGATCACCTGTGCTTTACAACAAAGACAATACTTCTTCAAGGACAGATAGGTCAACAGACAGGGAATTCCCAATTCCTCAGCTCCAAATAAAATACTGTGTCTGTGTGCAATAGATCACTGAGGGCACTGAAGAAATCTTAGAGCAATTCCTCATTGTGACTCTATGAGGAATGCAAATAAAGTTGTTTACTTTATTGTTATACATTCCTAAATATTGTTATGAATAGTATCCCAGTGTTCTTATTTTTTATTTTATTTTTATAGTTTATTGTGACTAATAGCACTCTATCTCCTTGGAGTTAGTGCAAACTCCCTGATTCCACAGGAGCCAATTTACTGTTTCCATCCACGGTAATAATGCTTACAGTCCACCCACCCATTACAATGCTGACAGAATAAGAAAGTGTTCTGTAGAATAAAAATAACACGGTTATCTTTCATTGTGTCAGAAGTGGAAATACTTCATCAACCCTTCTAAGCATGGGTTATGGGGAGGGTTGTGTAATTCACTTTTCTAAAAGAGATATTTCAGTTTCTTCATCCATCCAATAGGTCACTCAGAGCCATTTTGATTATAAGAAAACAACTAATTAAGGTCATTATTCTTTTATTTTACACCCCCTCCAACCACAACACATCAAGCAACAATTATAAAATGATTAAAATCAATAGAGGAAATTGTGCTTCTTTAAAGTGAATAGTAAACGTGCAGCAACATACTGTTGGTGCAGGGAAAACAAAAAGTATAGAAAAGGAGAATTCCTGGATGCCAAGATCTAGATTTGGGGCAAGTACTCTTTGGTGAGGGAATCCCAGCAGAGATTTAAAATCACAAAACATGCAGCGCAGTAAAGCATGGAAATATAGGCTATTAGACCTTTATAGTGAGTTTCTCTCTTTCACTAGCATGGGGGGGGGGGGAGACCATATGTTTGGTGAGTTAAAAATGGTTTACTTTCAAACTCTCCAAAGGTCAGATCCAGGTACTTTCCCATGCATACAGCGTTAAGAAAAAGTTGTGCTGGCAGTAAATCTTGGTTTAGTTACAGTGGTGAAAGTCCCTAAATTATTAGTATAGAAAGTCAAATGTGGCTTGTGAAAGTCATGTGGCTAAGCTGGAGCAACCAGCTTCTCATGTAGACTGAAGGAAGACAAAGGCTTACCTAGTCCATCCCATAGTGAGCTAAGCCTGGAAGGACAGGTAACTCTATGGTCTTAACCCCTTCATTAGAATTAAGCATGTTGGTTATATGAGGCTGGTTATCCCACACATACATGTGCATAACTGCATGCACAGTGGTACCTCGGGTTAAGTACTTAATTCGTTCCGGAGGTCCGTTCTTAACCTGAAACTGTTCTTAACCTGAAGCACCACTTTAGCTAATGGGGCCTCCCGCTGCTGCCACGCCATCGGAGCACGATTTCTGTTCTCATCCTGAAGCAAAGTTCTTAACCCAAGGTACTATTTCTGGGTTAGCGGAGTCTGTAACCTGAAGTGTATGTAACCTGAAGCGTATGTAACCCGAGGTACCACTGTGTTTTATTCATTGAAAAAATAATTTCTCTGTAGCCACCCTGTGCAGAGAAAGCCACCTTGAGAGAGCTCCTGCATCTGTCAGAGGCTGTCAATGATCTGTTTCCATCTCCAGTCCTCACTGACCACCTCCTGGCAGAATATAAACAAAGCCGGGTCAGAAATTGGCTGGCATGGAGATGAGCATTGGCCTCACTCTTGCTGGTACAGAAACAGCCAAATGAACAGCAGTAGCATCAACAGCCACTATTGGGATTCTAAGCATCCTGAAGAGCACATCTGGGAGCCTTTGTCGCCGCCTGGGAGGAAACCAAAATAGCTGGCAGGTAGGGACTCAGAACTGTGAGTGATACAACTTCATAGCTCTGGGAGTGGAAGAGGGCAGTGAGAGGGGAAATAGAGACCATTTAAGATGTGATTAGACTGGAAGGAAAATCAAAACTGGGGGTTCTGGTGATTAGAAGAGTTCAGGACGTCTTGAAGAAAGTGAGAAAGTGCTTGCTAGGTCTCCTCTAAAATATGGAGTGAAGCTTGGGCTTGGAATGAACCTAAGCTGCTGCAATTCACTGCCTACCTTCTAAAAGAAAGACTCTGTATCAGCAGCCCCAAAATACTATGAAGGAATGAGTGCAACTTTTGTCAGATGCAGTGGGTGGCCCTAGATGGAGTTACACGTTCCCATCGGTGGGCCCCAATAGAAATGTGGATCTAGGTGCACATCTGTATCTCTATGGGTGGTTCTGTGGCTGCTACTTCCACATTCCCCTTGTTTGGGTTGTATCACATTTCTGTAATTCTGCATTATCTGTATTATATTTGTGAGCGTGGGTGGGACTACTTCTGCAGATGACTAGCCCACACAGAATAAGATCTCCATTGGCGGAGCTCATTTGTTCTTCTTTCAGAGCAACAGGTAGGGAAAACAACACTCGAGAGATTGTGGGTGAAAATCGTGACGCATTAATTAGCCTCATGTTTTCATAAACCCATGCTGAAATTCAAGAGAGACACAGAAGTGCAGTCAGTAGCATCTACAAGAGACGACGCAGCATATTTTGTGAATAGAGTAAGCTATATTCTCCCCATTTTTAATGGGAAAAGGTTGTTTAATGAAAAGCAGCTTTCCTTAACCGGATGCCTGCCACATGTTTTGGATTACAACCCCATCATTCCCAGCCAGGTTGCGGAGAGGCAAATGTAAAGCAAAAGCTGATTTGTAACCTCACACATGCAAGTTACATAAGACAACAGAAATTAAATTGGCAGAGAATGGCAGCCAGCCTTTAATGTGCCGAAGGAGAAAGATTAGATGAGCAATCCAGTCCGGGTTCTGAACAGCTGATTGACAGCAGTCAGCAAGTGGGATTATGAGTGAGCATCACTGGCTCCTGGGTCGTGATCCTGCATCACTCACATTGGACCATAGCTAGGAGGAGCTTGTCTCTGTACATGGAAAGCTCTACCTCACCTAGTTTAGTTTTGTTTGGTTGTATCTTCCATTTACCACTCTTTTATTCTTTTTGTAAACTCCCCTAAGAATCAGTTACAGATAGGTAGCCGTGTTGGTCTGCCATAGTCAAAACAAAAAAAATTCCTTCCAGTAGCACCTTAAAGACCAACTAAGTCAGTTCTTGGTATGAGCTTTCGTGTGCATGCACACTTCTTCAGATACCCCTAAGAATCATAATTGCATGGCTGTATAAAATATGTATAATAAAAACGTATAATAAATGGTTCCAATCCAGATACGAGTTGGGCCACTGGCCTGATCCTGCAGAGCTAGTCTTATGTTCTTAAAAGCTGGTCCCCATTGAAAGTTTATTGGTGGTCATCACAATTAAATTTCCTTTTTGGTAGGCATGATCCCCTGAAGGAGTGACCTAATGCCTGAAAATCTCATCCTGTTTGTATTTAAAATGTAAAAGTTACATTTTTAAAGATATAATAAAGCGTGTTCTCCTTCATGGAGAGCACGTGTTGCGGTGGGGGCCGCCAGGACACTCCAAAGTCGGGGGCGGGCTAATTGATCGTTGGTCACTGATGCGATTAGGCTTCCCTTGTTGTTGGGAAGAAGTTAATGTTGCCATTTGTTGATTGACAGCCAGAAATGCTAAAACTCTTTGCACGAGGCTAGGGCTTCCTCTTTTCGTTGCGTGCATCGGATTGCCCGTCCCCCCCCCCCTAGAATTAGGGTTGTTCACTTTGACCTTGCTATGCCTGTCATGGGGTCATCTGCTTTGGAGCAGGGGCCCGGTAGGAATTTTGTCCATCTGGTTGATTGGCTGGGGCCATTTGGTTTTTGCCTACTGCGTAGCAAATCGTCACAACTTGTAAGGTTGCGGTTAGTCATTGGTTTATGGTTTGGTTGGTTGAGGGGCATGGATTGGCTGTGCCTGCCCCTCTAATGCTGCTGCCACAAGGGATTCCGTTAAAGGAATCAGGGGCTAACTATTGCTTGTCCACCCTGTCAAGGGGGCTCGGGCCATTGCAAGAGCTCATGGTTGCATTTGGGGAGGGCTGAGGGCAGGTTCCCAGCTCTGTTGCTACCTCCAAGTGTATTTCCCTTTTCTGACTTTCGCAGGCGTGCGGAATGTCAGTCTGTCCCCCATGGGGGGGCAGATAGTCGCAACCAATGCCTAAGCAACCACTCACATTTTTGTATTTTAATAAAGTTGTGGCCAAAATTATGCCAAAAACCTTAAACAAAAATTTCTGTGTGATGTGTGAGTTATTGGGGTGGCCCTGGGGACCTCGACACGCAACGTGATTCTCCCATCGCAAACAATTTCCAAAAACAGCAACTGAAGTCTGAATGACGAATAAACAAATTCAGAACTAAAGGCAAATGTACGTTTTATGAAAAGCGGGAAGTGGCGGCGGCAGTGGCGGCAGGCAAAGCTGTGATGGAGGGGAGAGGCAAGTGGGGGCAGGTTGGCGGCAGGGGGTTCAAACAGGCAAACAGCAGCAGGATGGCGTGGGAGGATGTGGGGCATGGTGCGTACTTGCACATTTTTTTAAAAAAAGAATTTTATTAAGAATTTTTTAATACAATAGAAAAAAGACAGAATAAACAGATAATAGACAGAAAGAAAAAGCAAACATAAAATTTAACATCTTGTAGTATCCATCTTTTCTTCATCCTTTGGACTTCCTCACATCTCCCGCTCTTACGTTCCACATTTATAAAACTTTAGCCAGCAATTTATCACCTTGTTTCAATTCTTATTATACACATTTCCAATATTTTGTCCCTAACTTTGAATATTCTTATCTAGGTCTTAAAACCTAATTTTAACACAATATTTATTCAAAATTTATTTTTCTCATAAAATTCACTCATTCTCATAATCTTATCAACTAACTTTATGGATCCTGTTGTTTTCAAATCTCTCATCCTTCTTAGCACTCATATAGTTTACAATGTTTTTGTAAAAAGTCCTTAAATTTCTTCCAGTCCTCTTCGACGTCTTGCTCTCCCAGGTCTCGGATTCTGCCAGTCATTTCTGCAAGTTCCATATCGTACTTGCACATTTTTTTCCCTAGAAATAAAGCAGTGTGTGTCAAAAACAACACCCATATATTGTAAAGGAAATACAAACCCTGGGTGTGCTTCTGGAACCTCCTGGAATCTTGCACTGCATGGAGATTGGAGTTGCGTACAATGATATGGATTAAGCAGCTTTCATTCTATGGGTAGCTATTCTACGTGGGTTATCAGAGGAGCGGGCATGCTGAGCAATAGGCAGGTTTTGATATAGTGCCATGTCAAAATCTCAACTCCCATTAATATACTAATCTCTTGCCTTTCATAGAAGAGAATCTGCTCACATATCCCTGGGATAGTTCTCTGACTTTGGAAGTGTATAATGAGATAACCACAAGGAAATTTCTTTTCTAAACTAGTCGAATTTCTACAAGACAAAAAGAGCCTAAAATAGATTTTTAAATAAAGAAGCTGTCTATTTCCCCCTCTTTCACAAAATAAAAGCTTTCCCCTAACCTACCTTCATGAATTGCACTGAGCAAGTCACAAGCTCTCCTCTTACAATAGCCGTGACCTCACAGGACCCAAATAATTTCCAGCAAAATTGCCTGAACATCCCAGAGGAACAACCCGCTGCCAAATGCTGAATAACTGGGCATGTGAAGTGACAAAGCTGCAAATCGGGTCTCCATATCCTTAAAATTCCCAGAGGCTGTTTTTATGGGAGACAAGTAATCCTGCTACTTTCTGGGGGGAAAGCAAACTTTCTGCACTGCTGTGATTTTATAATATTTTATTTTTTAAAAAGCGTTATTACTTATATGCAATCCATCCGACTGGGTTTTTAAGACCAGGTATTATGGTTTCTTTGCTAATAATTGTTCTAGTGTGGAATGGTATTGAAATATACTCAGAGTCCTGCAGTGATTTCATGCTCTTTATTGCAGCTTGTAAAACAGTGCTTGAATTTCCCCACAAACCTCAGGCTTTTATTTTTTATTTTTAAATAATATTTATTAAAAGTTTCCAATTACAACAAAATAAAAAAACCAAAACATCCAAATTTAAAATCTTGTTTTCCATAACATCTTTCCAGGACTTCCCCTCCCCTCCCCCTCTTGTATTCCAATTCTTACTTATAAATTCAGCAATTTCTTATCCCAAATTTTGAACTTATTGTCATTGACACAATTTAAAAATATTTTCCCATCTCCTAAAATCGACCTGTTCCCTTCCACGCGGTCCCCCCTTTAACATACATTAGAAATTAAAATATAATGAAATAAAATGTAGTTTAACACCCTTTGGATTCCAAATTTCCCTCCCCCTTTTCCCGGTTGCGTTCCCAAAATTTATCAACATCTGATGTCTTCCTGGAGCTCCCATAATTATTTAAGCCATAGCCCTTTACCAGTCATCTTTAATTTCAAATGTCCAATCTTGGAAGGAGTCTGTCTCAAAAAGGCCCATTTTTTCCATCCAGATTTTTATACATTAGGAGTAAAAACTCCAATTTTATTTCTTTAAACCTTTCAAATCTGGATGTCCCAAATGTTCCCTCTTCCAACTTTATCCAATTCTTGTTATTCTTGTTATTCTTGTTGTTCTTGTTGATCTCTCTCCTTTTCTTTTCTTTTCTTTTTTTCCTTTCCTGTTTTCCTGCACAAATGTTCTAATTCCAAAAGCTTCAAATTCAGCTGCAGAGGCTCTGTTATTCAGGAACGAAACATAATGCCAAGTCCCTTCCATTTTTCAATAGATAAGTCTATTGTCTTCTTTAGTATGTCAGCCTCTGTAGTCAAAATAGTGTTCCATTTCTGCAGTTTCCCAGGAGATAGAAAGTTCTATTCAAATTCCATGTCAACAACTTGTAATATCCCTCGGCTCCTCTAGGTGGGTTGCAATAACTCAGTTCCCTTCCAGATCATCCCAATCAGTCCAAATAACTTGTTATTCCTTGTTTTAAACAATTTGTATCCAATTTATAACAAATGTAACCGGCAAAGTCCTTGTAACAAAGTTCTCATTTTTGTTCTTCTGCTTTGACAGCTCTTTGACAGCTGTCAAAACCTCTCTTTGTCTTCTCCTGGCGCTCTCGCAAAACGCTCCCAGGGTTCCGGGGGGGGGGGTTACTTTTTAAATCAATTCCACTTTACTCCTCCAGCTCAGTCTTATAGTTTTCCGTCGCGAAATTAATAACTTTGTAAAAATAGGGTTGCACTCGATCTTAGATGTCAAATCCTTTGCTTTAACTCCTCTACAACAGGGGGGGGGGCTGACTTCCTTTTTGCGCCTCCCCCGCTCGCTCCGAATTTTTTTAAAAAAATTATCCCCCTTTTTAGTCCAGGTTCCAATTACTCACGGGTTATTCTTTTAGGTCCAGATTTTCAATAGAAGAAGTCAGCGCTCTCCGTCGAATGGCATGCGGCTTCGCTCGGCAGGGGAAGCGGAGGACTCAAAGCACCACCACCCCCTGTCACCCGTTCCGCAGCCTTTAAAAAGGCTCCTTCGCGGGCGGGGGGAGCGCAAAAGGTGCCAGCCGAGTCACCATGTCCATGGGTTTCAGCGCCCATGGTTTTTGAGGGTCCCCGCGTCGCCGGCGCGGTAGGACCCAGCCCCTGCCGAGCAGGCTCCCTCCGGAGCTCGGAGGGAGTCCGCCATTCGGCGATGGCGCCAACCCGGAAGTCCAAACCTCAGGCTTTTATATACATTATTTATTTACACAATGCGTCCCGTCTGATTGGCTGATTCTGCTTCCCTCCTGGAGCCTGATTGGTCTTCTCCTGCAAGCCAATCAGTTGCTGCATTCTAGGATCCTACCTGCCTATTGTTCTAGGATCCAAGCTTAGTAAATAACAGGTATGTCATCTTGTCTGTATTCTAATTAATTCAAGAGAGTTCTGGAAGCTTCTCTGTGTGAAAGAAACAAGCAAAAGTTTCATGATGTTTGGGTTATTCCTTCAGAGAAGCTGAGTACAGAATGGTTTAAACTGGTTCTCTTATCTCTTCCAGTCAAGGTCATGCTGACAATAAAAGTAAGGTCAGCAGGAGCCTGGGTTTCACTTTCTCTTTCTATCTCTTTTCCTTCTTGTGTGGTGTTCTGTACATAGTGTTAAGTTTTAGACTTATTATAAGTTATTGTAAGTTTAAGTTAAGTCTGCTGATTTCTTACGGACTGTGCCAATCCTGAATGTATTGTATTTGTGACCATTATGCTCATTTGCCTTCAGTAGCAGTAAAGCTCTGCTGGATGAAATATTAATTGCCTCTGGTCTATTTTGGGGGGAATCCTGCAATGTGTTTTCACTCTGCTAACTATATGCTGGAATCTGCTCTGGATCAATATTGAGTAGAATTCCATCACAAGGACATCCACATCCATAAAAAAAACAACCACCCAAGCCTGCATTATAAGCAAATTCTCACCAGAGACTTTATTTTAGAATTAGGGAGAGATTGGGGTTGGAGGGGGGCATGGGAGAAGGACTGAAACAACCTCACCCTGTGTTTTGCTGAGTACATGTCTGAAAATTCAGTATTCAATGGCATGCTAATACGGACACCAAGGAGCAGTGTAGTGAACGGTTTCTTAGGTGATGGCAAAAAGAATAAGAGATATATCATCCATTACTTGCTTTTCCATTTGATGGATGCCCAGTTCAGAAATATACTGACAGCTCTGGACTCACATCGGTACTGTACCTGACAAATCTATTATTTCTGCTTTCAGAGCTGTCAAGAGAACATATCTTGATAACGAACATAGACAAGCCTGATGCAATATTATGGCAGTGTTTTACATTACAGTTGGAGGAAACACTGTACCATTAATGTTTTCTGCAGCACATGCATAAAGTGTGTCTTTGGACACTCAAAGGTTTCCTTGCACATTTTACAATCTCACTGTTACATCACTGTTTTCTGCAGCAAATGTGGAATATGATGTACTGCTTTAGTGCCTCTGATGTTTATTCTTGTTTGCCTGGTGACAACTATACACTCCTGCTCTCTTTTTTTCCTGGCTGCCAGCTCATAGAAAGAAGTAATTTAAATGGATGCAAAAGACCCAGTGTTTCCCAGACTTGGGTCTCCAGCTGTTTTTGGACTACAACTCCCATCATGCCTAGCTAGCAAGACCAGCAGTCAAGGATGATGGGAGTTGTAGTCCAAAAGCAGCTGGAGACCCGAGTTAGGGAAACACTGCAACAGACCAAGGCAATGTGGGGCCCTCCAGATGGACTTCAACTTCCACCATCCCCAACCAGCATGGGGAATGGACAGGAATGATGGGAGCAGCAGTTCACATCACCTGGATGCCACCATGTTGACATCAGAGCTTCTATCTTTGAACAAAGGAAAGCCAGCATTAGCAAGGTGGAAACCTCACTAAGCTGGAGAACATCAGGACTTCTTTTTCAGTGAGAACTCACAGGGACTCAGTTCCTCTACCTCTCAAGTAGGTGCCATTGCCATTCTAAGAGAATGAGAGAGGTTCCGGCACCTCTTTTTCTGGAAATACAGCACTGGAGAACATTATATGGCTCCAGGCAACTTGGTTGAGGGTTAAGGGGAAGAAGTGAAGCCACCACCCTTGACATTTGACCATGCTCTACAACATCTGGAGGCATCACCTTGGCCACCTCTGTTCTAGCAACTTGAAGAAGAAGAAGAGGAGGAGTTTGGATTTGATATCCTGCTTTATCACTACCCTAAGGAGTCTCAAAGCAGCTAACAATCTCCTTTCCCTTCCTCCCCCACAACAAACACTCTGTGAGGTGAGTGGGGCTGGGAGACTTCAGAGAAGTGTGAGTAGCCCAAGGTCACCCAGCAGCTGCATGTGGAAGAGCGGGGAATCGAACCCCGTTCACCAGATTATGAGTCCACTGCTCTTAACCACTACACCACACTGGCTCTAAAGGAACAGGAAGAGGAGAAGCTCTTAGTATCTCAGGTCAGCAAGCAAACTTGAACCAGAATTCTTCCTTCTAAGTATTTATAACTCACCTTTCCACATTCATTTAAGGCACATTACATCACTTCAATGCAACTTAATATAGTAAAGTAAACTTAACAAAGCAAAGAGAGCTGTGCATTCTAGAGGTTTATAATCAGCAGCACAGAGCCGAAGCATCTCCCTCCAACTAAATACCTTCCAAAACAAGGGCATCTAAAGGCCAGGTAGGGAGAACATTGATGGTCTCTGGGGGAGATCATTCCAGTAAGCTGGGTCAACCATTCAGAATGCATGGCTGTTGCACTGCACTGTGGAAGAAGAGGAAAGGTGAAGCAGGCAGCCAAAAAACAAACAAACAAGCAGCTCTACTTCTGCCTAAGGTTACTGTTTCCTTGGGGGAAAACTGCCCTCCAGCTGGCCCTCTTGCCTTGGGAATAGCTATCTCATTGCTTGACTCTAATAGCAGCGTCTGAAGACATCTGGAATACCAGTAACAAAACAATGTCCAGCCCACATCTGCATTAGACTATTTCATTATGCATATTATGTTACATCATATAAATATGTTACTTTGTATTATATTACTTCATATAAATACCAGGACAGGTGACAACTATATTTAAACGACCAACATTGAAATTTTAAAAATTGTACAATAAAACCAATAAAACATCCCAATTCATTTAGGGACCAAATGTGATCTCATTATTACTGAAAGGTTAGCTACACTGTTTATTTTAACTCCTTTTTATACCTTGGAAAAATGTTTTATCTTCCTCAGTATGGGTGAAAATGGCAACAAATAATATAATTTCATCCCAAGGTGAACGTGGTGTGGACCACCACCTATATCCAGAATACAAAAAAAGTAAAATAACATGTATAATAATGCAGAATCTGGCAGCAACAGAACAACCGAAGCCCTATCCTAACAAAATGAAGAGAAATCTTGTCTCAATATTATATCAAACTTTCAAGGGGTGGAAAGATTGTTGTTGGGTTTTGGGTTTTTTGTAGAAGAAAATGTTCTCAATTTAAATCACTCAAGCATTGCATATGATTCACACTTAGAAAGGAGACTACTAAGAGAGAGAAACAAAAGAATCAATCAAGATATCTTAATAATATGTCATTGTAACCATTGATGGGACACTCCAGATTTTGCTAAGAGATTCCAAGAAGAGAAAATTATTCCACATATATTAACTAGGATTTAATACAGATATAGACTGGTTTTTTTCTATTTATTCTGACTACAGTGCTGTGTATACTTACCTGAGAATAAGCACTACACAGTATTCTGAGCTTGATTATCTGGGAATAAACACTAATAAACAGCTGATTCCCTGGTGATCTGCTGGAATGTGGAGTTAACATGGGCTATCAACTGTCTGGCTCTGAAGTGCCTTCTTTGATTGCATGAAGCTTGGATGGTCCCATGGTTTTGCCCCGGGGCTGAGGGTGATGAAACAATTGCTGAGATGGCTAGAAGGTCAGTGATGAAAAATTCATTCCGAATCAGACTGAACATGGGTTAGAGCTCAACGTCAAGCCAACAAACAGCAATAGTAACGTCAAAAAAGACCTTCTTTGCCACTTCTATTGCATCTTTCAGGTGGTTTGTAATCCAACAGAACCACCTTCGTCACTGAGGGTTGGTAAGGAGTCCAACTCCCATCCCACCCACCTCCTAGTTAGGACAAGGGAACTGCCAGTTTCTAAAATATTAAGTTTCTTTCTCCACATTTACTTTCGGCATGCCCAAGGGATTAGGTCCACCACTCCCTGTTAAGTATAATTGATTAACTGCACACTGAAATGGAAAATGCTTGTATGTGTATGTGTATTGGTAAGGGTTTAACATTGAACAATTCCCTCAAGATATACTAAAGCTAAAGAGAACTCTATGAGCTTCTAGCTTGGCCAATAATCAACTGTTGATGTTCTCTGCTCTTTCACGTGAGTGTTTAACCTTAGATCATGCGAGGTACATAGTGCCTTCCATTTTAAAGGGAGTTGTCTTTGGTCTTTTGTTTCCAGGCACAGTGGGAGAAAGACGTGCAAATGAGAAAACAGCTCCAGCCTGATGGAGGCTGTAAGAAGAGAAAGAGAGAGACTTTTGATTCTAGGTCTGTTTGGAATTATATTATATTCCTAAGAAGATGCTGAAGCTTTGCTTGGGCAAGTGTATGTCTGAGAGAACTGTTTGGATGTATCATTGATTGCTTTTGTACCTGTTTTGCAGGAGTTCTGGTTAATAAAGCTTTGAATCATATTTATGAGTCTGGACAATCTTTATTCCAAAAGGAGTTCATTATTCTGCATCCTTCCAGCTGCACAATATTATTATCTGCAATACCTACCTCCTTTATACTGACAGTGCCAGCTCACCTGCTACCTTTGAAATTCCGCTCACTTCTGAAGGAGGTTTAACACACAGGAAACTGACACAGCAGTTAAAAAAACAACCCACATCCAAATACCCCTTAGGTGCATGGAACTAGTCATGTGCTTCTATAGATTCAGGATACAATGGGGCTGTTCAGGTGTTCTGCCCATGCACACACCATAAATACAGGAAAAGTGAGACCACAACCACTGACCATGCCTTGGTAGAACATGTATGGGGTGTGTGTGTGTGTGTGTGTGTCCATCCTATTAACCCACACTCCCATCATATACCTTAAAAATGACCACTTCCTAAACTTCACCTCATTATAACAACATGGTAAATACAGTATAGACATGAAACAGACCCAAAAGTGAAACAAACTTTAAACAAGAACCAAAGGAATCTTGCAGGATAATATATTGATGTAAGTTAAAATGTTCCCATTTCAGACGTTATGCATGGAACTTGGTATAATACTAAGCAATATAGGGGCCATTTTCACCTAGTTCCTATTTAAATCATGGGTTCAGTTCCGCTCGTTTCCTTTCCACCTCAGTCAGGAGAATAAGGTTGGTTTCTGGACTGAAGTATTCTCTCAGAGAGCCAGTGTGGTGTAGTGGTTAAGAGTGGTAGTCTCGTAATCTGGGGAACCGGGTTCGTGTCTCCGCTCCTCCACATGCAGCTGCTGGGTGACCTTGGGCCAGTCACACTTCTTTGAAGTCTCTCAGCCCCACTCACCTCACAGAGTGTTTGTTGTGGGGGAGGAAGGGAAAGGAGAATGTTAGCTGCTTTGAGACTCCTTCGAGTAGTGATAAAGTGGGACATCAAATCCAAACTACTCCTCCTCCTCCTCCTCCTCCTCCTCCTCCTCCTCCTCCTCCTCTTCTTCTTCTTCTTCTTCTTCTTCTTCTTCTTCTTCTTCTCCTCCTCCTCAGGTCCAGCTGTTCTCATTCTGCTCCTTATTGACCTGATAGAGGTTCACCCATGAGTGGGGAATTCTTTCTGTGCAATTCTGGAGTCAATGAAATAAAATTAAAGCTAGGATTTAAAACAAGAATGTGATGGTTCATACCAGCCTAGCAGCTTTTTAGTTCTAAGAGAAATGCTTCAACCACTGAAGCTCAGAAGCACTTAGATTCTGAAAACTGCAATAATACATGCTGGAAAGCATTCTGTATTAAGACTATTATTAATAAGAATACAGGACATTTTTAAGAAGGACAGTTTGACCTGGGAATCTAATAGCTATGAGGAATTCAGAGCCTCTCTCTATAACATTCTATTCCTGCATGGAACTCAGGGTCAAACAGAGTGTTGTGTCCTTAAAAGTAAAAAGCATCCTTATTTTATAGAGAAGAGATATGATCTGGATAGAGTTAAAATGAAATGTGCAAAAGTGATTCAAATCCCACTTTCAGAGTTGAAGATAGTTTTTTGTGTAAATGTGCTTATTTTGCATCTATGTTCCTAAAATGCATTGTTAAGCATGAACTCACTATTTTAGTTTTGTGGTATCTTTATTTTGCAGAGGGTATGATGCCAAAGAATTATGAAAAGTTTCATTTAAAATATAAAGGTACAGGTAAGGTAAAGGACCCCTGGACGGTTAGGTCCAATCAAAGGCATTCATCTAGCTTCTGGCCAAGGGAGCTGGTGTTTGTCCACAGACAGCTTTCTGGGTCATGTGGCCAACATGACTAAACTGCTTTTGGTGCAACAGAACACCATGACGGAAACCAGAGTGCATGGAAACACCGTTTACCTTCCCGCCACAGTGATTCCTATTTATCTACTTGCACTGGCATGCTTTCAAACTGCTAGGTTGGCAGGAGCTGGGACAGAGCAGTGGGAGTTCACTCTGTTGTGGGGATTTGAACTACTGACTTTCTGATCGGCAAGCCCAAGAGGCTCAGTGGTTGAGACCACAGCGCCACCCGTGTCCCTATCTGTTTAAAATATACACTTTATGCAATTAAAGTTCAATCAGATCAGAACCACTAGATTCTAAATATTCATCCATTTCAAATTGACACCTTCTCCATCCCTAGTGTATATATATATATATTGCCTTCTTCTAAATTTAGAGCCATTTCCAAATCTGTACACTCTATGGAAAAAAAGATGGTAGGTGGAAGTGTTAAAAATGTGCTATAGACAGAGCACTTCTGTTTCCAGGAAATGAATATCACAGAAAGGTTTGAGGAAATTGAATCGCACATGGCTATCAAACAATTTTAAAGCCAGATACAAGTTTGACAGCATGGCTATCGAACAATTTTAAAACCAGATACGAACTGCATTACTGTCTTTCATGCATGTACATGAATACTAGGACAGGAAATCTCTGAAGACCTTTCTGTGGTAAATGTGATATTGCTCATAATCGCAACTGACCATGGCTGAATTTCCCCCACTGCTGCATTTTGGTGTATTTATAGATTCCCATGCTGAAGTTCTTATTTAAAGCCTCTGTACACAGCCAGAGAAAAGTCTTAAGATTTATTGCCAGGTACTTGTTTTAATGGTTCCTTTGCCTCATTATAGGTGGCTCAAATGGGAATGTGATGAGTTGGAGACAGAGGTAATAGCCAAATATACCTTCAGCTTGATATAATTTCCTCTCATAAAAATGAGAACATCTCCATCACTTTCAGGTTTTATCACTTCTGTAATGAGTGAGATTGTTTTAGTGGCCACTATAGCACACCTTGCCCCCCGCCCCCCACAAATGAAGTTGTTCATGTTCAGAAATATGCCTGGTAATAGAATTGTTCCCGGAGAGGTTTTAGCCTTGCTTTAATAAAATGGGCTTGTGATAGTCTCATAAATCACAGCAGCGACAAGAGGGAACTAAATAACTTTCTGTGTTGCTTGTTCTGCCTCAGAAGAGATGCAAGCCAAGCAGGAAGGCTGAGATACGCTCTTCTTTAGTCAGCTTGAAGGTTGAGGTAAATTCTTTCCCACTCCATGGAGCTAAATCTGGTGCCTTTCCTTGTAACCATTTCCAGAGGGTAGGATTTGGGCAATGTTCTTTTGAAGGGTGAACATTGCTTATTGTGAAGAGAGAAATCCTAAATATTCTCTGTCAAGAGGGGGAAATGTTTTCGAGGGCTCTCTTGGGCAAATGAAGGCACCGACCAGAGCAATTCAGAGCAAAACAGCAGCCAGTAGGCTCGGTCTTTATTTAAAGAAAGACTGTCGCGACAGGACTCCCACCGCCCACGAGGTGAAGCAAGATGGAAGCCCCGAACAAAAGAAGACCCTAACTTTTATTAGTTGCTAATCCCCCAAGCTACACCCCCAGAATTACATCACATCTACATCATGATTACATTAAAATTAGGAGGAGTCGAGGAGGGGCTACACAGGTAATCCGAGTGTCCTGACACCTGGCTGGAGCCTCCTCTCCCCTCCCCACATGAGCAAAAGGAGAAGGGCGAAGTTTCCTGCCCCCTGAGGGGAATCCGGTCAGTGTCCTTTGTGTGAGTCCGTGTGGAATACACTAAAAGGTGCAGCTTTATTGTGTCCTTGATAGCCTCCTGTCTGGACCCATCACGATGGCTATCAAGGTAGTCACGTCAACCGGGAGGAATCGCTGAGTACGTGACCGCTCGGTCGAGAGATTATGGTTGCCCAGCATCAGGTCACCCCCCTTTGATAGTCCTAGAGATATGCAGTAAAATAAAAGTGATCCGATGAAAATCCAACGTACGGTTGATTTTTAGCGAATACAAAACGGCGAAGACTTTGAAGTTCAAACCAATCCCAAGTTCAGGAAACAATGTAGCAAGCTCTTGATTGGATCAGTCATGGTTGAGTGAATTCGGAAACGTTGTATCAGTGAGCTGTCAAACAGGGACACAGCGAATGCCGGCTGCAGTACCAGCGCAGCCGCCACCAGGGGCGCTGTTCGCTAATGCTGATTGGTTGAAGCGGCAGTCGAGTGACCCAGAGTTCGGTCGCCCGGTCTACTCATGTTAAGAATAGGGCGATGAGGAGCGCTAGAGTGGAAAGCCGTCAGGCTAGCGCTTCCTTATTTACGGAAGGCTTTTGGGAGGTGACCCTCTAAAGGGACATCTCTAGGGTTGGAGAGGGGAGATGCGTGTACGTGTGAGTGTGGTGCTTGTGTAATACACGTGACGAATGGAGGGGGGGTGATTTCCGGCGACAGAAGGGTGAACACTGCTTATTGTGAAGAGAGAAATCCTAAATATTCTCTGTCAAGAGGGGGAAATGTTTTCTTCTTTTTCTTTTTTAGCCTGAGGGCCACATTCTGTTCTGCCCAAGCTTTCAGGGGCCGCATGGTGGTGGTGGGTGGGTTCACCAGCAAATGCGGGCAGGGCAATTAATATAATGTTTGCCTTTGTACAGTAGGCTGGTTTCTACAAACAGTCACATATCCCTTTTATTCTCCCTCCAGGTAAGAAGCATTATCAGAATTCAAGGACACATTCACATTCCCTCCCACATTTCTCCAATGAAAATTGAGGCACCCTATTCAATTGTTGTTGTTGTTGTACTATTTATACCCTGGCCATCTGACTGGGTTGCCCCAGCCACTCGGGGGGGGGGGGCTTCCAAAATACATAAAACTTAATAAAACATTAAACATTTAAAACCTTCAGTATACAGGGGTGCCTTCAGATGTCTTATAAAGGCTGGATAGAAGCTTGGCTTGGGGGTCAGATAACTCCATACCCTCCAACATTTCTCCAATGAAAATAAGGATGTCCTAAGGAAAAGCAAGGGACGCGGGTGCCGCTGTGGGTTAAACCACAGAGCCTAGGACTTGCCAATTGGAAGGTCGGCGGTTCGAATCCCCGCGATGGGGTGAGCTCCCGTTGCTCGATCCCTGCTCCTTCCAACCTAGCAGTTTGAAAGCATGTCAAAGTGCAAGTAGATAAATAGGTACCGCTCTGGCGGGAAGGTAAACGGCGTTTCCATGCACTGCTCTGGTTTGCCAGAAGTGGCTTAGTCATGCTGGCCACATGACCCGGAAGCTGTAAGCCGGCTCCCTCGGCCAATAAAGCGAGATCAGCGCCGCAACCCCAGAGTTGGCCACGACTGAAACTAATGGTCAGGGGTCTCTTTACCTTTACCTTTAAGGAAAAGCAGCACATTCCGGGATCAAAACAGAAATCGGGATGGTTTCTGTAAATCCAGGACTGTCCCTGTAAAATAGGGACACTTGTTGGCAACACTTGAAGAGGGGCAGGCAGCAGGGACCTCCCAATGTCACTCCGGGCTCTTTGGGGAGAGAAGGAGGAGGAGAGACAATCTAGTATTCAAAAACTGAAGCTGCATATCATTTTTGAGAAATACAGATTTTAAATGTGGCTTCTCTTCTAGAACCATTTGTTCTCTGGGCATATCATTGACTCTGGCTGGATTTATCACTGAACCTCTCCTCAGTTCATTCATCTAGCTAGCTTTGCTTGCATTTTGGCCTGTCATCTACAATTTCAAAGACTGACCCATTAACCTCTGTTGAAGGCCTCAGAGTAGGGATGTAAATATGTCTGACTAAAGCACAGCAGGCTTTTCTCTCTCATTGTACCTCAACAAACTCTGTAACTGATTAAGCTAGAGAACTCTGCTTTGCTCAGGCATTTTTACAACCCTGCTTCACAGAGGCAGGGCTAAGTTGTGTTTTAAATATACTAATTTTGGTGACTAATTAAGATGAATTAAACAGCATACCCTCCAACATTTCCCCAATGTCAATAGGGATGTTCTGTTTGATGATGGTGATGGTGTTGACGATGATTTAATTTTTTATACCCAGCCCAGGGTTTTTTTGAGCCGGAACTCGCTGGATCTCAGTTTCGGCTGAGGTGGGCACCATTTCCATTATAAGAGAACAAGGGAGGGGTGCGTGGTAAGTTCTGGCACCGCTTTTTCTAGACAAATAGAACTGGGTGTGACTTATATGTTACAGCAGCCTTCCTATCGTACAGTTAGGATTGCTCAGGAAATCTCTCTACCTTTTTTTAAAAAAGTGAATATTGTTATTGTTACTTTCCAGGTGCTTGTTAGACCATAATGGAATTGGTGGTTTTTAATCTAGTTTGACCTCATGAGCTGAGACAGAATTCATCGCACACAGACATTCCTTTAAAAAATTAGCTCGTGCAAGTAGAAGAAAAGGACAACCCATTATTGTCTAGACTGTAGTTGACTGATGACTGTAGTTGGCTGGTCTTCTAAGCCCTGATGACCAGATGGTACCTTCAAGATCAGAGGCAACTGCCCTTACATCTATCGGCAGGCATCACATTGCCATCTGGTTGGCCTCTGTAGGAAGAGGACACGGGACTTAATTTGCCTTTGGGTCTCACCCAGCAGGGCTCTGATGGCTCCTTATGTATCCTTTTATCTAGCATATGCTTCATGAAGTCAAATGAGGGTGATGCCAGGTTTGGGGATTCCTTGCCCCCAGGAGATTCATCTAGCTTTGTCCTTGAAGTATTTCTGTCATATTCTGTGAGGCAGTGGCGTAGCGTGGGAGGTGCAGGGGGGCCGGCCGCACTGGGCGCAACATTTGGGGGTTAGGGTTAGGGGGCGCAAATCCACGGGTTAGGGGGCACAAATTACTTGCCTTGTCCCGGGTGCTGACAACCCACGCTACGCCACTGCTGTGAGGCATTTTTATCCCAGCAGGTAAATATCCCTGTTTTATGTTCATGAAGAAGAAGAGGAAGAGTTTGGATTTGATATCCCACCTTTCACTCCCTTTAAGGAGTCCCAAAGCGGCTAACATTCTCCTTTCCCTTCCTCCCCCACAACAAACACTCTGTGAGGTGAGTGGGGCTGAGAGACTTCAAAGAAGTGTGAGTAGCCCAAGGTCACCCAGCAGCTGCATGTGGAGGAGCGGAGACGCGAACCCGGTTCCCCAGATTACGAGACTACCGCTCTTAACCACTACACCACACTGGCTCTCCACCCTGCCTGTTTTCAATATTACGTAAGTTGATGTTTTTTAAGTTGCTTTACAGTGGTACCTCGGGTTACAGACGCTTCAGGTTACAGAGTCTACTAACCCAGAAATAGTACTCTGGGTTAAGAACTTTGCTTCAGGATGAGAACAGAAATCGTGCTCTGGCGGCGTGGCAGCAGCGGGAGGCCCCATTAGCTAAAGTGGTACTAAGAGCCACCATCTTCCCATTTTTAATATGAGATAATAATGATTGTCTGTGTGTGCACATACAAATAAATATAAATAAATACAGTGGTATCTCAGGTTAAGTACTTAATTCGTTCTGGAGGTCTGTTCTTAACCTGAAACTGTTCTTAACCTGAAGCACCACTTTAGCTAATGGGGCCTCCCGCTGCTGCTGCTGCGCTGCTGGAGCACGATTTCTGTTCTCATCCTGAAGCAAAGTTCTTAACTTGAAGCACTATTTCTGGGTTAGCGGAGTCTGTAACCTGAAGTGTACGTAAGCTGAAGCGTATGTAACCTGAGGTACGACTGTAAATAAACCCAGCCAGATGGGTGGGGTAGAAATAATATATGATTACTATCATATTTTGCCATTTCTTCGGCTGCCATTTAATTGAGGCCTCCACGGAATGGATTTCTCTATTGGCTTCCGTGGGAAAGCCCAGCGAAAACGTGAACCCAGCAGCCCTTTCTTAGGTTGCCATCTTATATGCTTACTGACCTGGGAGTTCAGCCCTGCTGAACTCAAGGCGACTTACTCCCGAGTAGGAAAAACAGACTGCTGGTGCTGCAGGCTTTGGATGGCGCGCACGAGCCCTCCTCTCCTCCTCACCGTCCCCCACCCCTGGCACGGAAGCTACAGCCCTGCTAGGGCGACGGCACACATGACATAGGTTCGCCACCACTGTGCTATGCTATTAGGAGTCATTTGGGATGTTTGAGAGAGAAACTATCCAGAAAAGAACCCATCGATGCACTCAAAAAAACACAGGAGTGGTACCTTCGTGCTTATTAGTTTCATGCATGATTACAGATGGAGCCGAGAGAAAGCACAAGCAAGGCTGATAATGCTAACTTGGTTTTGAATGCACTGAAAGGGAAAAAGCCTGGAGCAGAAAATTATGTAACCTTGCGCACAAAAGTTTTGCAGTGATTTGGAAACTCTTTTCAAAGCTAATGTTGATTTTTGTCCTCACAGCTCCGTCATGACAACTCTGCAAAGTACATGACTATTCTCATTGTATATTTCGACGGGGAGCTTGCCTTCCCCCCAAGGCCACCCAGCGAGCTTACATCTTATCCGTAGGCAAGCTAATGTTTGTAGTTTTACATTCCAGATCGTCTCCCTTTCCTGCTGGACATGGGTTCTGGTTTTACCACTGGGTATGGTCATGGCGGGTATAGTTTTGATGTGTTTATATCTTTTTTTAAAAAAAATGTTGTTAGCTCCCCAGAGTGTCTTCTGGAGAAAGGGTGAGAATTTTTTTTTTAATAATAAATAGATATTTGAGTATGCAGCTTACAGTACATGCCTATACATGTCTACTCCTAGGTAAGTGGGTATTAGGAGGACAACCTTAGTATATGTAATATAATGTTGAAACTTGGCAGAATGTGTCAAGTGTTGTATGCAAAGTTGCTCCCATATTTGCTTACTTTGTATAATTTATTTAGGTCACATGATTCAGTTCTATTGGCATGCACAATTTCTTGGTTCACAGGAAATAATTGTATACTTTTGTGCCCACTCTCAATTCCCTCCCCTCCTAGATTTCCATATCAGATTATTCTCTGCAAGCTTTCCTTGAGAGGAAGGGAGGTTCTTATTTATCTCACTGTGACAGAGTACGAAAATAACTGTACAGGGTTTCTTCTCCTCCTCCTCCTCTTTTTTTTTAACATTGCATTCGAATCCGAAATGGTTGAAGAAAACGCTGCCCTACTTACTCTGACAACTTCTGGATTGTGAAAACCATCTAATGAGGGAAGAGCTGTCAAAAGTATGGCCACTTTTATCGAGATCAGAGGTGAACATGTCTTGTCAATAGAAAGGGTCACGGTGGCTTTGATCATCTTTGAAAATCTGAGATGAGTGTTTGTGAATGTGTGTTTTTTACCACAGTGCAGGCTATGTCAAAAACAAGAAAAGAAGAGTAAAGTGAGGCTATTTTATTTACAGTTGATTAATGCTTTTTCCTAACAACATCAATGCAAAGCTGGAAAAGCACCTCATTTGAGACCCAAAAAGTTAACCAGGAAAGCAGGTGTTGTGTCTGTGTTAATCTAGTTCTTTGCAGTATGCATTTGCCAATGTATACTTTACCCTTCCAAAACCATCTTGTTTTAAATCTTATTCCACATTGGAATATTGTATAATGAGCATGTCTTCTTGATTGGCTGTGCCAGCATGTGCTACCATTGGCTGATACACAGTATACAAGCTGTAAAGAGGAACCAATTGTGCAGTGTGATTGCTAATTGGCTTCCTGCTGTAACGGACTTTGGTTACATGCCCTCCCAGCCTTAATCATTCATTTGTTCCCTCGAGATTTCTCATCCAATATTCTGTGTCTGTCCTTTGCCTTCAGCCCAGCCCTTATATATATATTTCTGTCATTTTATTTAGCAAGAATCATCCCTGCCTTCTTTCAGATGCCATCTAAAAACTGTTATTCAGACGGGCCTTTGCGATGTCCATTTCTTTTTACCAACCAGTATTCATTCATTGATTGGTTTCTTTACTGATGCTTTCACTCATCTTATTGTAATTTTGTAGGCTGTGGACTGCCTTACTGTATTTTTATACAAGCGCAAGCTATAAATGTTTCAGTAAATAAATAAACATTTGGAGAACATCTGTAGTTCTTCAGCTCTGAGTATAATTTTGCTCACAAAACTGCTGTATGTTGCAGATCAGTCAAGCTTACCTGTGACCATTAGATCGGCGTAATTTTGGTAATATGGTTTTTAAAATTCTCACTGTGATCACTTTAGATGAGGCCATCTCATTTCAAGCAAACACTCCAATAAGGCTAATGTGCTTAAAATAACGTTCAAAGAAATTACTGCAGATCTGGCAGAACTTTCCATTACAGCAATAAACATCAAGTTCTCTCAAAATGTAACTTCTGTCCATTAGACAAATATAATATTTTCTACACAGACACCCTACCCCTGCTACTGAATGTGAACTATAATCCAAAATGCAGCAAAGGGAATGTCCACGTCTCCTAATTTTTGTGTGTAAATTGGTCCAGAAGTATTCCAGGTGAGGGCTTGTTAACAATATTGGTACCTGAAGGAGCATCTCCACTGCCATCGCTTAGTCTGGACACTGAGGTCCTCCTCCAAGAGTCTTCTGCTAGTTTCCTCAGCTGCAAGAAGCGAAGTTACAGGGAACCAGACAGAGGGTCATCTCGGTAGTGGCTCCCTCCCTGTGGAACACCCTCCTTTCAGATGTCAAGGAAAGAAAGAACTACACAACTGAAGACCATTAGAAGACATCTAAAGGCAGCCGTGTATTGGGAAGTTTTTAATGTTTCATGCTTTTTTATGTTTTATATATTTTGTAAGCCACCCAGAGTGCCTGGGGAAACCCAGCCAGATGGGCGTGGTATTATTATTATTTACAATACAATACAATACAATATGATGTATATCAAGTACTCTAAACACTTCTCAGTGTTTCCCAGACTTGGGTCTCCAGCTGTTGTTGGACTACAATTCCCATCATCCCTGACCACTGGTCCTGCTAGCTAAGAATGATGGAAGTTGTAGTCCAAAAACAGCTGGAGACCCAAGTTTGGGAAACACTGTATTGTGTCCAGTAGCTTTTGTGAGCAGTATTCTTAGTCCGGAGCCTACATTGCGGAGGAGCATGAAGACCAAAACCATGGTTTATTCTTAAGATCACCTAGTGAGACCAATACTTGAAGTGAGATTTGAAGGAGGTTTTAGTTTATAGCTCACAATCTCAATTACTAGGATGGGCACCAGCACGGGGCATCCTTGGGCAGCTGGGCAGCACCCCAGATCTCTTGCAGGTCCCATTGCTGATGCCTCCTCAGCCCACCCCCACTTCTCTGTCTCAGAAGCTGAGCTCTCTCAAACACTACAGGCATTCCATGGCACTCAAAGGAATCCTCAGATTTGAGAAGATAAAGCAAGGTTGGGAAAGACACATGTCTGAGCACAGGATTTTGTTCCTGCTGTTTGCTTCAACAAAGTGAACCTAATTTCAGCAGTCAGCGTCAGACATTTTTAGAACATATGCTATAGACTTGGTTTTTTTAAGGACATCCTGATTGTTTCAGTTGACATTCAAATCACAGAAGATGGAAGTTTCATCAATTGTGCTGTGGGATATTGGCTCTAAACTTGCTGAGTTTTGAAGGGAACATTTGGAAGAAATTCCTTTTTACAATTGCAAAGATGATAAATGTCCCATTGAAGTTCTCCTGATCTGTTTTAATCCATTTTCAATAGTTCTTTTTCCTCTATCAAAGTGCTGTGGGCAAGTGCTGAAGGTTTGCAGCTCTGCACTGGTAGATCGTGACAGTACAGCGCTGTGAAAACCTTCAGATTTAAAAATAAATGCCTTCGATGTGATGCTTTCACTTAAAATGAAAAGAGGGAGAATGCCATCTGGAATCCTGGAGGAAGGGATGCATAAAGTCATACTAATGAGCATAAACAAACAAACAAAAGACCAAGTGCTAAGAGTCCATAGAAATGACACACAATCCTTATTAAGAAATATAAGCAACTGAATAAAACAATAATCTTAAAAAGGACTAAAAGGACCACAACTTATGACTCAGGAGCTGGAGTCAAGTGTAGGTCAGCGATAGGAAATGCCGTGTCAGTATAGTTAATATTTTATTCAAAGCAACCATAACAGCAGTCCTAGTCATCCCAACAACTCTTCCCAGTAGGTCTTGCACCAACGAGGCAATTGAGAGGACTGAAGATCCTTCCCACAGCTGCCTAAGTCCCCTCCTCTACAGGGGCAGATCAACACTTGTGGATTATCACGTTAAAAAGATGTTATTAAAATGTGACAACAGAGAGCATTGCAGAGCAGCGACCCACCGGCAAAGAGAAAATGCATGTTAAACGCAATAGAGTGTTATATCTAATATCGTTCTAATAACGTTTAAAAGATCAGTGTAGATCCAGCCCAGGGTTTTCCCCAAGCAGTCGTAGACTATGTCTGTACTCAAGCAATCTCTGCTCCGCTTTTTTCATTTCTCTACATGTTCTGGTCTGGGACACCAGTGGGGAGGGGAGCTGGTCTCAGCAGGAGGGGGAGACCCTGGATTTTTCAGCAGCCCGACTCAACTCTGCCTCTTGGCCCCTCTCCTCTCCAATCTCTTCTGCCCCCAAGCCCGTACTGCTCTCTGCCCCTGTCTCTTCTTGCTCACTAAACCCTGTTGCCCCTCCAGCCTCCAACACCTCCTCCTCCCAGTCTTCTCCCTCTGACCACTCATTGTTGTCCCACCACCAATCCCCTGTTTCTGAGCTTTCTTCCCCGGGGGTTCCCTTGGGGGGTTCCCCAGCTGGTGCCTCCCACCACTCTTCTGCACCACTCCAAGTCCATGACATCTAGATTGTCCCCCCTGAGCTAGACCTCAAGGATCTGACTCTGATCTCCTCTGATCCTGGTGTGGGAAAGCTCTGGCCCTCTAGATGCTGATGAACTACAACTCACCTTGGCCACTGGAGCTGATGGGAGCTGTAGTTTGGCAAAATCAGATTTTGCTGAACTACAACCCCCATCAGCCCAAACATGCATAGGCAGGTAAGTAGATATATGATTGTAGCCTTAGGCCACAATCCTGTGCACAGTTTCCTGGAAATAAGTCCTGCTGAACTCAATGAGGCGTACTTCTGACTAGTCTTGTATAACGTTGCACTGTTAATCTTTGGATCAAAACTCCTCTCCTTTCCCTCCTTCCTTCCCAATCCCAGTGCCCTCCTCATTTTCCTTTGGGCATCTGCATTTTCAAGATTATAAGGCTCCAGGCAGGATTCTTATTCTTAATTACAGTGGTACTGTGCCTCTAATTTAGGGGGCTTTCTAAATCAGATGACAGACATCTGCTATTCAGTGTGCATTTCAAAACATTCATTAAACTCCTCCACACTGTGTACATGCTCTCTCTTTTTAAAACATTGTGTGAGCAGCAGTGGCAAGCCAATATAAAAAACATCATGAAAACATTTGAAAGAGAGTAATGAGTCTGAAAACATGAAACCTCTTTCCACTGCTGACATTCCCAATATGTCAGTCATAAAAATCGTGACTGTTTTGTCCCCTCCCCTTAAAGATCTGGTTGCACAGTCAACATGTATCTGCTAATGAAACAATCTGAAAATCATATAGAGCCCTCAGGGTTGTAACCCAGTGGGGTGTACAGAAATCATCGTATGCAATGATTATGATGGCTTTGATACTTCCTGAAATTGTATCATAGCTCAGGGTTCCTAACAAGTGGCGATCATTTTCTTAAAATATTCTCAATCAGAGCAAGCAGAAAATGTTCCTTGAAAAAAGAAATGAAATGAAATGATGAGTCTTATGGGGCCTTTAGTTGTTAATTCTCTTATTTTTAAAAATCTGAACAGGACCCATAACTGATGTCTATTTTGCATATATTCATAAAGAACGTATGCAAAAAGGGCAAAACATTGCCTTTTCTATTATCATTATGACCAGATTCTTATTTTATATCAAAAATAGTGAGAAATAATCTCTTGGATTTGTATAAATTACAGGCAACCCCCCCATTCATGCACATGACCTTACATATGTACCTAGAAGTGACTCAAAAACATTACAAAAAGACGTGGAATGGGGCAGAAT
Source organism: Podarcis gaigeae (assembly GCF_964106915.1). Classification (NCBI taxonomy): domain Eukaryota; kingdom Metazoa; phylum Chordata; class Lepidosauria; order Squamata; family Lacertidae; genus Podarcis; species Podarcis gaigeae. Next base: position 40,136,176 of record NC_139688.1, read on the forward strand.
GGGGTATTTTCAATGGCGTTCCAAATAGATGTGATTTCGCTGGCGCGCGAGGTGCCTCTGAACTTAACTCCCATGTAAATGGGAGTTGCCTGTATAGCATTTTTACTTAAGTCAGGGAAAGAGAATTAAATTAACTTCAAAATTGTTGCAACAAAATTTTCTCTTTCGTACTTATATGGCGTGTTAATTTAGCCTAATTTAAATTTTGCTAGGCCACTTCCTCCATTCTTTCAGTTAGTTACTATTGTTGTAAAATTTGACTGGGGTGACAGTCCTTGCTCCCATCTAACACACACACATTTGGGCATAGCCAGGGTTTTTGTGGGGTGGGGGCAGGCCTTTTGTTGGTGTGTGTGTGTGTGTGCAGAACCTCAGTTAGCTATTGTCATTGGTTGTTATTGATTGGGGGGCAGCTGCCCCTCCTTGCCGCCCCTTGGCTACACCCACGCACATACAAAGACTCTTACTTGAAAGTAAAGGAGAGATCTTTATTCAGGCAAGTAATCCCATATATATGGGGTGTTAGGAAAAGGGTAGTACCTCTGGTGGGGGAACACATCATGCTTCTTCTGGGGTAGTTTGTCCACCTTTGCTCCCCGCCCTCCACTCAGCTCTCACCTGTGGCTCCTAGCTGTCAGCATGCAACAGCAGCCACACCCTGAGAAACTGTTTCAGCTGGCCAGCTAAACTAGGTGAGGGGAGCCAATGGGTCACAAGCCCTCAGTGTGAAGACAGACTCTGGCAGATTGAAACCAATAGTCCAACGGTCAAGAAGGCGGTTTCTGCATGTGCTGATGATGGAAATGAGGGGCAGATGGGGCTCACCAAGATAGGTAGGTAGCTCACCTAGGAGAATGGAAACTCTGATCCTTGCGGGATATCTATGGGAGAAGAAAAAGGCTAAGGGGTAAACCCTACACACAAATCCCTAAGACAGTTGGGTGGCACCTTCCAGCAACTCCTGCAGCCAAGCTGGTGCCAAACGTATTGCTCTACTTTCCTTTGGACCGCATTAGCGAGGTTGTTGTCTGGGCATCCCAGGGCCTCCATGCGCAGTGCCCAGGCTTGCACCCCAGCAAGGTCACTTTGGTGCTATAAATGCAGCAGTTTGACTTCACCCCCGGGGGGGGGCACACTCCATTGTCTTTTGAGATGAACGGGTGCCGTGTGTGTGTGTGTGTGTGTGTGTGTGTGTGTGTGTGTGTAGGTCTTGGAAATGCCACACTTTCCCTAGGCAGCATTTTTTGGCAACCTTTGTTAGGAAAACATTTCTTCTGCTATTCTTGGTGCATTTCTTCTGCTTTAATTTAAGCATATGCTCTATCCTTCAGTAGTGGGGTTGAGCAATTCTTCTTTCTGTCACCCACCCTCCCCATTCCCGCACCAATATAGCAGACTTTATGGCAGAGGCACACATTAAGAGCTCTGAGACAAATTGATTTCTATAACCTGTCCTGAAAATGTGAATTGATTTGAAGCACTACCAGCCTTATTAAATAATGTGAAGCGCTATTAGCCTTAGAAAGCACAGTGTGTCCATTGCAAACTAATCAGTGTGTGTGTGTGTGTGTGTGTGTGTGTGTGTGTGTGTGTGTGTACAAAAATCAAGGCTTTTTCATTATATTAAAGAATTAGGAGTATTATTGCCCAGGTAGCTTCGACTGACATTGGGTTATGTTGATCCAGATGCTGGAGCTTTATAATAAAACTTGATTATTCTCAGAAGGCTCATGCAGCTACAAGGCCACAAACACTCAAGTCCCAGTAATGAGAAACACAAGGTATGCTTCCATTAATCAATATATGGAGTTGGCCTATGTAGATTCCCTTCGAAACCCACAGAACAGGAAATTAAAGTAATTAAAAGAAAGCTTGATGGTGAGTAATGAAATACCCTAAAGGAAGGCTCAGTTTATAGTGCCTCCGGAGCTTTTCCTTAATCAGACATTAAATCCTATACTCAGCAGTATACATCTATGGCTAGACAACACCTGGAGCTTAATAATTGGCCAGTTCATTTATTGATGCTTCCGCTTTCACCAAGTTCCTTCTTGGTCTTCTCTGCCCTGTTTGGGTCGCCATGAGGCAATGCTGCAGCGACAGTAGAATCCATATTGAGATTAGTAATATTGAGCATGTGGGAGACACTGGATGAACTAAAAGTGACTCTTCTGTTGAAATTAAAAAATCTCCTGTCCAAAACTGTGGTTCAAAAGCTGTACAAAAGCTGCAGAATTTAAATTCAAAACAACTCAAAACAATAAAAAATTATATTCACTTGAACAACTCTTGCACTGGTTCCAACAAAAAGGCGCCATAACTTAGATTTCAAATATCTTGCATTCTGAGCTAAAATCAAAGCTCCATTTCTTATCCATTATAGCCTCTTTTAGCCTCAGGCTGTTTTGCTGGAGACAGATATTCACGCATCCATTCTCTTCAGTGGCTTAGAGCAAAGAGGCACCACACCCAACATAGTTGCATACCAGATTAGCATGTGCAGAGACCTGAAATACCATCAGTTCCATGTGACTCTTAGCAGATCACCCTATGACTGAGCCACAGAGATACAGCCCCATGATACACCTGGTCAGCTCTTCTCTAACTTCTTACAATTTCCAGCCATGCTTCACAATATACAATAAAGAGATACTATAGATCTCCCATTTCAATGTACATGAAACCATTCTACTTAACAATCCATGACTGACAGAAATTCCCTTCCATGCAACTCAAACACTCTGGCAGCCAGTACACCTGGGATCCTGATCACATGAAGAGGTGCCTCTTCACTTAAGATCTTTACAATACCCCTCACTCTTGTGTTAATTTAGGGAAGGGTTGCAGCTCTCTGGTAGAGCATCCGCTTTGCATGCAGAAGGTCTCAGGCCAACTAAGTTAGATGGACCAATGGTTTGACTCAGTACTAGGCAACTTCCTTTGTTGTAAGTACATGAAATTTCTCCATAGGCCCATCGGTTCCTGCTTCGGTCCCCTTATGTGCTCAAAGTTCCTTGCAGCACACCCACCATCTACTCAGGGCTCTGATGTCTTAGTCCTATGTGTACACAGACAGGATGTAACTGAAATCAATTATTTATTGATTCATAAAGCTCAACGGAAATGCAACATGGAAATGGCATAAATAGAGAATTGTGAATGGTGTAGAAATGTACATACAGAAAACAGAAAATTGAATAAATATAGGAATTAATATAAAATACAGTGGTACCTCAGGTTAAGTACTTAATTCGTTCCAGAGATCTGTTCTTAACCCGAAACTGTTCTTAACCTGAAGCACCACTTTAGCTAATGGGGCCTCCCGCTGCTGCCGTGCCACCAGAGCCTGATTTCTGTTCTTATCCTGAAGCAAAGTTCTTAACCTGAAGCACTATTTCTGGGTTAGCGGAGTGTGTAACCTGAAGAGTATGTAACCAGAAGCGTATGTAACCCGAGGTACCACTGTAAGGTAAAACGTGATTAAATGATTTGCAGTTGGATATGATTTGCATATGGGTTTACAAGTAGCAAACATTGACAAAGCAATCAAGCTGCATCACATAACTCCTATCTCCCTGCAGCCCATCTAGTTGTGACATAATTCTAAGTTCCTAGCATATTACAATCATAGAATTTGTACAGTTGGAAGGCGCCATGAGGGTAATCAAGTTCAACTCCCTGCAATGCAGGACTATTTTGCCCAACATGGGGCCCAAACCCAGGACCCTGAGATTAAGAGTCTGATGCTCTACCCACTGAGCTATATTAGAGCAAGAAAAATTCATAGTTAACAAATTTAGGGCTGCAGACCAGGTCCTTGGTGTAAGCAAAGCACACTGAGAGGCACAAAGCAGCAGGAAAGGAAATATGCAGCCATACTGCAACACCCCCCTCCCCAAATAAAGAATGTAGAACAACCTTGGAGGGGGACAAGGATGACCGAGTATGCCTCTGATGTTGACAGGACCTCTCAATTTAAAAAATCCTTCAATCTTATTGTTCATTTATGTGGACTATGAATTACCATACTCCTTCTCAGAGAGGAGGGGAAATAAGCAACTGGGACCCTATTGTATAAGTTGTTCCTCACACAAGGATCTTTGAGACATTTCCAGCATTGGTTTGCGAAAACATTTTATTCTCCCACTTGGTTTTGTGCTTTTCTGCCACTCTGTTTTTCTGATTTTCTGCCAAGAATGCCAAGTTCTCCATGAACCTTTACTGAAAGCAGCAAAAATGCACACTCAGGTCCAAGCAGCTTCCACAGAAAGGACCCAGACATAGAATATCCATCCATCATGGCTGCTCTATTGCGTGCATAAAACATACTGTAGCTGCTGTGATGTTGATGATGAAGAAGAAGAAGAGGAGGAGGAGGAGTTTGGATTTGATATCCCACCTTTCATTCCCCTTAAGGAGTCTCAAAGTGGCTAACAATCTCCTTTCCCTTCCTTCCCCACAAAAAACACTCTGTGAGGTGAAACAAAATTTAAAAAATCCTTCCAGTGCAACTCCTGGCAGAACAATCACCATCATTCCAGTCAATGGAACACATCCTTATAAAACTGCCCAGAGAAACAAATAAAATTATGGGCTAAGTGCATTATCTATTAAAAAAAAAATCAACCACAACAACAACTTTTGAGCCCTGGTGTTTCCCTTTTGGCTACCAAGTGCAAGGACTGTCTGATCTAGCATCCCCTTAAAGGACATAAATAAAGATGCTTGTTTTCAGCTGTGTCTCAGTTCCATGCTGATTATATTTGGAATCAAAGCCTTTCCCTCTCAGTATGCTTTCTCTGTGTCTGCTGTCCCCAGCTGTCTTGCCAGGATGTCCATCAAGCTGGTTCTTCAATATGGCAGCTGGGAGCTACTTTTCATCCAAGCTCCAGCTGAGTTGTGCTCTACCTTCACCCAGCCTTCTGCTTGCCGTGTTTGGTTGGCCGGTCAACACACCAGCAACTGATCATGTTTCCAAACCAGACAGTTCATTGGTGTGTGCCAATACGAAGGCTGTAAGTTTACTCGCTGGCATGATATGGTCCAAAATCTACAGTTCTTGATGATTTGAGAGCCTTACTTAGAAACAGTTGATGTTGTGGGAGCAGGGAAGAATGAAATGCAACTTGGCAGTGGCCAGGCAGCAGTCTGTCAGAGCCTCCATCAACCCAGCCATGCCCATATCCTGCTCCTTGAGCCAATCAGCTGCACTTTTTGATCTCCTGCACATGGGCTTAGGATCGGACCAGAGGGAGAACCTCTTGCCTCTGATCTGTTCCTCCACTAATCAGATATACGAGGCCAGAAATGGTTTACTTCCTAGCATGATTGCCTGTTCAATCGTGTTTCTTCTCAAATGGCGTTAAATCAGATGAACGCTGCCGGTATTTCTTCATTTTGCATGACAGATTCCTTATATTTATGATACCTGCTCATGCTTCAGACAATCCAGCTTTTCATAGCAGCTCTACAGCATGAAGAACTGATGGCGCAGTATCATAATCAGGCTTGCATGTCACCTGTACTTCATCTCAAAAACTGTCTAACAAACATGTGTTTCCCAAAATGCATAGCACTGTGCAGAAGTCGAAAAATGAGAGATGAGTTAATACCTTGGAAATTAATTGTTGGCAAGCCTCAATATCTATCTGTGCAATCAGAGCCAGAAACATCAATATCTAGCATCACAGGGATACATACATTCTGAGTGGAGAACATAAATGCAAATCATACAGATTTGGGGAGGATGGATAGATAATCTATCCACATCTGCATAACTACTTTAATATGCATTTGGGGAAAATGTTTATGTTTTGCAATGAGCTGGGAGAGGATGAATAGTTAGCAAGAAGTAAATGCATAAAGGGAAAACACCGCATGCCACAGTTTCTTTTTTTTCCCTGGTTTCTAGGCAGTGGTGTAGCATGAGTTGCCAGTGCCCAGGGCCATGTGATGGACAGGGTATGCATGCATATTCAACCGCCTAACAGCGTCCGCATCATCGAGGAGATCACAACCACCAGGATACGAAGAGTTGTTCCCTTGTCTGGAAAGGCCACTTCCTGGTTCCCATGGAGAAGTTGTTTTCAAGCCAAACAACGGAAGTGTGCAGCTGTATTGAGGCAGCACCAGGTGTTGAAATTTTGAGCCCTTAACAAATTTGCACCCGGGGCTACTGTCACTGTGGGTCCTCCCCTCCCGCTACGCCACTGCTTCTAGGTACTGAACAGTCTTAAAAGGACACTGTTAATTTTCATATTTACCTTTCGTTGCCTATTGATACAAACATCTTGAGGCACCCAGTGAAGAAGAGGATAAGGAGAGGTTGCAGAAGTCCAAACATACTTGCTTAATTTTCTGCATAGCTGGAAATGGCAAAAAAAAAAAAATTCACACAGAGTTCTTAAATTTCCTCTGAGCCTCCGACAATCTATTGATAAGAAAAAGTGAACAGTGCATTACAATCCAAGATATCTACTTAGTATTCCTGATCTGTAGCATTTTAATTACAACTCGACTCAAGTGCTTCTGAGGTTCCCCAAGCTGTTTTGTATTTACAAGTATTTCCACCATAAAACTTTTATCCATGTTACGCAGGCTCTCTTGAGAGTAATTTCAGGTTTGCACGGCAAGCATTCATCTTATCACCATTACCAGAAGAAAATGTATGAACGCTCAAATAATGTGATTATAGTGACCAGATTCTTACCACCAAAGCAAGCAAAAGGAGCTTGTTAAATCCAAATCTGTTCCAGTGTTGGAAGCCTTTCTGATCAGCTGAAACACTCTTCAGTTATCTTTCAAGGCTAGGGATGAAGAAATGGATCAGGCCAGCCTAATTCTCCCACCCCCTGCAAGCCATCTTCGGCAGGTGGGCAGGACCACACAGCTGTCCATCACCTGGCATCATGACACCGGGTGCTTGACAACTTTCGAAGTTCAAAGGCAGTTGCTGCAACTGCCAATCAGAGTTGATCAGCGGTTATAGCAGGCTTCTTGGAAAATGTTATTTTAGCACCAATCAATTGACTGACACTGTGAGCACACATTCCACTTCTCTGTTCTTGGGAAACAACCACAAATCTGGAGAAAACATCAGAGGACTCCAGGTGCTCAAAGAAAAGAAAGATTCATCTCAGGCCTGACATATTTTGGAGAGATCCTTCTTCAGGAACAGATGTGCTAGCTGGGAGATCTCTTTTTCTAGCTGGCTGATCAGTTGCATCACAGTTTCAAGTTCAGGTATACTCTTATGTAAGCACCTCAAAGGAGCCTGAGAACAATCGTTTGCCAGCCGGCTGATCTGTCTAGGACTGTATGTGTCTAGTGGGAAAGGCCTCCATTTCAAGTTGTTAGTGAGACCTTCTGTACCCATAGATTAGCCCCTGACAACCAGATTAAACAGAAGGTTCCTGAAAGTAAAATATAAAGGAAAATGAGATTGATTGTTCAAAATAGAATATAAATTAACAATTGAAGCTAGAATATCCAAGCACCTGTTTCATTGGATGAAAGTAAAGTAACTCTCAAGATACAAGCAGCCAACAGTGTGAAGGACAAAAATAAAAGTGTCTTGATTGTTACTGCATCGTGATTTGATATTAAAATAATGTGATTAGTGGGCAGATACAGGATGAATGGGAAAGAACATGTCATAACTTAATAGTAAAGTGGCATCAAAGTTGTTGTACATGGAGCCAACTTATAACTGGACAAAGAAAAGGAAGTTGGGTCAAAAGAACAAACTAAGGTCAGGACAAGACCCCACCTATTTGAGGTGCAATACTTCCAGTTGAAGACTGAGAGGTCCTATCTAAAAATATAAGCATTTCTAATATTAAAAAAAAAAAATCAGTGGTACCCCTCCCAAAGTAGTCATACTCTGAAACCAAGCCATCTGACCCACCCAAGAAAATGGTCTTGACAGATCCCCCCCCCCAAATATCACTGTCATGCTTCCTTACCACATTTAAGTGGTCTGGTAAAAGATCCAGAAAACTATGGGAAATAAATGAGTAACAATATAATATATTAGGGCTGCCATATTTTTAGGAAAGTTGTTGAGCTTTCTTGGGGAAAGTTTTAAAAAGCTGGACGTTTTGCCAATTCCCCGAAATCCCCCCCCCCCCGCTAATTCCATCATTGGCAACCACATTAGAATATGGGTTGTAGTGAATAAGACAGAAGCACACTATGAATTGAAACTGCCAGATTGTCTTGTTCCATTAAAATAATATTTTTTTAAAAACTGTTTGATTTTCTCACGTTCCAAATTTTCTTGTCCAGATTTCATGGGGAAAGTGCCTTTTTATGAGATTTGAGAATAGAGGGTTTATTTGAAATATGTCAAAGGTGGAAAGGAAAGGAGACAAGGAAGCAACAGCAGCGGTTGGGCTAGATTTTTAAAAATTAGGGAGAGAAAAAGTGATCAGGAGTAGAGCACGATGTTTGATGGGAATGTTGACAGTGCGAGAACCTTCAGGGTCAGTTTAGGCTCGATGCAGGATGTGGAGAAAACTACTGAAGGGATTAAGAAATGGAAGTGACATAGGGGCAATGAGAGATGAAGATGGGTTTAAGACCAGCATTTTAATTAGACAGGAGGGCACACATGTAGATCTGGGAGCACAATAGGTGGCTGCAATTTTAAGGCTGACAGGAAAGGATACAAGGATATCATCGATGCAGAAGAAGAGGGAGATAATTTTAGAACAGCATCACATGATAAATCTCACAGAAGTCTAATAGGTGCAAGGGGGCTTGATGAACGTATGTAAGGAATGGAGGACTCCAGAAATAGCAGTCTGTCTATTGAGGTTGGGAGTAAAACTGTCTATTGGGGTTGTGATTAGCAAAAATGAGAAGTGTTTTTTCAACGTGTGGCACAGATACTTAGGCAAATGAAACCTGTTGCTATATGATGTCTATCCCCTGTATTTTGTTGCTGTATATTGCAATGACCTCACAGCCTTCCCCCAACCTGCTGCCTTCCAGGTGTCTAGGAATCCAAAACATCTGGAGGGCATCAGGGTGGGAGGGGGCACTGGCAAAAAGCATTCTTGTTTAGACAAGCCTACACAGATGCTTAGAAAGTCGCAGTATTTATAATCTGTTTTAGTAGTTTAACTCTTGTAATTTTTTCTTGATTTTATTGTCTTATCTTTTTGAAAACTGCATTGAGGTGATTTTTTATTTATTTTTTTTACAATCACGCGGTGTATAAATTTTAGGAAGGAAATAATAAAATAAATAAATGACCTACTGTTTTGAGCAATAAATTAGAATGACTGATATTCACCAGCAGTTCTAGCCAATGAATGGTAACACAAAGTATTAATCCCTTGGGATGCAGAGGGGTTTTTCCTTCCCCAACAACAATTTATCCTAGTTGTGGGTCAGGGTAAGACAAATGAAGCAAGACCACTGAGGAGGTGTGGTCTGGGCAATGAAGGGATGGTTGGGGAGACAGACCCTCCAAGTGTCCCTATTTTCCAGGGACAGTCCTGGATTTACAGAAGCTGTCTCAGTTTCTCATTTGATCCCTGCTTTTCCTTAAGACGTCCCTATTTTGACTGGAGAAATAAGTAACTTGGAGAGATAAGTAACTCTATGACCTTTAGAAGACATCTGAAGGCAGCCCTGTATAGGGAAGTGGTTTTTTATGTTTGGACATTTTATTACTGTATGTTCTTATATCTGTTGGAAGCCACCCAGAGTGGCTGGGGCAACCCAGTCAGACAGGTGGGGGATAAATAAAATTATCACTATTGTTATCATTATTATGGAATAGGGCGTCCCTATTTTCTTCAGAGAAATGTTAGGGGTATGGGGAGAGGCTGTGGCCTGGAGAAAGTCCTGAGGGCCCAATAGAAAGACTTTGAGCTCCTAGGCCTGAGGTTCTCCACCAAGAGTTACCTGGTTCTCCACAAAGATACTTTGTTCTCCACCAAGAGAGATTTCGTTAGTATCAGTAAACAAGCAACTATAGATCCCTGTATCTGTGTAAAAAGAAATGCCTGCCAGCCTACCATTGTGTATTTGAAAGCATCCGAGAGCATTTTTTTGGTGGCTTTTCACAAAGGTCTTGATGCATCAACCCATTTTGCATGAATTAATCCACAGTGTCAGTCTGTCAGCATCATCTGTGTCACCACCATCATATTCCTCCACAGCGCCACGGGCAATAGTTCTTGCAGCTGTGGAGATTCCTTTCCGGAATTTACCGCGGCTTGCCGGAACGAAACGCAAGAGTAGAACCGCACCGTTGGACCAAAGCAAAACACCTCAGATGGGTGAATGTTGCTTTTGAGGCAACCCTATTGTCTTGAGAAGACATTGGAAGATACCAACACTAGGACTTTTCTTCAGGGAAGCTGCCTTGAGCATTAAGTGAAGACAAACTGAAAACCTGCAGACCCTCCAAGTGTCCCTATTTTCCAGGAAAATCAGAGAAGCCATCCTGGTTTCTGATTTGATCCCGGAAAGTCCCGCTTTTCCTTAGGATGTCCCTTTTTCACTGGATAAATGTTGGAGGGTATTATTATCCGACCCTGTATAGGGAAATAAAAAAAAAAAGTTCAATGTTTTATTATGTTATTATATATGTTGGAAGCTGCCCAGAGTGGCTGGGGCAACCCAGTAAGATGTGTTGGATATAAATAATAAAATTGTCACTATGGAATGGAACGTCCCTATTTTCATCGGAGAAATGTTGGAGGTTATGAACACGATGTCCTAAAACGCTACTCCACCCCACAAATAGTTCTTCAGTCACATTTGTGGGGAAAGAACAGACTGTCTTTCACTGATGATTGCTGTTCTCATTGGAGATCTGTTAAAGGTTCTCAGACACCCAAGGGCAGGGGATGCAGTAGACTTCCCACTTGTGGGGACTGAGAATGGGTGAATATGCCAATTGTGATTTATCTCAGTTCCTTATTCTTTCCCCGATCTAATGTTCAGTTCTCCACATTTGTACATCAGTTTCCCGTCTTCTTCTTTTTTAAAAAAAAGCTCATGAAAATTAATCAGCATTTTTGTGCATATTTATCCTAATATTGTTATGCAATTTACCCAAATATACAGTTTTGCAAAGCAGTTCCCCCTAATATAATGTATTTTTGTATTTTCGCTTATATATGAATCTTACACACATTTTACTATAGTGCATGCATTTCTGCATGCATTATTTGGCTGGAACACTGTGTTGCAAGATTTGGATTAAGTGCAAGTTTTGAAGGATATCTATCTTTCAGTTCTCTTATCGTTTCAGAAAAACGTGAATTAGGTATGTTCACCTTCAAATGAAAGGCAAATCAAAATTCTCCCCTATCTCTAGTGAGGACCGCCTTGTATTTTACAGGAGAGCCATCAAACAGATCACTATAAAAACTCAGCTGGAATGCTAAGAATTAAAGAACAAGTTGTCTCTGACTGCATGCTCAGCCCAGGAATTTGTGATCAGTGGCAGAAGCCAAGTCACAAGTCCTTTCACATACAAATCTGCTTCAGACTTTTCCCAAACTCACTCTGTCAGCTATAGAGTTGCAAATAAAACACTTTAAGTGTGTTGTAAAGTGCATTACACAAATGTGACACAAGATGGCGATGATGAGCTATGGCAAATTCAATATATTTTTCAAAACCTTTTTTTAAAAGCATTTTCACAGCGTTTTTTATATGTGTCTAGATTCCACCTCTCTCTCTTTCAGTCTCACTCTCTCACACACATACACATACACACACACACACACACACACACACACACAAATTGGAGGTAGCTTCTCAGCTTCTGTTAACTGTTAGAAGTCAGAAACGCTTGTTGATTGGCTGCAGTTCACCAGACATCTCCTCAGTAAATTCAGATCTACCTTCTTCACACCCCTGACCATGAGTTTCCCAGAGAACTATGTGCAATGAACAAAAGAGGGGGAGAGGAGAACAACTAACCTAAAATATCATTACTTAGAAACAGGTTACCTTCTAGATTTCAGAATACAAAACCACATCGCTCTAGTTTCAATAGGCAGAATTGCTATTAAATTTTAGTAAGTTAGGAACTGCCTACCTAAACTTGTGATTGCCCATCTAAACTTGTGATATTTGAGGAGAATCTTTGCAGCACAGAAAATCATATCAGAAAAATCCATCCGTCACGTCTTCCTTTTCCCTCTTCACTTTCCAAAGGGTTATAGACACATATTCTCCAAAGCACACCCACTGTTCCTGCAAATAAGCATTTTACCACCTCCATTCAGAAAGAATTAAATGGCCTTCTCACAGGAGAAGTTAAGAAGTAAACTCTTGGTTGGTAGATTATACTGAAAAGATGTCAGATACGGACATTGAGCTCTGGTGCATTGCACAATTACAAGGAAAATAGGGGAGATGGGGCAGAAAGCTGTTTGGCTTAATATGAGACATTCTTCTTTTTAATCTCGGTTTAACCTTTGTGATACTAACAGTGCAATTCTATACTTGTCCACTCAGAAGTAAGGCCCATTGAGTTCAAGGGTGGAGACTTCCCTTTCTAGCACCAACCCAGTAGGGTAGGCCACAAGCCATAGATTTTCCATCACATTTCTCTTGCCACTATCTGCTTATTTGGCACCAGGGCTACAGGATTACCACTACCTTGCCATGGCCTCCTTGGGTGTAAGAAAATCATCACCTAAAATTCAAGGCCGTGTACAACAACACTTAATCTAGAATCCATGGAACCTGGATATTTGGGGTTGCTTTTTTCCTGTGTAGTCAACACACAATCTTTCGTGTACAGTGGTACCTCGGGTTACAGATGCTTCAGGTTGCAAACTCCACTAACCCAGAAATAGTACCTCGGGTTAAGAACTTTGCTTCAGGATGAGAACAGAAATCGTGCAGTGGTGGCAGCGGGAGGACCCATTAGCTAAACTGGTACCTCAGGTTAAGAACAGTTTCAGGTTAAGAGTGGAGCTCCAGAACAAATTAAGTTCTTAACCCGAGGTACCACTGTATTGCATATTTTTTGCCCTTGACCAGTGCTTCTTGAAAAACTGGTTTCATTCTGAAAATAAAAGCTCGTAGCATATTGGTTCTGCATTACCCCACAGAGTGTTCATTTGAAAACAGATGAAGGCGGTACTGGCAATGGGTGTTTGTCCGCAGGTGTTTCTACACCTGATGCAGCGCTTGGCATATTGCACCTTGATTGCAATACCACTATGAGGTTGCAGCGCTCATCTCGCTTTTCAGGCCAAGGGAGCCAGTGTTTGTCCACAGACAGCTTTCCGGGTCATGTGGCCAGCATGACTAAACCGTGTCTGGCACGATGGAACACCATGACGGAAACCAGGGCGCATGGAAACGCTGTTTACCTTCCCACCGCAGCGGTACCTATTTATCTACTTGCAGTGGCGCGCTTTCGAACCACTAGTTTGGCAGGAGCTGGGACAGAGCAACGGGAGCTCACTCTGTTGCAGGGATTCGAAACACCTTCTGATTGGTAAGCCCAAGAGGCTCGGTGGTTTCGGTGGAGGCAGTAGGGCAGGCAGAGCACCATGGGGGCACCACCATGTGGTGTCATGACGCTGTCATGCAAGGAACGTCAGGCATGAAGAATTAACACTTTATTGCCAAGTGAAGTTAGGAAAAGGCATGTCCATCAGTCCTATGTCTCTCAGCTACTGCTGGATGTACACCTAATGAGGCAGTTGCCGCAACAGAAAGGCCTTCAACCTGAGACACACTGCATGCAATGCATGAGGTGTACTACAGGCCTTCCTGAAGTGTAATATACTGAAATATACATTTGCCTCTTTTTAGGAAACAGCCATGTTAAGTAAACTCCCTCCTACAGTCAAGATACTATTTCTGCTTAGAAGTCTTCCTGTGCTGGATGTTGCTTCTGTGCCTTCTACCTTGTATGGTAGAGATTTAACTGCTTTTTTTGTGCCAAATGTAGAAATGCTAGACTGCCCTCTACTGTTCTGATAAAGGCAGAGAGCTTTCATCTGCTGCTATGAAACGGGGGGAAATGCATGGACGCAGATAAAACTGCAAAAAGGCTTTCTCACTGGAAACAGATCGAAAAAGATATATACAGTATATAAAAGCAACCCAGTACAATATTTGGACTGGAACTGAACTCAATGTAAAGATTGCCCTGAAGAAGCATTAAAACGGAGAGTTGCATTTCTGGACATTCCAAGAGAATTTGGAGACAAAAGGTATCATTCTAATTCCCTTGTCAAACAAGCAGTCATGCTTGCCTCTGGTTTTTTTAGATTAGTGGAAGAGTACACATTGTAAATAAAGTTTTTCTCCTCATAAGCTGTAAACCACACACACACACACCCCAAAGACCTAGGGTTGGGCAAATATTTGCATTTGACAAATGCATTATGTGCCTATAATGTGAAATTTCTCTGCAGAGAAGCAGCAAGGAGGTTTAGCAGGCAATTGGGAGAAAAGAAGGAGGGGATTGGCAGGCAAATTTCAGACTCACCAGGGAATGTCCAGGGGATTAGACCCAGTCATGCCAGTGATGACATCATTGGTGGGAGAGAGTTTGGGAGGGATTGTTGCACCTGGAATGACTGGAACTATTTTCCGTTTGCTTAGGGGTCAGCAAACTTTTCAGCAGGGGGCCAGTCCACTGTCTCTCAGACCTTGTGGGAGGCCAAACTATATTTTTTTGCTGGGGGGGGGGGGGAATGAACGAATTCCTATGCCCCACAAATAACCCAGAGATGCATTTTAAATAAAAGGACACATTCTGCTCATGTAAAAACACACTGATTCCCGGACCATCCTTGGGCCAGATACAGAAGGCAATTGGGTCGGACACAGCCCCCGGGCCTTATTTGCCTACCCATGAGCCTTAGACAATTCTTAGCCTAACCTCAGGAGTGTACCCAATTACAGTGGTACCTCTGGTTACATACGCTTCAGGTTACACATTCTGCTAACCCAGAAATATTACCTCGGGTTAAGAACTTTGCTTCAGGATGAGAACAGAAATCGTACTCTGGTGACGCGGCAGCAGCAGGAGGCCCCATTAGCTAAAGTGGTGCTTCAGGTTAAGAACAGTTTCAGGTTAAGAACGGACCTCCGGAACGAATTAAGTACTTAACCCGAGGTACTACTGTACTAGTTATTGTTTCTTAACAGTTCAATTCCTGACAACTTGAAGCATGATTGTTCTTCTGTCTAGGATCATGTGGCCTCCAGCCAAGTGATGGGACTGCAGGGAAATGCTTAACCCACTTAGCTGGTTCTTTGAGACACTGGTGAGGACTTAACTGGGAGTGGCCACCGAGACCATATAACACCGGTCCTGAAAGACCTACATTGGTTCCCAGTACGTTTCTGAGCATAATTCAAAGTGTTGGTGCTGACCTTTAAAGCCCAGATGGCCTTGGCCCAGTATACCTGAAGGAGCATCTCCACCCCAATCATTCTGCCCGGACACTGAGGTCCAGCGCCGAGGGCCTTCTGGTGGTACCCTCACTGCAAGAAGTGAGGTTACAGGGAACCAGGCAGAGGGCCTTCTCAGTAGTGGCACCCGCCCTGTAGAATGTCCTCCCATCAGATGTCAAGGAAATCATCAACTATCTGACTTTTAGAAGACATCTGTTTAGGGAAGTTTTTAATGTTTGATGTTTTATCATGTTTTTAATATTCTATTGGGAGCCACCCAGAGTGGCTGGGGAAACCCAGCCTATTGGGCGGAGTATAAATAATAATAAATTATTCTAAATTATTATTAACTGGCCAACGAAAGCCATTACCTTGACAAAAGGACTAGTTTGGCAGGTTCGAGAGCTGCTTCTACTGAATTCTAAACCTCACTGGATACAGGATCACAGGCTTGGAAGGGATCCAAGGATATAATCCAGACAGACTGTCTACCCCCCACCCCCAAATCACTTGTGTGGCTACTCTGTGCTTCAGATAAAGCAACCAACGTCAGCCGCCTTGAAATTAACACGAGCTGGCTCCTGGTTTTTTATTTTTCTGTGTTATAAAAATCATGTAAGAAGCTTTTTACTTAGCTTTTGATAACTGGCATTTGGATAATGATGATTCTAAGGTATACCGGTCCTAAAGTGATTGTCTGTGACAGTGGAATACCTGAAGGAATACACAGATGCATCTCCATGACTCTGAATACAACAAATGACGCCCCTTAGGCAACTGAGACATTGTTGTGTTGGAAAAAGCTGACAGGCGGTAAGGAGAAAGCCAAATGGCAAAGTGGCGGCAGGATGACAGCCTGCTTACAATACTGCCATTGTGCCTGCCAAATCGAACATCTTTTGCACGTCACTCAGGGAGGAAGAACCTCTCAAAATCTCAAGAGCACCAAAGCTTCTAATCTCGCTGATATCAGCAGGAGGTTCCAGCCCACAGAAGTTATTTGGATGACCCCAGAAGCTCAACCTAGGCCTTGAGTGCTTCCTTGGTTTGAGGTATACAATTAAGCAGAATTTAACTTTCCGGTGCAATAACTTTGGCTATGCAAATTATCAGAGGTGTGGCAGAGAAGGGGAGGCATAATATACCATTGTCCATTATTTGCTTGAGGTGGGTATGTCCCGTTCCACACACGCACACAAGTACACACACAGAGAATGCCTGCTTCAAATTTAAAGAAATACGCAAACAGTGTTTACTATGACTGCCTGAAAGAACAGGAAAGTACTAATGACAATCTGTGGCTGCAATCCTACATACACACAGTGGAAGCTGGTGCTCATTGGGACCAGTAGGGCAAAAGATGGAGCCAGAGGAAGGGACCAACAAAGCCAGATCCAATATTAGGCACAGCCAACAAATTCCGGCTTTGTTCCAGTTGTCCTTTCTGTTCATTTCTGCAAAGGCAACACAGAGACTGGGGAGAAAGAGCCTGACAGCCAGTGTCCCTCCCTGAACAGATTGTAAGTAGAGAGGTGGGCAGTCAGTGGCTGCCTGAGGACGGATGGAGCTCGGTGGGGCACTGCTTCAGTTCTCAGACTGGTTTCCCTCTTTCTATAAAACTATGGGTGTTGAAGCTCCACAAGGGAATAGGGGACTCAGCTACATACATACATAAATGTCTTGAATGCATTATAAACATACACCAGATGGCGCCGGAGAGCAAAAAAAAAAAACTATGCCGTTTTCCATAGCGTTTTTCTTTCTTTCGTTATAACGATTTAATTTCTGACTTACTTATAGCGTGTTTTTTCCCTGCGTGTAGATCCACTCAGGGTTCTCCTACCACCTCTTAACAAACTGCAGTTCCCATTATTCTTTGAAGAAAATTGTTAAGAGTGGCATAATAGCAATTTGAAAGTATGGTGCAGATGTGGCCTAAGTGAGGCTTACTCCAGAGCAGCAGTGTAGCGTGGGTTGCTGGCAATCAGGGTGGGGCAAGTGTTGCACACACACAAACCCCGGTAGTGAACTGGGCAGCTGGGCTGGGGGCACAGATGAATGGAGCCCGCCTCCAACAGGCTTCTCACCACTGCCTCCATCCACTTGACCGATAGACCAACCTGCCTGCCACTGCGCCTCAGCTGCCAGGGCTCTCTGCCTGTCTGGTTGCAACCCCTCAAAATTGTGCAACCGGGGCCATGGCCTCCCTGCCTGACCCCCACCTTCCAGAATAAACAGGTCTGCGATTGCATGCTGTAAAGCGCATTTCAAGTAGGAAGCTCAGCCCTTCAATTTCTTCTTTCTTTTACAAACCACTTGTTAAGTTGTGGGTGAACATATCAGACGACACAGCGATTCTTCAAACAGCTCTTGTTTATTCACAGGCCAGAACAGAACTGAACTGAAGGCTTCAGCCAGCCTGCTTATATAGAGCTCCAGTACAATGCAACTGTAACAACTTTCTGTAACTATCCAATCACTGAACGTCACTTTCAACCCCTTATTTGCATATGTGGACGTGAGTGAAAACTATCTACAGTATCCCCCTGCTGGCCCAGGGTGAGAACTTCAGTACATATCACCACTGTTTGTCTGACAGCAAACCATTCAACTGCCACAGGTCAAGTGATCTAAAATCATGGCTCTCGGGATGCTTTGCAGGGAGTAGTGTATCAGCCACTGGGTCTTCTGTTTTGAGTTGTGTAGGCTAGAGTCCTGTTCCTTCTCCAAGTGAATTGTTTGGAGAGAATTTTCTTTTAGCTCTTGACTTTCTTTTTAGTTTCTGACAGAAGCGAGAATGTGACAGGGAAGAGTAGCAATGATATTCCAATGGAGGCAGCTTTAAAACAAAAACCAAGGGAACCAACTCTGGCGGAGAACATTTGCTTTGACCTTCAGGAAAGAGTTTTGGCATTTGAAGGTGGAATTAGCGCTCCCCGCAGGATGGTTTTCAGGTTCCGAATGTTACTAATGTAAACCTCCTTATTGTTATTTATTTCATTTACAAATTGCTTCCCATAAGGATTAAATAATAATCCCAAAACAATTTTCAATGTAATAAAAACAGATAGAAAACACTTAGGTAAAGGTAAAGGGACCCCTGACCATTAGGTCCAGTTGTGGCTGACTGGGGTTGCGGCGCTCATCTCGCTTTATTGGCCGAGGGAGCTGGCGTACAGCTTCCGGGTCATGTGGCCAGCATGACTAAGCCGCTTCTGGCAAACCAGAGCAGCGCACAGACACACTGTTTACCTTCCTGCTGGAGTGGTACCTATTAACTACTTGCACTTTGACGTGCTTTAGAACTGCTAGGTTGGCAGGAGCAGGGACCGAGCAACGGGAGCTCACCCCGTTGCGGGGATTCGAACCGCCGACCTTCTGATCGGCAATTCCTAGGCTCTGTGGTTTAACCCACAGCGCCACCCGCATCCCTAGAAAACACTTACTGGTACCTATGTTTAAAAACTGCTAAAAGTAATTGCTTATATAAAAGCAGAAGTTTAAAACAACAACAGCACATACGTAGAATCAATACCAACTGGTGTTTTCATTGGAAGATTATACCTGATCCTCTAAATTAGAGCCATGCAGATGTGCCATTGTGAGGCTACAAAGATATCGCTTCATCGGTGATTGGTTGCCCATCACTGATTCAGAGCGAAGCATCAAGGAAGGTGGAGCAAATTGCCCATGCTTCTTTTGTAGAATCCAGCAAGAAAGCCAAAACATTGCTTCAATAGCCTGAAATGTTTACCCTGTTTTTCGTCAAAGAAAATGTTTTTTTTTAAAAAAAAAAAGTTTAAAGATTTTCTTCATGAGGAGCCTAGATACCAGTTTCCTGGCAGTCGGTGGCATTCCAGAACTCAGCCCCATCTGTTAAGAGATTGTTGTGCCCACTGTGTAAGTTGATCAAGAGAGATAGGCAGATGGTGCTTTGCCAACCATAAGGCAAGTGTGAAATGTGCACATCACAGCTTTCTGGCAAACACTACGGTTCTACGGTCACGTGATCCATCTCACACATCCGTCATAATGACAGATTAAAATCCAAACAGATCACTTCATACTTAGCTTTCTCAACAAGTATTTTCATAAACACAAAAGCAAAACGGTGCCCATTTTGGCCTAAAGGGACACAACTGCCTCGGTCGATAGTAGTCATGGGGAAAACCAGTGCATGATGGGATGTCATGACAGGGCCAGCCATATTATTAGGTAGAGTGGGGTTTGGGAGGTCATGAAAGAGGGCACCAAATTATAGATTATTTAATAAAACAGTATTGCATTTTCGTTCTACAACCAGGGCAGGGGAGAGGTGCAAAATAAAAGCAAGAAGAAGTCGACTTAGCTAAGGTTATCCTACAACATCCAATTTCAGAGGTGGCGCCACTGGATATCACTTTCTGGAGAACACAAGTGGGAGAGTGCTATTGGCCTCATGCCCTGTTTATCGGTTTTTCAGAGACAACTTGTTGGCCACATTGGGAACAGAATGATGAATCAGTATCAGAAGAATCTATTATTTGCATCAGCCACTAGCCATAGCAATAAAATAAAATGTGATGTACTGGAGACAGAGGTAAAAACTTAACTATACAAAACACACTCTAGAGGTTTACAGAATTATGAACTGAGCAGGCCTTTGGTTTTGCTACCAGTCAGCAGAGATACATTATACAGTGGAACCTTGGTTTTCGAGCATCTTGGAAGCTGAACGTTTTGGAACCCAAACACTGAAAAACCAGAAGTAATTGCTTCCATTTTCGAACATGCCTTGGAAGCCGAACAGCTTCCACAGCGTTTTCCCATTGCTGACAGCCCTTTGTGCCTCGGTTGTGTGGCCTTCCAGATGTTGCTGAACCAAACTCCCATCATCCCTGACTATTGCTCCTGTTGGCTGGGGGTGATGGGATTTGGGAGACCAACAACATCTGGATAGAGCACAGATTACCCATCTCTGATTTAAAAGGCAACATAGGATTGTCATATGTCCGGAATTTATTGGACATAAACTTAATACTGCAGTCAGAAGCAGTGTCCAGGTGAAAATTGCCAAAATGTCCAGGAATATCTGGGTGTATGGCAATGTTGGCAGTGCTGTTTTTGCCAATTTCCCTTTAAAAAATAGTTCAAAAACGTGGTATTTTGCCATCTTTTTTTGAAATATGGCAACCCTAAGTCCACATAATATCTTGGTCCAGTTGTGGCAAGAGTTAGCTTTCAGCATGCACCAAAGAGTAGTTTTCCTTGCACTACCCAGTAAGAGCCAGTGTGGTGTAGTGGTTAAGAGCAATATACTCGCAATCTGGGGAACCGGGTTCGCGTCTCCGCTCCTCCACATGCAGCTGCTGGGTGACCTTGGGCCATTCACACTTCTATGAAGTCTCTCAGCTTCACTCACCTCACAGAGTGTTTGTTGTGGGGGAGGAAGGGAAAGGAGAATGTTAGCCGCTTTGAGGCTCCTTAGGGTAGTGATAAAGCGGGATATCAAATCCAAACTCTTCTACCCAACATGTTCAGAACCAGACTCTTGTGTGCAGAAACAGATGCACGTGACCGTATTGGATAGGAGACATCGTATCCGGCCTTTCTGAGTGCTTTTCTAGCACAGGCATGTGAATAGGCCTTGAGAAATGAGTCTGGCCATTTGGTGAGAAATAGCCTAGCAACGGATTCAGGTCAGCTTTCCTGATGCTGCCTGCAGCTCCCCAAGCAGCACTGAAACAGCAGGACTGAAATCAATATCCTTCACTGTTCAGTAACAAGAGGGAATGGGGGCAATCATGTAACACAATGGGTGCTTCTTGCATCCCCCTAGAATGAGTTGCTTAAGGAGTTGGAGTTGAATCCTCTGTAGATATCTCAAACTCGAAAGTGGAGAATACTGTCTCAGAATGTCCCCAAATTGTTCAAGTAGCCTCAGGGGGAAAGTACAAAATTGGAAGCTTTCTGAAGCTACACACAATTGCAATGGTTGTTGATGCGCCTAATGAACCTGTTCTATTAGTTCCTTTAGCATTTGCTCTGTGCCTGGAGTTTTTATTCCTCTCTGGTCTACTTTCCAAACCCAAAATAGTAGAGGTTGCTATTGTAGCACTGCATATTCATAACATTTTTCATCTGAAACTTTGTAGAGCAATCATATAAATATGAACTTCATGCCTTTTTATGGTGCACAGACTCCTGGTATTTTAACACATCTACGCCTTCCTTGCTTAAGCCTGAATTATTATTATTTTACTACTGTATTGGCCCGAATATAAGTCGCAACTGACTAGAAGCTGCACCCTTAAAATTCAAGGGGGGGGGGGAGATGATTCCCGAATATAATCCGCTCCCTTAAAATTCCGCGTTCTGTTTTGCCGTATGTCTGTTTCAGCAGACATTGTAAAAACCCATTATTGTAAGGTCGCAAATTTAAGCCGCATTTTAACTTTTCATGGTTGGAATTGGGGTGTGTGGCTTATATTCAGGCCAATACGGTATCTTTCCACCCCTGGTTGTGATTTGTTGGCATTGGGGTCACCCCAGGAACAGAGGCCTTGCCCCCCACTCACCTGCAAGTGTGCCCATCAGCACCTTCTATAGCACCCATGAAAAGTCACATTGGGTCATATTTTGGGGTGGAAGGAGTGTGAGTGTCCAATCTTGACATCCAAAGAAACGTGGGCATGCCTGAGGGGGTCACATTTTCAGTTGCTATGGGAAATCCAACTCATACATCATGTTTTCAAACAATTTTTGGAAGCCTGAGCCATAGATCACATTTTCAGTCATTTTTTGGAAACCTGACCCATAGATTAAGTTTTCATATGTTTTTCGGAATCCTGACCAGTGTGTTGCATTTTTTTGTGTTTTTGTGAATTTTGACCTGCAGATCACTTTGTCTTGTGATTTTTTAAATATATATTTAAAAAAAAAAAAATCCTGACCAGCAGGTCACCTTTTTGGTGCAATCCTGAGCCATGAGTCATGTTTTCAGGCAACTTTTAGAAGCCTAAGCCATGAATTTCATTTTGGGGCCTAAGTTACTCCAAACTTTCTTCATTTCAGCAGTATAATACAGAGCCCAGGTGGCAGTGGGTGAACAAGGCAAGTCATTTTGCTCCTGGTATTGTTAAACAATTGCAAGTCAGATGCTAAATTTGTGCCTATCTGCTGAAAAACAACCCAGGGATCTAATTTCCATCCTACTTTATAAGCCTATTCCTCTTACTGCAATGAGGAATAGGAATCTGAGCAGTGTTCATAATTCCAGAATAGGAGTGATCATTCAGGTGACTTAATTATCTATCCTGCCAAGTTCCCAGCAACAAATGTGTATCTGCAATGCTCAGCAGTCACAGTTTTGAGGAAAGGCTATCCTGCTATCCCTCTGGAATGAGCTTTAAGAAAACGACAATATTTGCTATTTTGTTGAAGACAACAAATTATGTTATACACATTTTTGCATTTGGGATTTTTAATTGTCTTTTAAAATACACTGTTAAAAAGAGCTGTTTTTTATTGTTTTCAGTAAATAAACATTCATATGTACAGACTTCTTTCTTTTTTGCAAGCCAAATAATAATGGGATAATCCACTCCATACATGGAACGAATACTGCCTGGGACCTTCAGCGAAATAGATTTAGAACCACAGAACCTGGAGAACCACCGCTATCTGCTCTTGATGTGTGCTGCCTGCATCTCGTCCAGCACATTCCTGATGGATTCTACACAAACTTCTCCTCTGTGATCTTTCTGGCTGGCCTGCCTCCATACTTCATTAAAACTTTCATCTGAAAGGCTCACGCCAATGTTTCGCAAGATGCGTGCAATCTACAAAAGAATATACAGTATAGTTATAATCTCCAGTTGAAATAGAAGGAATAAACACATGTGCAGATCACAGAATTGATACTGAGGTAAATAATTATTTACTGCAGGTTAGTGAGGCTTTAGACAACACACTAAATGTGCCACTAAAGATGGGGATTTTAACTAGATGTGGACTAAGCCAGTCTTCCTGAACCTGGTGCCCTTCAGATGTTTTCCGTAGTTTGGCTTCCATCAGCCCTAGATAGCAAGATGGGGGTTGTCATTCGTCTAGAGGGCACCAGATTGGGAATGGCTGGAGTAATCCAGTCAGGTCTGACCACAGATCTTCTAACAAGGCAGCACCACAGTCCCTGCTCAATATAGCAGCCAACTGCTAGGGGCCATGGTCCCTTTGGCTCCCCCAATAAAATATTTGAGGGAGCCAGGCCCCTCCCCAGTTGATGGACCTTGCCATTCAAATGGTGTGCATGTGCCGCATCGTGTGATTATGTAGGGTGGGGCTTACCTGCCCTCCCCAAATATTTTATTGAAGTTGGCACATGTGCTGCTTAAGCTTTAACCTCTCCTGCTAATATCTTCACCCAACTTCAAATTTATCCGCAGGTAGCTGTGTGGTTGTACAATGTGCATTTATTAAGGAAAATAATTAGGCTCACCATTCTGGGAATTAGAAACAAGGACGATGAGAAAAGTGCAAAGCTCGGTGTCGGGACAAGGTGGAGGCGTAAAATGTAAGATACTAATCTGGAAACCAAGTTTCGCGTCATATATAATGGAATTCATGAATACAGTAAAATTAGAGAAAGAAAATGTTGTTGGATCTTGTTGTTTTTTAAATACTAATTCCATTATGTGAGAATACACAGATCTTAGACAAAGCAAATTATGTAATCTCTTGTGGATGCTTCAGTATTCAAGAAAATTGGCGAGGATGAAATCTGCAAACCCCTGGCTTAGATAGCACTCATAGACTCATAGAATTGTAGAGCTGATATGAATGAACTCTCAAAAAATGTCCTGTACCTCGTCCTTTGATCTTGTCTTGAAGAAATCTGTCTCGTACACTCCTTTATTGCTATAGATCGAGGGGTATAACAACCCATAAACAGTGGCTTGATCACCATAATTAGTGTTGTCACTGATGCGGCGAAATCGAGGAGCTGGAATGTCTGATCGAATGGTTGGGACACCGAGGAGTGGGTAATCTGTAGGAAAACAGGTGGCAAAAAGAGAAAGGGAAGAAAGCAATGTGTTAAAGGAAGTTGTTCAAAAAGAACCAGATCATACAATATACTTGAAATGAACATATTCTGTTAAAGAGCTGAGTTTCCAACCCAAAGTTTTCTTTTCAAAATTCAGTGTTCCCTTAATTTTTGTACACATCTGGGTTTTATGTTATCACATGAAGCTGAAACTGGGGACATGAATACAAGAGATGCAAGAAAAGGAGATGTTCTCACTGTGGGCTAACTCCAGCCCAAAGGAAGCAAGTTTCATTGATTTCTATGGGAGAAAGTGAAACTCTTGTTAAAAACAAGACTTAAAAACACTTAACTTTGGCTGGATCATAAGCTACATTTACAACCAAACTGAAAACCACACTAGTGGCATTTGTATTTCTGGTTATTTATATTTGATTCAGGTATCCAAAAATGAACTAAGGGTTCTTGATCATGAGGCACTGAAGTACAAAAATGCAGTTTTGGCACATCTGACCCTTACAGGGAACATGCAGGGAGGTTCAACTTCCAGTCTGCTTAGGGCTTATGGAAATGACCCTGGAAATGATTATTCTTGCTATTTTTATTTTTATTTCTTACCTGTCCTTCAACCAGAAGGTCTCAGCTCAGCTCAGTTTAAATATTCAACATTAAAGTGGGTTAAACAAATTCCAGTCATTGGAATAGAGTGGGTCCTGAAAATGTGTATCTCTCATGAAAGGCCAGGGTAAAGAAGTGGAAACTATATGCAAGATCATGCCCCCCAACATGAAAACAGGGACCTCAGCAGCATGAACCTCTCCTCCTCGACCGCACTCCAGCAGCTGCTACAAGCTGCGACTACCGCTTCCACCGCTCAGGACAAGCGCTAGCTCATCCTCCCCTCCCCCCATCTTTCCAGGATCAAATCAGAAGTTGGAATGGAGTTTTCAGTTCTGGGACTGTCCCTGGAAAATGGGGACACTTGGAGGGTATGCAAGATATGTAAGTTGCTTAATGGTTTGAACATGGGGGTAGCGCAAGGAGAAGAGCCTTTACCGGAGGTGTCATAGGCTTTGAAGACGCTCAAACTCAGGACGAAAGGGAGAAACGCGCTAAGAGGAAGGCACGCTTGGCAAACCCTCACTATGATCATCTGCCGCCCGGAAACCTATCTCCCCACTGTGGAAGGATGTGCGGATCCAGAACTGGCCTCCACAGTCACTTATGGACTCACTGTTAAGGGAAGACTTGTGTTACGGACTCATGTTTATGGAAGACAATCTTACTTGGCTATGAGTGATCCCCAAAGAAGAGAAGAGAAGAAGAAGAAGAGGAAGAAGAAGAGGAAGAAGAAGAGGAAGAAGAAGTGCAAGGGTCTCTGTGTGTATGTGTGTTTATATGGCACTTTCCAAACTCCCCATTGAAAACCACAATGCCCCAACTGGAAGCAAAAGCAACTGCCGTCTGGAGTACCCTTAGTGACAACATGCTTAATTATTACATTTGCCAGTGGCATCTGCAAACATTTTAAATAACTTGGGAATGAAAAGGACATCTTGTGCATACATGATGACGGAATGCCTCCTACAACTGCATTATACTGAGAAGAGGTTGTGCGGTAATCAGAAAACACCCGGTCTGTCGGTCTCGAAAGTGTTCTGGGTGTTTTCTCTTCACTTCCCGGTTCCTTTAGTACTATGTCTTCCTTCTTCAGCACAGCATCCTGATCTGCTTCTTGTGGAATGAGGTCAAAGGCCGCTGGTCTTCTGCCTGTGAAAAATAAATGATACCGAAATGGCAAAAATATTTGTTACTGTCACAAAAAGTTGCAACGCCATTGCAGCACCCTCCATATATGTTGTTGGACTACAACTCCCATCGGCCTCAGCCGGCATGGCTAACAGGCAAACCCAGCCATCATACTGATACTTGAGAAAATGGACTTCATCATGCATAAAACTATTCAAACTATTTGTAGTTCATTACATCTAACACTGCTTATGTAACAATACGTTTTTAAAATACGTGTTTATAACTCACGGAGCAATACCTTGCAATAAGATGGTTGGTATTCTTACATTCCCATAAACAAAACTATGTATAACTTTGTGAGTACTATAAATTCCACTTTAAGAGGCATGCTAGATACATTTTTGCTTGGATGCCTCAAGTAATGGTTATAAAACAGGCAAGCGTGAAGTTAAAATGCACAAAACTAAAAGCGGCTGAAAAGGTAAGGTTCAAAATTCACCTGAGAATAAAACAATGGGTCACCATACCAAATAAGTTTGGACTTGTGGTACACCGTAACAGAAAGGTTGGGAACCACTGCTTTAGGGAATACTCATGGAATCAAATATGTGTGTGTGTTTGTATGTATGTATATATGCATGTATACAGTGTTTTTTTCTGGGGGGACGCAGGGGGATGCATACCCCTAAAGATTTTGTGAATCTTTGTACTTTTGTCCATTTACTGTATTTATTTTCCCCAATTTGAACTATAAATTGGTGATTTTCCTGAGTCAAAAAGAGAGTACACCTAAACATTTTTTTTGAAAAAAAAGCCCTGCATTAGAACCACATCTGTGGTTTAAAACCGTATTTCCCACATACCTTTCGTGATTATTTTTTCTTCATACTCTTTGATAGATGTTTTGTCTTTCCAGTTAAGGAAGTTCGCAAACTCCAGATAGTCTATAAACCCGTCTTGATCCAAATCGCAGTAATTGAATAAAGCATCCAGGAGCTCTTGATCCAAGTCCAGATTAAGCTGGAAGCAGGCCTTCTTCAAGTCATCTCTGCTGATTTTCCGATCACCATCCTAGTTAAACAGCATAATGTGTGTAATAAAAATGCAGGTAAAAGGTAAAGGTAAAGGGACCCCTGACCTTTAGGTCCAGTCGTGGCCAACTCTGGGGTTGCGGTGCTCATCTTGCTTTATTGGCTGAGGACAGCTTCCAGGTCATGTGACCAGCATGACTAAGCCACTTCTTCTGGCAAATCAGAGCAGCGCACGGAAACACCATTTACCTGTACACCGGAGCAGTATCTATTTATCAACTTGCACTTTGACATGCTTTCGAACTGCTAGGTTGGCAGGAGCTAGGACCAAACAACAGGAGCTCACCCCGTCACAGGGATTCAAACCGCCAACCTTCTGATCGGCAAGCCTTAGGCTCTGTGGTTTAACCCAGTGTTTCCCAACCGGTGTTCCGCGGCACACTAGTGTGCCGCGAGACGTTGCCTCGTGTGCCGCTTGGGAAACACTGCTCTAAGCGAGAGGGGACTCTGCTCAGGCTGCATCCACCGTGCGCGAGGGAGGCGCTTCCTCTCGTGAGGGAGGCGAGAAGAAGGGAGGCGGGGCCGAGCAGGCGGATTGCCCGGCGGCGGCCGTGACGTCACCCTGCGCGCGGCGGCAGATTCGAAACTCCTCAGGCGCAGGCGCGGCTGGAGCAGGAAGGCCGCTCTGCTTGAGAGGAAAGAGAGGGAGCCGCCGCCGGCGGGATGAAGAACTCCGTTCCGCGGAGCACCGTGAAGAAGCTGCTGAGCAAGCACAAGCCGCACTTGCCTCAGGGTCTTACTGCCCACCCGCCTCTGTTTCCTTGCTGTGCTTGCTCAAACGGAACAAAGAGCAGGGAAAGCCCCTCCCCTCCAGGCAAGCAGGCAGGAGGGGGAGAGAGAGAGAGAGCGTGCGAGCTGGCTGGCTTGGGTGAGTAGGTGAGGGAAAACTTTTGCCTTCCTTTCCTCCCTCCCCGTTATACCCCTCTCCTGCATTCTTAGCCAGCTGCTTCTCTGCACACCCCTCTCGTGCTCCTTGTCCGTTCTGTGTTTTTCCTTCCCTCCCCACTTAAAATGTGGTTTAAAAGCATGGATCCACATGGATCCTCAGGATCTTTGCATTGGGTCACCCCAAATTCACCAACAGATCACATAGCATGTCCATGGCTACAGCCTGCCCTCCAAAAATCACGCACCCACTGTTGCCTGGGGCTGCAGTGGTGCAAAAATGTGGTTACAAAACATGGATCCACATGGATCCTCAGGATCTTTGCATTGGGTCACCCCAAATTCACCATCAGATCACATAGCATGTCCATGGCTACAGCCTGCCCCCCCAAAATCACACACCCACTGTTGCCTGGGGCTGCAATGGTGCAAAAACGTGGTTACAAAACATGGATCCACAGGGATTCTCAGGATTTTTGCATTGGGTCACCCCAAATTCACCATCAGATCACATGTCTGTGGCCACAGCATGAAGCACAAAAATGATACATCATTAATATTCACTGCCCACGGCGGCAGCCAATCGGCTGCCGCAAAGGGCGGGCCCTCACAGGTTCACTGAATAAAGTATTTTATAATTTTTCATATTTCTGTTTACTTACTATTTCATAATAAAGTAATTATAAAATACTTTATTTGTGTTTATTTGATTCCTATTAAAGAGAGTTACTTTATATATAGTCAATATAGGCACAGAGTTAATTTTTTAAACATTTTCTAATGGTGGTGTGCCTCGAGATTTTTTTCATGAAACAAGTGTGCCTTTGCCCAAAAAAGGTTGGGAAACACTGGTTTAACCCACAGTGCCACCTGCATCCCAAAAATGCAGGTAGTCCAATTTAACTGAACTACGATCCTTGCACCCAAGGCCGACCCTATGACTCAGCGGTGTGGGGAGGAGTTTCTGGGAGGCCACAGCAGAAGTTCCTTAGCAGGTCATCTAGAGCCCTATAGCCATTCCCTTCTGTTGGGAAGGGTCCCAGACCTCAAGCCTACTGCCTCAGGTGCAATGGAAGATGCTATCCCATTGCTAGTACTGAAACAAAAGGCAGCTCACACTCCAGTTGACTTCTGTTCTTGGTGGAGTGGGGGGGGGTACCATCTTTGGAGTGGGAACAAAATGCTTTGGGTTGTCCTTGCTTGTACAGTGGTACCTCAGGTTACATACACTTCAGGTTACACATTCCGCTAACCCAGAAATAGTGCTTCAGGTTAAGAACTTTGCTTCCGGATAAGAACAGAAATCAGGCTCCAGCAGCGCGGCAGCAGCAGGAGGCCCCATTAGCTAAAGTGGTGCTTCAGGTTAAGAACAGTTTCAGGTTAAGAACAGACCTCCAGAACGAATTAAATACTTAACCTGAGGTACTACTGTACTTAGGAATTGGTGAATCTGTAAAATTCAGTTTCTAATTTTCTCACTCTTAGGTTTAAAGGTAAAGGGACCCCTGACAATTAAGTCCAGTCGTGAACGACTCTAGGGTTGTGGCGCTCATCTTGCTTACTGGCCGAGGGAGCCGGCGTTTGTCCGCTCCGCAGACAGTTTTTCCAGGTCATGTGACCAGCATGACTAAGCTGCTTCTGGTGCAATGGAACACCAACACCAGAGCAGCACATGGAAACGCCTTTTACTTTCCCACTGAAGCGGTACCTATTTATCTGCTTGCACTTTGATGTGCTTTCAAACTGCTAGGTTGGCAGGAGCTGGGACCGAGCAACGGGAGCTCAACCCGTCGTGGGGATTCGAACAGCCGACCTTTTGATCGGCAAGCCCAAGGCTCAGTGGTTTAGACCACAGCATCACCCGCGTCCCTTACTCTTAGGTTTAGTTCTCCACATTTCCACATCAGTTTGCAATTATTCTAATTAATTAATTAATTAATTAAAAGGTATTAATGAAAATCCATCCATGTTTTTTTGTGAATTTCTCTTAACAGACATGTTTGCAGGCAATTCTGCCTAATTTCTTTCAAGCAATTTCCCCTAATATAATACGTTTTGGTATGCTACTTTCACTATTTAAAAACTTGCAAAAATTGCAATTGCAAAAAATAGGGTAGGCCCTGAACATATACATCTCGTGGCTCAAAGGCCAGGGTACAGTGTCAGATTAAAGGCAGTACAAGTGCTGGTAACTATTTACCGCGGCAGTATTTGTATTATTCCAAGTACAACGCTAACAGCAAGAATATAGGCATTTCCTGCAGCATTTGCTTGTCATGAGCGTGACATCTTGCCACAAGGCTCACCTACCTTATCGTAATGCCTGAAGGCTTGCAATAACGTGTCAAAGTTGTGGTAATTGGCTTTCTTCAGATTCTGTCGAATTGCAGCAAAGACAGCCCTTTCTCTGTCTTTTCCACGAAGGAATTCACTAGGAAGCCTTTGGTGAAGAAGGTCCCCGACACCTATAGAAAAAAACAGTCAATGAAAACTGTGGCTTGACCACGTTTCAGCTGTTGTGTGATTCTTCAGCAATCCCTTTCTCAATCCCAACTGCACCATATCCCTGTAGGGAACAGAGGCGGGGGGCTCCTACTGCTAGGGGTAGCCATATTTTGTTTCATTATACTAAGCATTTATACCCTGTGCAGAAAGAACATCAGACTACGTGTAAGGCAAGCTTCCAGGGCAGGCAGGCCATTTGGCCTAGGTCTCCAGCTCAACTTGTTTTCACACACTTCAGAACAAATGTGACACACTTCCTCATCCTACAGCTGCAATTCTTTTTTTAAAAATGTTTTTATTTATTTTTCATGGTACAGAAGATATTTTTTGAGAAAACAATTGTTACAACAGTAAACAACAAATAACTTATCCTGATGAAATTACAGGCTTTTATCGTGCGGTGTGTGCCATATGTTATTAAAGGAATGTGGATTGTTTAAGCAAATCAGAAATGTGATTTGTTAGAAGACGTATGCTTTGTGTTACGTAATAATAGATTTTGTCATATTAAAGAGTGTGAAATATTCACCAATATTAATGAAAATATATTTGTTCTGATGGCAGAAGATAAGACCATGATGAATGTGTCCTCTCAGATCATCAGCTGATTATATAAACCAGGGGTATGCAAACTAAGGCCTGGGGGCCAGATCCGGCCCAATTGCCTTCTAAATCCGGCCCGCAGACAGTCCGGGAATCAGCATGTTTTTACATGAGTAGAATGTGTCCTTTTATTTAAAATGCATCTCTGGGTTATTTGTGGGGCAAATTTGTTCACCCCCCAAAAAAATATATATATATAGTCCAGGCCCCCACAAGGTCTGAGGGACAGTGGACCGGCCCCCTGCTGAAAAAGTTTGCTGACCCCTGATATAAACAAAGCACTCTTTTTTCTTTTTGGGTGCCTTTGTTAACATGTCATTTTTATTTTTATGGCTAGGAGCCTCAAATGTTGAATGTAGCCTAGGCCTTTCTGAACCTCTGAGAGGGCCTGCTCCCAGGGGATATCGCTACTCAAAGGGCCTTCACCCTGACTGCACCCTGCCTTAGCTCTGAAGAGCTTCCATAAAAAGAGCCTTCAAATGATCTGAAGATGAGAGGAAGTCCCAAGGGGGGGGGGGGTTGTGTTCCTTCGATAAGCACCCAGGGTTTTACAGGTAAACACTTGCTGGTGAGATATCTTTCCATCTTATCTTTCCATCTACTACTCCCCATTAGCAATCTTGCAGGAGTGCTATGGGACAGCCTGAGTTTCCAAACAATTTCCCAAGACATCCCTGTGTATAAGCAGGGAGGCCGTGTATATACTTGCCATATTCTTCAGGACAAACAAGCACTCCAAATGTATGGTCCGGAGGAACGTTGAGTGTGTCTGCTATACTAAAAAATGAAAAGAATCTGTTAGATAAAGGCTTGATTTTTTTCACCCCAGCGTAATCTTTGCTTTAGACATGAAAGATAGATCTTGTGCCGTAAGCGAAGATGAAAAACTGATGAAGACATTTGGTATGAGTTCACCTGAAATGTCTTCACTTGGGCTTTCCTACATGAATCAAAGCCACTCACAACTGAGAATCCTTTTCTTTTACACATTCTTTCCTTTTAGCACATAGTAATAACTGTCAGAAATATTTGCACAGCAGGCGATAAATGTCTTTGATCGTGATGCTTACATTTCTTTAGAGAGCAAAAGAGACCCCACAGCCTAAATAAGCTGTTTTCTTATTTAACAGATATTGATGTGCATATAGAGTCTTTTTCATGTATCTGTCAGAAAAGAAAAAGGGGTTTTTAAAGCCCGCTAAGCACACATGGCAGCTTAGCAGAATCGGATATAGAAAAAGTTGGAGCTGCAATACTCAGTAAAAAGGTTTTCAGATCATGGTTTTGTTTGAGCAACTTGGCTAAACCCATGTCTTCATTTCTACAATCACCGGGAGAAGAGAAACAATATTTTGGGATTTATTTATTTTTTAATGTTGCTTGTAAGGCATTAAACTCTTTGGGGACTAACTGAAGAATACTATGGTGTCCAATTCCACGCTCCTACACTCAACTTCCTTTGACATTCTCCAACAGGAGCAGACCACCATCACTGCTCAAGTTGGCAGGCAGACACTGTAGCAGTGGGGGAATGCATTCTTAGGACAAACTTGCATATTGTATTAATCACACAGAAGCCATGGAGGAAATCTGAAATTGTTGGATTGCTCACCTTGTGGTAAAGCTTCACAGAGTTTTCTGCCAGTTAACTCTCACCTCAGCCCCTTCCAGCCTGAGAGAACATCTCAAAATGTGAGCCAAGATGATATGAGGCTATGAGACTCTCTAAATGATTGCGTCTGCTAGTAATCTGTATTATGTCACTGTATTGTGTCACTCACAGACACCAGAAAGGAAGATGCAGAAAAGGAACGGGACACATGCCAATTTCACACAACCAACTAATTTCTCATGGAGGGTGCATTGTGAAGACTCCCTCTTAATTCACTTACGGATCAAGGACTTTTCCAAGCTGAGGCTGAAATTTTTCCTTGAAATCATCACTTATCTTAGACACTAAATGTGCTGATTTCTTCCTAAAAAAAAAAAAAAGATAACCGCAAAATAGTTGAATTGCAACAGATTATCATTATTATCATCATCAGTTAGAATCCCAGAGTGGTTTACAACATATAACATTAAAACCATAATTAAAAAGTAAATCAGATGGACCTCATCCATTACATGTGGCTCCACGATATCAATGCCTATTCTAACCTGAGAAAACTAAAACGCTTTCATAAAACTAAATTCTAAAAAGGCAGGTAAGGATCAGGTAATGTAGTGTTTGGTTAATGGTGTGTGTTGTAAAGTTAATAAGGAAAATTGTTTAAAGTTCATTTTCCGGCTCTTTACCCTTTGAGTCATGCCACACCCAGTAGAGATAAACAGAAGCGTTCTAAAATATCATTGGCAGGATACTCTTAGAGGACAGGCCTAAAAGCCTGAGTTGATAAACCATCAACAACACGGGGAACCTCGATCAACCATTGTGTTTAGTAAATTGGAGAATAGTGCCCCACTCATAATCTGATACGGGAACTTATTAGCATAAAATATGTCTTAATTTTCAATGCATTGGGCTTTATAATTCACTGCCAGCCCAAATACTATGATCCTCCATTCATCATCACAAGACCTTAGTACTATTCAGGCACTAAACAAATCCTGTAAGTGGGGAGACTGGAATTGAGAATCGTACCTCTGATCTCTCTCATCTTCCATGACCTGGAGGGCAACTGGCCAATTTTTAAATCCTAGAATGTGACCTTGTCCAGTTTGTTCCCTTTCTTGCCTCAAGCTCTCTGGGAGGATAGAGCCACTGTGAGTTGGTCCACAATAGGGAGCCTGCTTCTATCTATGCAGGTTCCTTGAACTCAGCTACATTAGTCAAAATGTTATAACACTGTGACACAAGCTGGCGCTGTGGAGCTGTAATTGCAACTCAATGATATTTTCAATGGTGAACTTTATTTTATTTTTTTTGCAGACCGTTTTCACAGTGTTTTTTTTTAATAGCTCTGTAGATCTAGCCCTTGTGCAGAGGTGTAGCTAGGGGGTGGGGTGCAGTGCATGCCACACTGTGGGAGGGGCAGCACTTACCGTGGGGCCTGCAGTGCGCCTGAGCCACGCATCTCTCCTAGCTACGCCGCTGCCCATGTGTGATGTTGAACCCTGATCTTTATCTTATGAAGAACAACAAGGGTCAGCGATAGGGAAGCAGAGCCAGTGTGGTCATCCCCACTTTCATTTTGTATTTCTAGTATTGTATAACACCTAAATAAGGCTATGCAAGCAATCAAATATGCAGAGGAAAATTTAAAATAAGGATAGCCTGCCCGCAGCAGGAGGATGGTTAGATGATGTGCTGCTCTCAAAACTGGAGCCTTGAGAGTTAGTAATAATATATAATAATAATTTATTATTTATACCCCGCCCATCTGGCTGAGTTTCCCCAGCCACTCTGGGTGGCTCCCAATCAAGTGTTAAAAACAGTACAGCATTAAATATTAAAACCCTCCCTGAACAGGGCTGCCTTCAGATGTCTTTTAAAGATAGGATAGCTACTTATTTCCTTCACATCTGAAGGAAGGGTGTTCCACAGGGTGGGCGCCACTACCGAGAAGGCCCTCTGCCTGGTTCCCTGTAACTTGGCTTCTCGCAGCGAGGGAACCACCAGAAGGCCCTCGGCGCTGGATCTCATTGTCCGGGCAGAACGATGGGAGTGGAGATGCTCCTTCAGGTATACTGGACCGAGGCCGTTTAGGGCTTTAAAGGTCAGCACCAATACTTTGAGTTGTGCTCGGAAACCTACTGGGAGCCAATGCAGATCTCTCAGGACGAGTGTTATGCAGTCCCGTCTGCATCTTACACAGTGTGCCACCAAGGGAGCAGGTCAGAGGGCACTAAGAAATCTTCAATACTGCGGGCAAAATCATCTAGCCAGGAAATTCTAGCCGGGGAATCAGGTGGTCAAGAGGGATCAATCAGCAGACATGAAACACACCGCTTCCCAACATCTCTAGCTCTCGGAGAACACATCAACATAAAAGGGGTGAAAAGGAGATGAGGCAAAACTAGATTCCAAATATCTCCCCAGAGCAGTAGGATCCTCAAAACTTGAAATGTTCTTGAAATGCACAACTTTGTGCATTCAACATGGTGACACTTTATGTCTAATGAGGCAACATCATTGAGGATAACAGATGCCAGAAAAGGTATAAAGAGTAATCTGCTATTTATTCAAAATGTGTGTCACCAGGAAGCTGTAACTGAGGCAAGCCAAGCATCATTAACTGATATAATTCAACTTACATCTGCAGATCAGGGAACCAGCGTAAAGTTCTAGCTACATTTCGTCCATCGTTGAAGTGGGGGGTTTCCTTTCCATATAGATTGAATCTATTGAATGTAGATGGGTTATATTTTCTATTAACCGACTCCCCTGTGGGGGGAAAAAGGGGGAATATTTATTTATTATGTACACCATAAATGAACAAAAAACCAACCCAGATGCTTAGGAAGTTGAGGTGGTGTTAATCTGCTTAGCATTTTAACTTTTATATGTTTTAAAATATGGTTGTGAATTTTTTTTCTCCGTTTTATCTTTTCTGTTTTATGAAATAAATAAATAAATAACAAAATAAAAACAAACCTCAGCATTTTGGCTACAAGCCCCTGTGCATTATGAGAAATGTCTAGGATCATAACAAAGTGATGTGGAAAGAGAGTGACTTGTTGCCAGGATACAACCTATGACATTTGTTGAATATGCTATATTAGTAACATAATACAATTGCCATTCCAGTACAGAGCTTACATGAAAAGTGTCATGAGATTACTGCATTTTTTAGCAACTCTTTAGAAAGAATTTCTTACTGGTGTCAAGTTTCTTTTTTTTTATGTATGCAAAATGACAATACTTTAATATAAAAAGATCTATGTATGACTTTTCCTTTTCCTTCTTACTCACCAACGTAATAATCATTGTGTGTTACAACATACAAATCATGTCCTTCTTCTGCTTCCCTCTGGACTTCGTCAAATGTCTTTGGTGGATTTATAACGTCTCCACTAGGACCCTCTGAAAGTGAACCATTACATGTAATGAAATAACCTGATCTAAACAGCATCTTAAAACTCTTGACAAATAACAGACTACATGTATTTAAGGATCATTCACGTACTTTATTCTAGAAACAGTTGCAATGCAGGGTTTAGAGACCATAGGGTACATCAGAGTCAAGGTAAAATGGTAAAGGTAAAGAACCCCTGGACAGTCAAGTCCAATCAAAGGCAACTATGGGGTTGTGGCACTCATCTCGTTTTCAGGCCGAGGGAGCCAGCGTTTGTCCACAGACAGCTTTCCGGGTCAAGTGGCCAGCATGACTAAACCGATACTGGCGCATGAAGGACCATGACGAGTGCCAGAGCGCATGGAAACACTGTTTACCTTCCTGCCGGGGTGGTACCTATTTATCTACTTGCACTTTGATGTGCTTTCGAACTGCTAGGTTGGCAGGAGCTGGGACAGAGCAACGGGAGCTCACCCCATCGTGGGGATTCGAACCACCGACCTTCTGATCAGCAAGCCCAAGAGGCTCAGTGGTTTAGACTAAGGTTAGTAGGTGTCCCCGTTTCCTGGGGACAGTCCCCGGATTTACAAGTCAGTCCCCATTCAAAATCAATTGAAGTTGAAAAGTGTCCCTGGATTCATTGAAAAAAATCTGGTAACCTTAGTTTAGACCACAGTGCCACCCGCGTCCCCAAATATACATTATACCTGCATGTGCTATAAGATAGTAGCAGGCTTGAATGGCAATCTCCTATGTGCCTTATTCCAAACATAGGATGAGATCCAACACAGCATGTATGGACTTCTGGCCACACAGTGGGGCCTCTCCTCCACCTTATGGCCCTTGTGTGTCCTCATTGGGTTGAAGGACCTTCTAGGGCAGGTTTTCATTTTACTTTTTTGTGGGAAGGGAGGTGCTAGAGGTGGCAAAAGAGAAACAAAAAGTCCCATTGCCCAAGTATATTCTTATTGCACAAGTGGGTGGACATCACTGAATGTTGCCCATAATAGTTGAAAAATTATGAAACAGTGTATGCCTTTGAGTGTATGCATAAAAGAAGACCCTATGAGCTTGCAATGGAATTGCCAGCCATTCATCAATGATTTGTTTTAGTACTGATTTTTCTACCTCTGATCACTTTTCCTCCGAACAGAGTATTAGTCACATCCATGCCTTTGGGTAAGTGTAACGACTGATCATGGGATCTCCCAAGAGGTGCTTCGCGAACGCTTGCGTAAACAGATTCTTTCTTCTCTTGAAGTTTTTGCTCAAAGCATGTTTTTGGAGGTGGATTTGCCAGCGATGCCACCTGAAGAGATTTCACACCACATCAAGGATATCAGTTCTGCACTTCTGAACTATCTCATATTACATTTGTTTATTAGCTTTCTGGTACACGCTGCAAAATGCACAAAAAAGTATGTGTTTCCTGTACAAGGGACACACAACTTACATTCCTGTGCATTCTAAATCTATTAAATGCCACAATCCTACTAATTTCATGTAAAAAACAAACAATGCTAAAGCTCATTTAGCACCTTTCTGTAACGTAGCATTGCAAATATACATTCTTAATTGTTCTTTCTAAAAAGGCATCATTCAGAATGCACAGCAGCAGACGTTTGTATGTATTAGTATGTATAAGTCAACCACCGAGTGATGTCACTAATCAAAACGTCTTTGGCATACTATTGCTGCAGTGCTTCTAGTGAAAGCAATAATACTAGCATTTCAATTCTTTAAACAAAAAACAGATCACAGTTGAGTGACTACAACTTCACCCACATCCCATCCTTTTAAGAAAATGGTATGGGTAAAGTACAGGTCCCCAAACTGCCCAAAGGGATGTTACCAGAGGCAGAGGATACAATCTAATGGATTTATATCTGGTTTCCAGAATTGCTCTACTTACAGGGGGCAAAAGAATAAAAAAACTCATGCTGTCCATTGATGGAGGACAGGCTGAGCTGGATTCATGTGGAAACAAGTGGTGAGTGATGAGTAAGGGAGTAGCTGTGAAGGAAAGAGATGACCCAGCCCAGCTGACCCACTGACTCTGTCTCTCCTACAATGATGCCATTATGGTATGCCCACCAGGCAGCCATTTTGTGTTATGCCACACCCTCACAGCAGCCATTTTGTGACTGGTGCCCACAGCATTTTCTTAAAAACCCCAAAGTGCCCACTGCCACCCAAGGTTCCATGTTTAGACTTAGGTCAACAGAGATACAGTGGTACCTCAGGTTACATACTCTTCAGGTTACAGACTCCACTAATCCAGAAATAGTGCTTCAGGTTAAGAACTTTGCTTCAGGATGAGAACAGAAATTGTGCTCCGGCAGCGTGGCAGCAGCAGGAGACCGCATTAGCTAAAGTGGTGCTTCAGGTTAAGAACAGTTTCAGGTTAAGAACGGACCTCCGGAACGAATTAAGTACTTAACCCGAGGTACCACTGTATATTAGAAATGGCAATCTTATAGGGGACAAGCATATCCCAGTTTATGTCCATCAAATGCCCCTTGGCACAGGGCCAATCAGGATTGTGTTTCCCAACCATGAGTCAAAAGGATATTATTTTAAAATTCTTACAGAGATTGACTTGACGGACTTAATGCCATGTGTCAAATGTGATGCAATATCAGGATCGTTTGCTCGGCCATAAAATATTCTCTCTGCACCAGGAGAAGGGTTGCTGGTGTTTCGAAACTTTTTTACAACAGGTGGAGTAATTGGCTATAAGACAAGAAGAAAAGAGTTTAAGAATATTCCTGCAAATACTGTAGATAGTTGAGTTGGTCCGTTGGGCGGGGCAGGGCAAAGAAATCCCCAAAAAAAGAAATTAACACCTTCATTTGGACCAATCAGAATGTCACAAATTAATGGACAAGCGTCTGGGTTCTCCATAATTCTTCATCAGGCTGAGTGTTGAGGAAAACTGAGAGGGTAGCTAAGAAAAGCAGTTGTTTCTCCCAAGTCTGCAATTCATAACTGTCTTAAGACGTTGTGCAGGAAAATGTAGGCAGACATAATTAGGTTAGCCTCACAGGACACCAGACAGATTTTAAAAGGCATCCAGGCTACTGGGACAAAAAGAAAAAGAAAACAAAATTTATATCCTCCCATTTTCTGAAAATACAAAATCTACTAGTGACCTGGTTCTGTCTTTAGTATTAACTGGGACACATGGATTTAACTTCCTAAAAAACAAAAAACACCAACAAGCATAGTGGGCTTTATATGAGCAAAAACAGAATCAACAGAAACTACTTTGTAGTCAACACAATCCAATTACTTGTAAGCCATTTTAGATACCTGCACAGTTAGGTGGGAATATCAGGTTTCCTTTTATAGCCAGCGCTCAAGCTTCCAGAAATAAGTTATTGTGTTTCGTTTTTTTAAAGTCACAGCAGTGTGTTTGACAACCTCAGAAAAGACAAATAATAAAAGCTTCACATTTTGTGTATTTTCAAATGTAATGTAACTCATCTGATTTAATTTTTTCAAAATTGCTTTTATTGTACAGTGTGTATATATGTATGTTGGTTCTAAGTGGCTTTGATGTTTCTATGAATAGTGGTATACAAAGAGTTTTCTAAATAAATTTGAAAAATTATTTGTACATTTGTGATTGACTACATTGAGGCTTTTGAAACTTATGAATGTTTGCTTGGAAGGAAGGAAGTTGCCCCATGTTCCGTGGGGCTCATTCCCTAGTAAATGTGTTTAAAACTGCAGCCCTAAGCAAGTTCAAGTAGTGAATACTGAGAAAACTGCTGACATTCAGGATCCACTACAGTCAATACCAGGTATTGGGTTTTTTGTTTTGTTTTGTTTTCACCCTAAACAGGACACTACAGTCCCTTTGAGCTTCTCTTGTACAATATGTGTAATATGCTGTTAAAGTAAAATAGTAAGTCTATAATGGTCTGGAGGGAGAATAGTTAGAAAATAATAACCCACAATGGTCTGTACATAGGACAATAGATAGTCGTTCTGCCCGTACACTGAGGTCCAGCGCCAAGGGCCTTCTGGCAGTTCCCTCATTGCGAGAAGCAAAGCTACAGGGAACCAGGCAGAGGGCCTTCTCGGTAGTGGCACCCGCCCTGTGGAACGCCCTCCCTTCAGATGTCAAAGCAATCAACAATTACCTGACATTCAGAAGACATCTTAAGGCAGACCTGTTCAGGGAAGTTTTTAATGTGTGGTTTTAGTGTATTTTTGGTTTCTATGGAAGCCGCCCAGAGTGGCTGGGGAAACCAAGCCAGATGGGTGGAGTACAAATAATAAATTATTATTATTATTATTATTATTATTATTATTATTATTATTATTATTAGGGTGCTTACAAAGACGTCAGTGAGACAATGGCCAGCTGTTTCTCCAATGGACATCAGCTTTCCAGCCTGAAAAAAGCAAGCAAAGACAAACAACATAGACAAGAGATCGTAATAACAAAAACGCTCACAACACTGAGATGTTTATAAAGGTATATGTCTGAATAAAATTCATTTCGCATTTGTGCATATCTTTTCTCTCTATAGCAAAAAAATAAATAATTTCCATGATCTATGGGTTCATCGTTTATGGACATACAATTCCCAGCATCCCTTAACAAAGTACAGTGCCCAGAGTTCTTTGAGGGAAAGATTGTGCTTTGAATGTGCTTTAACAGTATAGTGTGTAGTTACAGATAGGTAGCCGTGTTGGTCTGCCATAGTCAAAACAAAACAAAATCCTTCCAGTAGCACCTTAAAGACCAACTAAGTTAGTTCTTGGTATGAGCTTTCGTGTGCATGCACACTTAGAATTGTGCATGCACACGAAAGCTCATACCAAGAACTAACTTAGTTGGTCTTTAAGGTGCTACTGGAAGGATTTTGTTTTGTTTTGAGTATAGTGTGTATACAGCCTTATACATACCAGGTCAGACTGCTGGTTCATTTTGCCTGATATTATCGACTCTGGGTTGGATGGATCCAGCCTTAGACTGCAGTCCTAACCCTACTTCCCTCACAGTAAACTCCATGGAACTCAGTTGGACTTACTTCTTCTAAGTAGACATGTTAGGAGTGCACTGTTAGCCATGCTTTGAGCCATTGAAATCAATAGGACTTAAGCTAGTGACTTGTGCTGGTTTGTTAAGGGTGCTGGGAACTGCCGCTGTGCAAGGGGGAAAACTACAATTCCCAGGATTCACCTGTGTGTCCCCAGATGTTGTTGGACTACAGCTCCCATCATCCCTGAACTCTGGCCTTGCTAGCTAGGGGTGATGGGAGTTGTAGTTCAACAACATCTGGGGACCCACAGGTTGAGAAAGGCTGCTTTGGACGGAAGCTCTGCGCTCTAAACGAGTGTTGGGTGTACTTTTTATGCATGGTGTGGGTCTGCCTTTTATGAGGGGATCCAGCCCTCAAACTAGCAATCGTCTGGTCTTTTGATGCCAGAGGATGCACCTTCCACCTGCAAATTATGGCCATCTTATAGATCCCACCCCCTTGAAAGTGCCATCCTTCTCCAGGCTGCTCTCTGGAGCTATTTTAAGGAGAGGCGTGACGTTAAGCAGGAGCGAAAGGGATGAGCAAGTGTCAGTCAAACATCTTTATAAAGATGCGGGGGGGGGGGAGAGAAAGGAAGAGGGGAGGAGGAGGGCAGAGGCGAAGGGCAGAGAAAACTCACTGTGGGGAGCTCGGGAAAGCGGTCGAAAAACCTCCCCGGATACGCTGGCCTGGGGACTCCCTTGGCTGGGATCCCTCCCACCATCCTGGCGGGAGGGATCCGCTTGGCGAAGGAAGAAAGCCGAGAGCTCAGGAGCTGCAGGAAAGGGGATGTTTTCTCGCGTATCCTAGCAACGGGGAAGGAATGGTCCACTCTAGATTCCCGCCCCCTAGAGGCCAAAGTTGGGAAACGCAGCTTCTTCTTCGCTCTTGTTTAGTTGTTTAGTCGTGTCCGACTCTTCGTGACCCCATGGACCAGAGCACGCCAGGCACTCCTGTCTTCCACTGCCTCCCGCAGTTTGGTGAGACTCATGTTTGTTGCTTCGAGACCACTGTCCAACCATCTCGTCCTCTCTCGTCCCCTTCTCCTTGTGCCCTCCATCTTTCCCAACATCAGGGTCTTTTTCAGGGAGTCTTCTCTTCTCATGAGGTGGCCAAAGTATTGGAGCCTCAGCTTCAGGATCTGTCCTTCCAGTGAGCACTCAGGGCTGATTTCCTTCAGAATGGATCAGTTTGATCTTCTTACAGTCCATGGGACTCTCAAGAGTCTCCTCCAGCACCATAATTCAAAAGCATCAATTCTTCGGCGATCAGCCTTCTTTATGGTCCAGCTCTCACTTCCATACATCACTACTGGGAAAACCATAGTTTTAACTATACAGATCATTGTCGGCAAGGTGATGACTCTGCCTTTTAAGATGCTGTCTAGGTTTGTCATTGCTTTTCTCATAAGAAGCAGGCGTCTTTTAATTTTGTGACTGCTATCACCATCTGCAGTGATCATGGAACCCAAGAAAGTAAAACCTTTCACTGCCTCCATTTCTTCCCCTTCTATTTGCCAGGAGGTGATGGGACTTACAGCTTGTCAATTCACTCCCTTTCAGGATTTCAGACAGCACGTGCTGATGATCAAGCACACTTTAAATCAGGGGTGGGGGACCTGCAGCCCTCCAGATGTTGCTGAGCTGCAACAAATGTGTGTGTTGTGGGGGGAGACATTTGGTTCTCCAAATGTTGCAGAACTACTGGATGGATTCGATTTATAATAATACTACACCGCTTTTTGATCGCATGGATTGCAAAGCAGCTTACAAACAATAAATAACAGTAGCATTGTAGAACATCAGAAATGCAACATAAATTGCATAGAATAATTGACAAGCACATCAGTAAAATAATTACAAATCACCAGTAAAACATTATTCTCACAATGAGGGAACTGCCAGAAGGCCCTCGGCGCTGGATCTCAGTGTCCGGGCAGAACAATGGGGGTGGAGACGCTCCTTCAGGTATACAGGACCAAGACCGTTTAGGGTTTTAAAGGTCAGCACCAACACTTTGAATTGTGCTCGGAAACGTACTGGGAGCCAATGCAGATCTCTCAGGACCAGTGTTATGTGGTCCCGGCGGCCACTCCCAGTCACCAGTCTAGCTGCCGCATTCTGGATTAATTGCAGTTTCCAGGTCACCTTCAAAGGTAGCTCCACATAGAGCACATTGTAGTAGTCCAAGCAGAAGATAACTAGAGCATGCACCACTCTGGCGAGACAGTCTGCGGGCAGGTAGGGTCTCAGCCTGTGTACCAGGTGGAGCTGGTAGACAGCCACCCTGGACACAGAATTAACCTGCGCCTCCATGGACAGCTGTAAGTCCAAAATGACTCCCAGGCTGCACACCTGGTCCTTCAGGGGCACAATTACCCCATTCAGGACCAGGGAATCCCCCACACCCACCCGCCTTTCAATCTGTGCTGTAATTTTGGGAATGCAACTTCCTTTCTGAAAGCTGGCATGATCAGCAGCCTTCAGATTGTTCCTCTGATCTGGACCAATTTTTTGTTTGTTTGTTCTGGATTCCTTAGAAAAACTACATTCCCTGGTTCCAGTTAACCATCAGTGTTGGTTAGAATTACACTGCACACATTAGCAGTCAGTTGCAGTTTATACATGTCAGACAGTAGCCACGACAAAGTCTGTACACCGAGTGTAGCAAATTTAACAGTTCCTAATTTTAAAAAATGCATTGCTCTGGTTCACAAGCCAGAGAATAAGATTTAACAAAATCTAGACAGAACTTGGTCAAAGGAAAGAAGC
Organism: Podarcis gaigeae; assembly: GCF_964106915.1. Taxonomy (NCBI): domain Eukaryota; kingdom Metazoa; phylum Chordata; class Lepidosauria; order Squamata; family Lacertidae; genus Podarcis; species Podarcis gaigeae. Next base: position 40,180,255 of record NC_139688.1, read on the forward strand.
TACTTTTTGAATAAGTGCCCCTTTCCATAAACATGACTGTATGAAGCATTGCAGTATGTACCCTGCAGAGCAGGAACAGCCATGCAGGCAAAATGGTCAAGGTAAAGGACCCCTGGACAGTTAAGTCCTGTCAAAGTCCAGCTCACTTTTCAGGCCGAAGGAGCCTGCGTTTGTCCACAGACAGCTTTCTGGGACATGTGGCCAGCATGACTAAACCGCTTCTGGCTCAAGGGGACACCGTGACAGAAACCAGAGCGCACGGAAGCGCCGTTTACCCTCCTGCCACAGCAGTACCTATTTATCTACTTGCACTGGTGTGCTTTTGAACTGCTAGGTTGGCAGGAGCTAGGACACAGGAATGGGAACTCACCCCATCGTGGGGATTCAAACTGCCCAAGAAGCTCAGTGATTTAGACCACAGCGCCACCCACTGAAAGGCGAGTATGGCAAAGGCTGTCCTTCAAGGTAATTTATTTGTTTTGATCATGTTGTTCTGTGCAGCAATCCTGGTTCTATTCTATAATGCAGAAACAAACATGCACCAAAAGCGTCGTCTTACCTTTGTCTCCACTGTTTAATCACCCTAACTGCATTTTTTAAAGGGGAGGTAAGGTATGTTCAGGGATAGCTGATCTACATTAATGAAATTTAATTCTGCACCCTCACTATGAAAGTGACATATGAAAGATGGTATACACTAACACTGGTATACAGAACAGAGGAATCGCAGGAGATATCTGGACCATATGCATGTTTTTTCCTATATGCACACCCAGAGAATAGTTGATATCTATTACAGACCTCCCCCTAAACACTTACACTCCATTATTGCTATGATCTCTCCAGCTCATGTTCATTTATATATATTGAACACCTGAAGTGTTTAATATAATAAACCATGCAAAGGTTATGGCTTATATGGGGGGGGGGTGTTGTAACATTCTTGATCTCATGCCAAAAATCTCATGATTGATCACCTGGGGAAGAAAGAAAGATGCAAAGTCTTTCCATCTTCATTTAGGAAATGCATCTCAAGAGAACTTAACCAAGCAACATCTGCTTTGTGAAGCATTTAAAGTCTCTTGTCTTGTGTGTTAAAGTCACAAGGGGGAGCTTTCATTTGGAGAAGGGCTGGAGTTCAGTGGTAAAGCACAAGCTTTGCATTCAAATGCTTCCAAGTTTAATCTCCAGTTAGGGCTGGGATTGCCTTCTCCCTATATGAAGCTGCCCCTTTGGGAAGGACAATAGCTCAGTGGTAGAACAGCTGCTTTGCATGCAGAAAGCCTCAGGTTCAATCCCTTGAATATCAAGGTAGGGATGGGAATGTTCTGGCTGAAACCCTGGAGAGCCATTGTCAACAGATCCAAATACTGAGCAAGACGGGTCAATGGTCAGACTCAGAATTAAAGCAGCTTCCTACATTTCCCCATAACTTGCTTCCCACACTGTTGTGTCTCCTTCTTTGGCGATCACTCGTAGCCGAGTAAGATTGTCTTCCATAAACACAGTTTTAACAGTGGGCCCGTAAGTGACTGTGGAGGCCAATTCTGGATCCACACGTCCTTCCACAGCGGGGACATTGGTTTCCGGTTAGGAGTTGATCACGGTGAGGGTTTGCCAAGTGTTCCTTCCTCTTAGCACGTTTCTCCCTTTCCTCCTGAGTTCGAGTGTCTTCAAAGCCCATGACACGTTTGGTAAAGAAGTTTACTCTATGACATTATTATTATTATTATTATTATTATTATTATTATTATTAATCATCATCATCATCACCTTTCATTTGAAGAACATAGGGCAGTTCATAAAAAATACAAAATGAGAACACAAAATACCTCATAACAAATACAAAAACAAACCAATAACCCCCCCCAAAAAAAAATATTTAAAAGGCCACAGATTGTTTACTTAGCCAAAGGCCAGGGAGAAGAGGACATGCCCTCCAACATTTCTCTGATGAAAACAGAGACATCCTATTCCATAATGATATGTGGGACATTCTGGGATCAAATCAGAAACTGGGATGGCTTCTATAAATCCGGGACTGTCCCTGGAAAATAGGGACATTTAGAGGATCTCTCATTGGAGCTGGCTGCAATTTGAGCTCCTGGCCTTCCACCAAATGGGCATCAGCCACCACTGCCTAGGACCAGCCTGATTTCAGAAACTGCCTGCAAGTGATCAGTTCAGACCTCTGACCAGAATGATCTGTCCTTCCCCTGAAAAGTGGGAAGGAGAGAGGAGGTTGCAGAAAAAGACAGAAGAGGGCAGAACAAGATTGATAGAAAAAGGAAATAACTCTGTCCACTTTTGACTTTAGCCCTGCCCACCTCTGGCTGTCCTGACACACAATTGGCACCTGGCCCTTGGCAGAATACCCCTGAGGGAAAATGGCCCTCAGTAGAAAAAATGTTTCCCACCCATGCTTTAACGCCCTTGCAGCCAACTTAGTTACTGTTTGAATAGCATCATTCTATCTTTAGTCATTTAGTTGTATGGGGCAGAGTCAGGAATTTCCTGTTGTTCTTGTTCTTCTAAGAGAGAGACAATACAAGCTTCCTGAATGCTGTGTCTTAAGCCATTCAGGATAGTAATAGCTGACTCATCTCATTGATAATGGGGCTAACATGTGAACAAATCCCTCTAGATTCAGAACAATGTGTTTCCACGCATCCTTTTCTGTTTGGGCACAGAGTAGCAAAGGTGGGGGACATGTTTTTACACAATTCAGTGGTGTATCCATGGCTCGGCACGCACTATACCTTTAAGGCACATTCTTTCCTCAAAGAATTCTGGGCCCTGTAGTTCACCTCTCATAGAGTTATGGTTCCCAGCAACCCTTAACAAACTACAGTACCCAGAATTCTTTGAGGGAAGGCATGAAAGTATAGTGGTTAGGCAGCCCATACAAAACTCATTTCTTTTCGCCATAGGAGTAAAACTATCTATCATTCACACACAGATGAGACTAGATTCAGGTAGGTAGCCGTGTTTGTCTGACGCAGTAAAAAAATAAAAATAAAAATAAAATTGTCAAGTAGCACCTTATAGACCAGCTAAGTTTGTTCTGGTATAAGCTTTCGTGTGCATGCACACTTCTTCAGATACATGAGAAATAAACATGGAAATAATGAGAGTTATTTAAAAGGAATATGCTCAGAAACACAGCTGAGGTAACTAAATGTATTAGATATAAAAGCAGGACGGGGAATCTGTGGCCTTCCAGATGTTGTTGGACTAAAGCTCTGACCACTGGGCCTGCTGGCTGAGTCTGATGGGAGCAACTACACCTGGTGGACCACAGTTTCCCCATCCCTGGTCTAAATTGTGACTGCAGTCTCTCGTTTAGAGGTCTGGAACCAAGTCTGGAATTTCTAGGTCAGGGCTGCTATATTAGCTCTTATTCTTCCCACTAGATGTCCTCCTTTTCTGCAGACCTGTCAAGCGGAAATAAACACTGGAAATAAACAGAAATAAATCAAAAGTGTTGAAAGTAAGGCTCTGATTGGGGCTGTGGAGAATAAACTGGACAAGACAGTTATGCTAGAAGGTGCTTCTGATTTATTTCTTTTTAGAATGGAATTTAAAAGGCATCAACTTGCATGTCATAGTAACGCAAAAAATGTGAATACATGTACTGTTCAGTTGTGCATGGCTCTTACTCTGCAACAGCCTATCTTCCACACATTGCCCTAAAAGCATAAAAAGTTCTTTCAACAGGGAATCTGGAGATATGGGAAGATGGAAGTACTATTGATGGATATTTCAACACAACACCTTCTATCAATCAACTCAGTTGATGTGGGACTAAAAAGGCTTTTATCAGAGAGAGCTGTCCGTGTCCTTGCCACATCTGTCCCTGCTGCAGCTCATTGGCAGAGCATCTGCTTTGCATGCAGATGATTGTTGTTGTTGTTGTTTAGTCGTTTAGTCGTGTCCGACTCTTTGTGACCCCATGGGCCAGGCACTCCTGTCTTCCACTGCCTCCCACAGTTTGGTCAAACTCATGCTGGTAGCTTCGAGAACACTGTCCAACCATCTCGTCCTCTGTCGTCCCCTTCTCCTTGTGCCCTCAATCTTTCCCAGCACCACGGTCTTTTCCAGGGAGTCTTCTCTTCTCATGAGGTGGCCAAAGTACTGGAGCCTCAGCTTCAGGATCTGTCCTTCCAGTGAGCACTCAGGGCTGATTTCCTTAAGAATGGATAGGTTTGATCTTCTTGCAGTCCATGGGACTCTCAAGAGTCTCCTCCAGCACCATAATTCAAAAGCATCAATCAAATGCAGATGGCACAAGGTTCAATTCTCAGCATCTCCAGGTAAGGTTGGGAATGTACTGTCTGAAACCCTGGAGATACACCGCCAGCCGGTCTTGACAGTACTGATCCAGGTGGGCCAATGGTTTGACTCAATGTGAGGCAGCTCCCTGTGTTCCCTTCCTTAGCATCCCAAACCATTTCCTGCTTTGCCTTCAGAAGTAACGCAGTTCATGACCAAAAGATGGGGTCTTTTATGTAGTGATGCCTTGTTTGTGGCACACCTTCTCAGAAATACCCATTGGTCACCAACTTTATTATTTTCGAGTGCTTTATAGTTTGTGCTAGTACTATTCTGGCTTTTTGCAGGGAGGAGAGGCAAAGTGTTTATATTTAAAAATGTCTTGTGTTTTCTAATTCATGCTGCTTCTGCAAGTTGCCTTGAATAGTGGAAGCCACAAAATAGAAAACCACACATTAAAAATGAACTCTACTCATTATACTCTGTTAGTGGAACAGTCTCCACCCATGTTGTCTTTACACTGGATTCCCTCCCATGCTCTGCCTGCATCTCAAGCTTCTAGTCTTTGCTTTTAAAGTTAGCTGCCTGCCTTTTTCCCCTTACCTGTGTCTCCATCGTCACCTTTGTTGTTTCTCTTTCAGACATCCTTATTTGCACACTTTCTCTCACCTCAGTTCCTTCTGTGGTCTCTATGCCTAAAATATCCTTTCTCTATTTGTCAAACGGATTCCTTCTCCCCTCTTAAGCTGGAAGTTTAGCAGAACCATACTTCTTAAATCAGATCCACATCCTTTGCCAGCTCTCTTATTCATCCAGTACTTACCACTCAGTGCTAAGCCTCTCTCAATGTCTTGTCCTTGGCATTGGGATCATGACAGCCCTGGGTACAGAGTCTGGTATATTTTATTTTTTGTAAATATCCCATTTTACAGCTCTGAGAGGCTCTCGAAACGGTTTACAAAAGATTATCCTGATAAAAATCATGATAAAATAAATTACATGGTGTCAACACATTCTTATCAGATGCTAGGAATCACAAGGAGTAATTTTGAATCTCCAATTTTGCCCCAATGGACCAGGATGGAAAATTCCCACTTCGGCTGACATTCACGGGAAGAGAAATGCTAGGGTGCAGGAGTGGCAGTGGTTTGGTCCACATCCTAGGAACAAGAGATCCACACAATTGCAAGGTCATTCTGGAACTGATGTCACCACCTGGTTATAGTGGTGTCATGATGGAATTTGTGCTATTAGGATAATCAGAGTACAGTGGTACCTCGGGTTTACTTAATTCGTTCCAGAGGTCCGTTCTTAACCTGAAACTGTTCTTAACCTGAAGCACCACTAGCTAATGGGGCCTCCTGCTGCCCCCACGCTGCCGGAGCACAGTTCTTAACCCGAGGTAATATTTCTGGGTTAGCAGAGTCTGTAACCTGAAGCGTTTGTAACCTGAGGTACCACTGTATATTGATACATTGGCCCCATATTTTGTGGATCTTCATCTGGGTTCTCTGAAGGGAAGGGAGGAAATCTACATATATTACACTCATGACCTGTTTGCAACCTTCTCATAGGCATCTCGTTGGCCAATGTGAGAACAAGATGCTGTAGATAAGCCTTTGGTCTGATCCAACAGGACGCTTCTTATGTTCTAATTGTGTCAAGATTATTCGGGTGACATTTCTTGCCCTCATCCTATAATTTCCCAGGTGTTGTCCTTCCACCTCTGCCCAGTAATCAGCAGTTCCTGCCTACTAATACTCTCTGATGCCAGCAGTTGGAATTTGCTCATGATGGAGGCAAGTGCTATTGGTACCAAATAAATATTAAATAAGAATGATAATATATTATCCCTAAGTACCAAAGTTTATGGACATCATTGTCCCATCAAGTAACTGTGGTGCCAGTTTGGTCATAGCATTCTTTATGTGCAAAGACATCCAATTCTTCCTGTTTGTTTCCTCTCTGTATTGTTTCCATTCATATTAAAGTGCTTAAAATGTCACTGTACGTCAAGCTGGTTGCTCCCGTTTCCCTACTCCCACAACCTTTCCCGGTTTCTGGTCCATTGTTCAAGCCATTATCTCTTTTGCTTGTTAACTTTTCCTTCCATCTGTCTTCTTGATGTGTCTGAATTAATGCATGTGCATTCACCTCGGTTATAGAAAGGCTGTCACTGTGGCAATATTAACTGCTTACAGGAAGTATTTAATTGTGTAACTTGTTGACTACGTTTGTTTCATTTCTTCATCTCCTCCGAAGCCAGTTTTGTATGTTCATTATCGTGACTTGAACTAAACATTACAGAACTCCAGCATGCTGGCTGAACATTAAAAATCAAGAATTCATTTGTTATCTGAGATACTGTGGGTATATTTTGTGAGGCACAATTCAGATATCTTTTCCTGGGAAATGATGCTTTTAGAGAGAATTTGCACTCAAGATATTAGACTGGATGCAAGACTGCATTTTGGAGGGAAATTATTTTCCATGGAAATTCCACTAAATTGAACAATTCTTTTTTTTCTCCGGGAAATCTAAAACCATCTTCTTTCAAGAGTTATTTACACGTGTTTTGCTTCCAAGTATGAAAAGATGATGGGACTTTCCAAAAGCAAAGTTAGCTTTACAAAAGTCAGAGTAAGGGCATGCTCTCCATAATCAGACTCAACAATGTTTAGAATCAGTATCCATTGATACCACATGGTAGCAATATTCTATTAACTGTATTTTTTTGTCTTTACTGATGGGGAATACAGAAAGCATATAATTTGTGTGAGTGCTATACAATATGACTTGATATTTAAATCTTCCATGGATTTATCTAATCTTTTTCTAAACACAATATGGCCGTTATGACATTGTGCTGGAGATTTCCACTAGTCAAGAAAGTACTTTTCCTAGTTTGTTTTAAACCTGTTCTCTTGTTCAAACTCTATTGAAACATGTAATCTCTCTTGCCCTTTTCCACTCAGATAATGATTTTACCTATGTGATATCAGCTTAGTAATCCTTCTAGCAGTTTCCTTTCTAACTTTTTCATGTTAGACCAAATCCACTGAAATCGTGGCCACAATATTTTAGCCCCGTCCATTAATTCTCTCCTTGTGTGAAAGGTTTACTGTGTATGCTTGATCATTCCCCCCTTGCTCGCATCCGTTCTGTTCTAAAATATGGGATGTCTAGAACTTTTCACAGGGCTGAGCCTGACAATGTACACTGTAATCCTCTTCATGTGTTCACAAGTGTATTACTGAGTTCTGTGTGATTTACTTCCATGTATACACAGGATTAACATCATGTTGTCTGTCTAGATGCTCTGACCTTTCCTGGGACTTGATAGTGCAGAAAGAGGGTACTAAATACGTTTTGTGCAACTATGGTAGAAAGAAGATAGTTTTTTAATTTAGTTTATTATGTTTCAGGGGGTATTTACATTTTAATTCTTTTTTCTTGTAAACCACCCTGGAGATGATTGAAGGATGGTGGAGGAGACTCTTGAGAGTCCCATGGACTGCAAGAAGATCAAACTTATCCATTCTTAAGGAAATCAGCCCTGAGTGTTCACTGGAAGAACAGATCCCGAAGCCGAGGCTCCAATAATTTGGCCACCTCATGAGAAGAGAAGACTCCCTGGAAAAGACCCTGGTGCTGGGAAAGATTGAGGGCACAAGGAGAAGGGGACGACAGAGGACGAGATGGCTGGACAGTGTTCTCGAAGCTACCAGCATGAGTTTGACCAAACTGCGGGAGGCAGTGGAAGACAGGAGTGCCTGGCGTGCTCTGGTCCATGGGGTCACAAAGAGTCGGACATGACTAAACGACTAAACAACAACAAATAAAAATATATACAATCAATCAAGTTATAAATTCCTCATTTATAAACACAAAGCATTAGTCATGGAATTAGGACTGCACAACACTTCTAAAAGTAGTTTGCCAATTTATGCAATCTTAAATTCAGTTAGGTATGTTGCAAAGCCTATCTTCTTTTGCTTGGAGTTTTGCAATACATATAGTAGGTGTTCTGTATGACCTGGATAATGACAAGGAGCTATATCATTACCGCCTCAATGAAGCAAAGCTTTTCTACTCATGTACACAGGGTAGATAATCTTTCAGCTGATCTGGGAGTTATGTGTAAGAGCACGTTCTTTAACTGCACTTTTAGTCAGCAGTCTTTAAGAACACCATCATTTTCTGACACTATCTTGGAGTTCTCCCAATTCCATGGGAAGCAAAATTCAGCAGGTGCAGCTCTCCATTTTACTGCTGGTAAGAAGTTATACCTACATAGTTTCTACCTTCTGCCAGGAAAGGTGACAGCCTTATGGTGTAACTTAGTAAAGCTGTAGCTTTCATATTTCACATTAAGGGTTGTTTTTTTATTATTAAAAAAGGCAATTCACCATTTATCTGTACAGTAAAAATTACCTCAACAGTTATGCATTACATATTGCAAGTTTTCTGTATTTTTTTCTTTTAAAATAATTATTGTTTTATTCAACAGGTAACCATTTTATTTTATATTTTGTACTGATGATCAGTTCTCTTCTGCTACAAGTGTGCATGCATGCGTGTGGAAATAAAGTCTACGTAAATAAATAACATATCCATTAAACTCCCCCCCCCCATTATTTTCTGGAATCCCCCTAAAATTTAGGTCCAGAATCCTCCTGCTCCAAAATCTTACCCATTAAAAAATAACATGGGGCGTGCCTTGCCATGTGAAGTTTCTTATCCGAACTGTACCAACCCTTCCCCCACAATGCGAGATATTTTATTTATCAATTTATTTGGCGCATCTGTATCACGCTCTTCAGGGACGCAGGTGGCGCTGTGGGTTAAAGCCTCAGCGCCTAGGACTTGCCGATTGAAAGGTCAGCGGTTCGAATCCCTGCGGCGGGGTGCGCTCCCGCTGCTCGGTCCCAGCGCCTGCCAACCTAGCAGTTCGAAAGCACCTCCGGGTGCAAGTAGATAAATAGGGACCGCTTACCAGCGGGAAGGTAAACGGCGTTTCCGTGTGCGGCTCTGGCTCGCCAGAGCAGCGATGTCACGCTGGCCACGTGACCCGGAAGTGTCTCCGGACAGCGCTGGCCCCTGGCCTCTTAAGTGAGATGGGCGCACAACCCCAGAGTCTGTCAAGACTGGCCCGTACGGGCAGGGGTACCTTTACCTTTACCTTTATCACGCTCTTCAGCCAAAAAAAAGGCCCCTAGAGCTGCTTACAATGGAAGTAAGGCAAGTCCCCCTATCAAACATTTTTTTAAAGGCACACAAGGGAAAAGGGACGGGGAGGGATGAGGAAAACCAAAATCAAAGCTCAAAACACGGAACAAAAACAGC